>NW_004524590.1:25837235-25865509 GCF_000260255.1 Octodon degus
CTTGTACAGCAATTAACCACTAAGAAGAATATATGCAGTGTATTATTTGTTGAAACTGTACTTTCGATTTGATTTGAAACTGTCTCATTGATATATGTTTATCAATAAAACTTTGAAAAGGAAAAAAAAAAACAAAGTCAATTAAGACTGACGACATATGAGAACTTGTACTGTAACATCATGTAACTCTGTAGTGTCCCAAATTTTCTGATCAAGGAGATTATGGGGCCAAAGAGGAAAATGATCGATGATGTAGCATGTGCCTAAGGAGAGTCACATGGAGAGAAAACATTCTCTCAGGCTTTCACAGAGAGCACATTGGCCAAGCAATGGCCGTGACGCATCCACATGGCTGACACTGACAAAGGTTCTACAATCTGAGGTACAGGATCTCAAGATAAATCCTGAGGGGATTTCACCGACCTTATCATACCCAAAAGCTACAACTCTTGTTGCGTACATTCTGCTTTACCTTGGTCTTAACCATCCAGCAGAAAAGTATAAAAATGAAGTATAAGAAGTAAAGCTATGGTGTTATGTTGAGCTGTAGGGGATTCAGGTCAACAATTTCTGACATTGCCAGTGAAGCAGAAGACCCAACACTATTATGGGCTACTGAACTCTTTTAGAACATTTTGCTGAGTTTACATACCTATAATATTTAAATGATGGAACTTAACAAAAAAAGGGGATACAGATGAATGTCCATTTTTTATCTGTGTATTCAAAGTGGTTAGGATAGATATATAGTTACATTCCCTTAATGAATAGAGGGATTTGTTCTAATAGTGTTTGTAAATAGGATATCAAGTCTGCATCTTGTATAGCAATTAACCACTAGGAAGAATATATGCAATGTGTTAATTATTGAAACTGTCCTATGAATTTGGTTTGAAACTGTATCATTGCTCTTTGTTTCTCAATAAAATTATGGAAAAAATATGAAAAGAAAAATAAAGAAGCATAGAAAAAAAGGGCTACTGGACTATATTGAGAGATTCTGCTGAATTCAAGCACCTACAATATTTAAATGACAATGGAATGCCCATATCTGACAAAACAAACCAAAAAAATGGGATAGAAATGAACCACTGTTTTGTATCTGTATACTCAAAATAGTTAGGGTAGATATACAGCTCCATTCTCTTAATTCAGTGAATAGAGAGGTTTGTTATAATAGTGTTTGAGACAGGATATCATGTCTGCATTTGTACAATGAATAACCACTAAGGTAACAATATGCAATGTATTAATTATTGAAACTGTGCTAGTAATCGGCTTTGAAACTGTCTCATTGATATTTGTTTCTCAATAAAATCATTTAAAAATTGAAAAAAAAATAAAGTTATAAAGATGCTAAAAGAAAAAGAATTTACCTCTATAAATTTCTTTCTTAGGACCGCTTTCATTGTGCTCCATGCGTTCCATTATGTTGTAGAAACATCATTTAATAGTACATATTATTTATTGCCTTCTTTAATTTCCTCTTGAAACATTCATTGGCTGTTTAGGAGGCTGTTGTTTAATTTCCACATATTTATGGAATTTTGTGTTTACTTTTGCCATTGACTTCAAATTTCATTGTACTATGATTTGATAAAATTCAAATATATATATATATATAATTATAATTATAATTATAATTATAATTATTATTATTTTTTTTTATTTTTATTTTTTTGTGAAACCGGGGACTGAACTCATGCCCTTGAGCTTGTCAGGGAAGTGCTTGTTCCACTGAACCATCTCCCCCACCTGATATTTTCAAAGTTTTATGTTTTCTCATCTTTCGAAGTATTCTACATATAGGTGAATCTTAGTTTCCTTGGAGGGATATTGATCCAAGATTTCTCAGTTAATACCATATAAGTAAGTTATACTCTTCCTCCTAGAACTATTTATAGGTCAAATTTGTATCTGACATCATGTGGACACATAAGTGGCTTATATTCATGTCATAACTGGACTCTGGTTGTAAGTTAAAACTAAAATTCTGTCCCTAACTCAAATTCATGGTATGTCAGGTCAGTCATAACTCAAGTGTCCACTGTATTTAAGCATGTTCAGTGAGTCAGTGGGTGGTCTATTTAGAAGAACATCCTATGAACAACTGAGAAATATGTGTATTCTGATGTTTTTTGAGTGAAACACTGTAGAAACTTCTATTAGATCCATTTATTCACAGGTTTATTTTAGTTATGATATTTCTTTTTGAATTTTTCATCTAGTTAATCTATGACAGTGGGATATCAATAGTCTTCATTAAATTTGTGTCAATTATTTGGTCTTTCATGTTCATTAATATTTATTTTGTATAGCTGGATGTGCCAGTATCTGTTGGATATATATTTATGATTGCTATTCCTTCCTCTAGGATTTTTCACTTAAGAAGTATGTAGTGACCTTATCTCTTTTCATCAATTGTGGTTTGAAGTTCACATTTTCTTCAAATAGAACAGCTACTCCTGCTTTTTTCCATGTTCCTATTGCATGAAGTATTGTTTTACATTTTTAGACAACCTATGAATTTCTTTTAGAGTTAAATATGTTTCTTTTATGCAGCATATTATTGGACTTTGTCTTGATCAAACTTGCTAGTCATTTTCTTTTGATGAATTTAGACTTTTTATGTTGAAGGTTGTAACTCCTATGTATTGGCTTCTCACTGGCATATTATTTTCCTCTTATTGACTCTATATTTTCCCTCTCTGTTTAATTGATTTTCTTGGCTGTGGCTTCTTTCTACTGGTTTTCATGAGATTATAGTGTTCTTTATTTCTTTCCTTCCTACTTCCTGCCTAAAACATCCTTCAAAACATTTCATAGAGTTGGTTTGGAGTTTACGAATCTCTTCAGGTGTTCTTTTCATAGGAGTATCTTATTTCTCCAGTGATTTTGAAATATAGTTTTTTTTAAGTATATCAATCTTGGTTGGAGGTTGTTCTTCAGGACTTGAAATAATCCACTCCACACTTTCCTTGACTTGCGGTTTTGTGTTAATAATTCTATTGTGATTCTGATGGGCTTTCCTTTATAAGTAATTTGTTTCCTTTCTCTAGCAGCTTTTACTATTCTGTCTTTGTGGTGAGTTTCTGGAATCTTATTATATGCTTGGTGTTGACTTATTTTGCTCATGGCTAATTGGAATTCTAGACACCACACTTATTTGTATTTCAAATTCCTTTTCCATGTCTGGAAAACTTTCTGCCATTACTTCTGTGTGAACATAATTTTTGTGCTTTTGCTCATTCCTGCTTTCTCATTGATCACCCCCACTGTGATCCCTATCCTTGTCCACAGTGTTTCCATGTAGCTGCTCTGGCTTAAGAACAAAACAAAATTAAACAAAATCCTGGTGGCCTGTGGGGGTAGGGAGAAGTACTCTCATCATTAGCCCCATTGTGTGGCTGTAAAATTTTCAGGCTGACTGCAGCATCCTGTTTGGAGATAAGGAACCTTATATCCAATATCTATCCTACATGGATTGAGTTACTGCATTATTTTAGTTCATCAGTCTCTCTCTCTCTCTCTCTCTCTCTCTCTCTCTCTCTCTCTCTCTCTTTCTATTTATCTCTCTCATTTTTGTATTTGGTACATAATCTCAGTACCTAGCCCAGAATCCTAATGATCCTCTGGTTTTCAGCCTTCACAGTGTTGTGCTTACAGGCATGCACTACCATGCTCTGATTTGGTAGCTAGCTCAGGGTACCAGGGAGTGGGGTTGGGGCAGCTAGTGGTGCAGGGATTGAACGCCAGTTCCTGTGCCTGCCTAAGCACTGAACTCTCTCACTAGCTCTCTCTCTCTCTCTCTCTCTCTCTCTCTCTCTCTCTCTCTCTCTCTCCACCTTGCTTTCATTCTTTCTTTCATTGAAACTTCCCAGAATGGTGGTCTTGTTCTGACTATTGGTAGGAGTCCCACAGGTACCCCTCTGGGTTTATGAAGTTCTACATATATGTTTTCTTTGACCTACAAGTCTCTTATATCAGATTGATTTTGACATCAGGAGGTATGTCTATGCTTTTCTTCCAATTACCTTTGCTTTTAGATGATTTTCTCAGAGCAGCTCTAACTTTGCTCTTGTATTATTCAGCCATGTTTTGCTTGATCTTATTAACATCAAAACTTTAGTTATAATTGTTACAGTTGTATATAGCTTTTTTTCTTTCCTTCTTAATGTATTTTACTACAGGGACTATATGGTCTCACTACATAGATCAGACTGTAGTTATCCTCCTGTTTTCAGCCTCCCAAGCACTGGGATTACAGGTGCACACCATCATGCCCAGTCTCAGTTGCCATCTCAATGTGCCTTGGGGGCAGGTCAGGCACGGCATGCAGGGGATTGAGCCCCAGTCGCTGAATGTGTCTAAATGGGCACTTTAGTCTGCTAAGCTATATGGCTGACCCATAGCTTTCTTTCTGAAGACTGTAATAAGTCTCAAACGTGTATGATACATCATTAGGAAAATAAAAACACATGAAAAAGAAGATAAATCACCAGTATTCTACATCTCTCCCCAGCTCATTGTGCAACCGTCTGAGCTAGCAGAATATTACAAGACTAGGGAGTAAGGGAAAAAAATATTAGGCAAAGATTTTATTGGGCCACTTCTCTTAAAATGCACTTTAACTCAGAGAATTTCATTTTCCTCAGCATGTTCTGTGTTATTGTGGCTTACAGGTTCCCCAGGTTCCTTGTTATTTATGCTTTGATATGTGTGGTAGACCTAGTGATTGAAGTCTGATGAATGTAATCTAACCAAAGGGAAGGAATATTCTTTATGTTTAGCTACAAAGTGAATGTATCTTGTCTCTGGTCAAAACTCAGCTAGAACCCAAGATGTATGAACTTTCACCCATATGAGCTTGGAAGTGAATCTTTCTCCAAACAGTCCTTGACATGTACTTCTTTCAGAACAGGCTTAGACAGGTCCTTGGGAGAGACCCTGGACCAAGGGACTCAGCTTTGCTGCACATGAATTCCTGAGCTACCAACACTGTGAGCTATTAAATGGAATTGTGTTAAACTGCTAAATTTTGTGGTAATTTCTTGTGAAGCTTTAGATTATTCATACACTCTAATATTTTCCTGTTTTAATCCATATTAATGGAAATTCAATATTTTTTTAAATTGAGAAGCAAAAATTATATTGAAGTTTTCTGTTTGAAGTTTAATTTTTCTATAATGTGAGCGAGAGTGGGAGCGCTTGAAAGCAAAAACTCAGGAAATGATTTGAAGCAATCACAAAACCACAAATTTTTGTGCATTTATGCATGAAAAATATGGTTCAGATCGTCCTTGCAACTTTGACATTGTATTAATCTTTATTTTAATGAGTTCTCATTTGTTTTAGAACAGGCTGATTTTACTTCCTATATGTACTCTCTTTTAATTTTATAATTCTTGTTACAGATTTGTTTTAGTTTTTGTGTTCCAACACCTTTTTTTCCTCTTTCTGTTATGTAGAAACAACCAACATAAAATTCACAAGCCATATATTTCAGAGAGGTTTTGTACAAGATTTAAGCTGTCAATATGAATGTGCCACAGACCTGTGGTGAGAGAAGTTTGTTTAGAGATGAGCTTATAAACCCAAATTGGAGAATAAGAGACTTACGTGTGGTTGTTTCTCCTCCTTTTTTCTCACTTCTTCCTCTTCTTCCTCTTTCCCTTCCTCCTTTTTTTCTTCTCCCTCTTCTTATTTTTTATCTTTATATTTTTTTCTGAATTTTAGGGAAGAGTCTGTATTTCAGGTTGTTCAGGGTCTCACAACTAGATTGGACTCATAGTGATCCTCGTGTTTTCAGCCACCAAAGCCCTGGGATTACATGTGAGTGCCACCATACTCAATCTCAATTGCCATCTCAGCGTGCCCTGGTATCGAAACTCCAACCCCTGTGCTTGCTTGCAGGCACTTTAATTCGCTGAGCTATTTGGTTGGCCCTTCCTTTTCCTATTTAAACTTCTGCTCCTCAATATTATTATATTGTTATTGTTAAACTATCCAGGACATAGACTTAATTTTTCTGCTGCATATGAACAAGATGGTGTGATAGTGGAATATTAGTAGTCATCTTGGCAGCCCAAAGTTAGAGTTTTTTCACAATGGCCCCAGCACAAAAAAGTAGAACACAGAATGAGAAAAATATTAAGCATATTATTTAAAATAAAATAAAGTTATTTAGAAAGCATTGTTTGTCTTTAATTGTACACTTTGGCAAAGTTACTGTCATCCTCATCAAAGCTTTATGTGTCATATTAATGTATATTTTGAAGTTCAGAAAACCAGTGGAAAATGTCATCATTAATTGGTAAGTTAGCCTTCACTCAAGAATAATATCCACATTGTATGTTTAGAACTTTTAGCTATCAATGTTACTTGTTTTGGTAAATGAAACTCAAGTAAATGTAGTGCTAAGAATCCAATCTTTATGTTACATTCAATGTGATTTAATGATTAAAATTATTTTATATGGCAAAATTTTCAAAATAATTGTTCCTAAAGTAAATTGAATATTTAGGTTTTTGTGAATGTATGTGTTTTGGCTCGTTTAAAATCCTTATTGGGTTAGGATTTGATACTTTCTTTAGGTGTTCAGAGTAAAATTATAGGAGGACATTGCCACTCCTTTATCCATTTTGAAGTGGGCCAATTATAGTAATGCTATCTGAATTCTAAAACATCATAAGAGATTTAGAAAAGGCTTTTACTGAGAAAATGGGGCATTTATCAACATAGCTTTGAATTTCCTTTAGGTTGTGTTTAATACAACTAAAGTCTTTAGCTTCTGGCTATGTTAATATAATTTAAAGGGGACCATAAAATTTTGTTCTCTGGAGCTAACCCTTTGAAAGCTAGTTGCTTTTTAAATTAATATGAATAATACATGAAATGTAGATGGAGATTTTTCTGGGCTCAATATATTGCATCGTTATAAGATATGGCAAATGACTGCCAAAGAAAAAGTTCAAAAGTAAAATCGCACAGTCTCTAAAACACGTCCATATTATAGCTGTGCATCAATTTTTTCCATACACTTTTGCAGTACACGACTACTAAAATCGTTGCAGGCATTGATTGCAACATGTACACTGAGCTTTAAAACAGGGGGCAAATCCTTTGATTATTAAACCTGTTTGAACAGTAGAAGGAATGCTTATCAGTTACTTAGGAAGTTTTCAAATATAACTTAAAGTGTCTAACAGTTAAAATATTTAACATGAAAAATTAAATTTTTCTTTGTTATCTTGAGATATTTTGGATAGCATAGTGACTTCATCATATCACTATATAAAATTTAGTTTAAATTATTTCTAGGTATTAAAATATTTCTTTTTTATGTTTATTTTTAAATTTTATTTGTGTGTGTGTGTGTGTGTGTGTGTGTGTGTGTGTGTAGCCAGCTCAACCAACCAGGGGGCAGCCCTGGCTGGCATGTGGTGCTGGGGGATTGAACCGTGGTCCTTTTGCTTTGCTAAGCTTGTTCTAAGTAGGTGCTTTAGACCACTGAGCCATCTCACCAGCCCCTAAAAAATATTTCTGCAGTACTTTCTTATTATACTTGTTTTACATTAACCATATAGGTAGTCTCATACAGATTACTTTCTATTCCAAACATAGGGACTTAAAAATATTTTACCCTCAGTGCCATGTAATCTTTAGAACAACAGGTTGCTATAAATAGACAACCTAAAGATTCTCAGAAGTGCTTAGAAAACAACTGAACTTTCTAAAGACCTAGTAGATAGTGACTTAAGCTTTGTTGGATGATTGTAAAGGAGTGATCTGTTGTTGACGCTATTAGGAAATTTCGTTTCTTCTACACTGCGTTTTAGGCATAAATGAACAGGGTAGTTAGGCATTATCCTGCTCAAGGGAGCCTTGTGGCACAGTCCATCAGAGAAGGCACCTGTAATTCCATGTATGTATACAAAACACATATCCACACCTGAGCAATGGGTAAAAAGAAAAAGTATATATCATACAGTAAAATTAACTTTTAAATTTTTAAAACAATAAATCTATTTGCTTGCATATGGATAAATATTAGGACGATGTTTGTTTTTCAGTTTAAAAATGTGTAATAGAGGAACATAAGGGCTGCCCAAATAGCTCAGCGGATTAAAGCACCTGCAAGCAGGCACAGGGGGTTGGGGTTCAGTCTCAGGTTCTGCTGCTCCGGCCCCACACTCAGAGTGCACTGAGACAGCAGTTTAGACTGAGTGTCATGGCATGCACCTGTTATCTCAGTTCTTGGTAAGTTGTAAACAGGCAGATCACTAGGAGTCCGATCTATTAGTGAGACTCTGTAGACCCTTCCATTAAATAAATAAAGTATAATACTATCTGCTTCATTATGGCTAGAGCTGAAACTAAGTTTAAGTGTATAAGATTTCTTCTCTAGTTCTGTCCACAGAATAGGACTTTAAGTGGTGATATCCTAGTTACAATGCATAAACTTATTGTCCACACCTTGGATTTGAAGTACTTTTCCTAGAAAAAGAAATCAGAAATTCATAGAAAGGGAATTGGTTCTAGGTATGTCTCGTAGAAGTCAAGTGATCCACAAACTTTTTATAGGCCAACAGAAGAAATATTTAAAGACTATAAGGACATTAAAAAGAGCAAAGGATCTTGCTTGAAAATGCTTTTTCCTGAAAATAAAAATATGCTGAAAGATATCCTTTAACAATTGTGTAAAATGTCCTGCTTTACCTTGGTCTTAACCATCCAGCAGAAAAGTATAAAAACAAAGTATAAGAAGTAAAGCCATGCTGTTATGTTGAGCTGTAGGGGACTCAGGTCAACAATTTCTGACACTGCCAGTCAAGCGGAAGACCCAATACTATTATAGACTACTGGACTCCTTTAGAATATTTTGTTGAGTTAACCCACCTATAATATTCAAATAACAGAACTAAACAAAAAAGGGGATACAGATGAATGTCCATTTTGTATCTGTATATTCAAAGTGGTTAGGATAGATATATAGTTACATTCTCTTAATGAATAGAGGGATTTGTTCTAATGGTGTTTGTAAATAGGATATCATGTCTGCATCTTGTACAGCAATGAACCACTAGGAAGAATGTATGCAATGTGTTAATTATTGAAACTGTTCTACCAATTTGATTTGAAACTGTCTCATTGCTATTTGTTTCTCAATAAAATTATGAAAAAAAATCAAAGTGGTTAGGATAGATATTTAGTTACATTCTCTTGATGAATAGAGGGATTTGTTCTAATGGTGTTTGTAAATAGAATATCATGTCTGCATCTTGTACAGCAATGAACCACTAGGAAGAATGTATGCAATGTGTTAATTATTGACACTGTCCCACCAATTTGGTTTGCAACTGTCTCATTGCTATTTGTTTCTCAATAAAACTATGGAAAAAAAAAAACAAAGTAGATTTTTCCAATGATGGAATGGAAAACAAATTTTGTAAAATGTACTGTGAAATGCAAATTATGTAATGTTATGAGATACATATTGAATTTCTTAGGTCAAGAAAAATTAACTGTTCTGTTTGCTTTCAGAGTCATTGTAGTCATACTACCTAAGACTTATTAGATATTAATTATATTTCTGGAAATTATGTTAACATTTTATGTCTGTTAACTAGTTAAATAAGTGAAACAAGCCTTGGCAATACAATAATTACCACTTTTACATAGTCATTCATGTTAGTTATCAAAATTTTCTTTTCTGATATAGAAAAAAATTTTTCCATAGCATGTTTAGTCAATGATTTTATTCAGAATAAAAATCATTTTATTCTGAATTCACAATAAATGTTATTAGCAATTAGTTACTTACAGTAAAGTTTTGAAGTTTATCCTTTTTAATAGCTGAGTAGTATTTCATTGTTTAAATCTTGTAACTTTTATAGGTAAATGGACCTAACTTGAGACCATACTTACAATGGAAATGAACCAGACTCGTATGTTTACACATTGTTTTACTTCTCTGTCGTAAGAAATTGAAAGAGAAAAAAGATACAAAATGTACGATAAATATTGTAAAATGGGAGGAAATGGTTCAAAAGAAAAGAGAAACTGGGAACTGGGAAAGGAGAAAAGAAGGAATGTAAAAATAAATAAGTATATGTTTATTTAGTTGTTATACTAACTTCTTTTATTTCATTGAAAAGAAAGGTTTGCGCTTATCTTGTTCAATCCATTTTTCATGTCTACAACATGCAATCTGAGCAATGCTCAGATTAGAGAACAACATGCAATGCATTAATCATTGTTATTCTCCTATTATCTTGATTTAAAATTTTGCTTCATTCTTTTGCTAGCTTTTTTTCCTTAAAATATAAAAAATAGCTTTGGAGATTAAAAAATAATACTCATTGAATTTTAAAAGGTTACTAGTACTCATATATAGAAATTTAATTGAATGGTAGTATATTTTGATGAATTAATTCATTTAAACTAGTTTTACTAATAGTTTCTGTTTCAATTACTTTTCTTTTGTTGCTGAGACAAAATACCTAACACCCAAAATTAAGGCAAGAAAGATTTATTTGTTTAACAGTTTGTGGAGGTTTCTGTCCATAGTCAGCTGGCTCCAAGGCGGAGTGGCACATGGTAGAGGGCATCAGTTCGTGGCTGTGGAAAACAGTAGAACAGCAAGAGCCGACAAGGAGGCACTCCCTTTTCTCTCCCTTATATTGCATTCAGACTATCAACCCCAAGGTGGTATAGCACACACATCCATAATCCCAGCAGCATTCACATGCATAATTCCAGCACAGGATGGTGAATCAGCGATGAAGTCTAGAATTCTACTCCATAACTGTATAAGACTTTTGGGGGGACATCTAGAAACAAACCATAACATTTCCCTAGATTTTGCAAATCTTATTTTAAAAATCTTTGGTTGCCAATATGCATGCATATATTATTCATTTTCTGACGTTTTTAGCGATATATAGAAATGCAACTAATCTTGAGGTTTCAATTTATATATGATAACCTTGAAAAAAAGCAGTTGATTTCAATAGTATTGTTAAATAAAATTATCAACAATGATATTGGTATTTTTTTATCTTTGGCTAATAATTTATTTGCGGTTAGAAATGTTATAGATAGATAGATAGATAGATAGATAGATAGATAGATAGATAACACTGTTATGTAAATAAATATCACACAATATTATATTAATCATTTTTCTGTCATTATGGCAAAATATATGATACCTGCAAATTAAATGAGGAGTATTTCAACTTGGCTCTAAGTGTGAGAGGTGTCCCTAGTTAGTTGGCTTAAGGTAGGAAAATTGCAGCAGAAAGGCACAGTGAGACAGCAAAAGGGCCCAGGGCAGGACTTAAATCGGAGAACATACCCTCATGACCCACTCAGACACAGCTAGAAGTATTTTCTGTCACTTTCCCAGATATTTCTCAAGCAAACTGTGTTGACATTTAAGATTAGCATGAATGTATGTACATATGTATCAATAATTTGAAATTTGTTGTATTTGCATTAAACTATCTTATATAGACACTGTAAAATATTTCATGTGAGGGGTAGGCAGACAGTTCAGTGGAATATGTACTTGCCTGGCAAGTGCAACTTCCTGAGTTTGATACCTGGTACCACCAAAACAACAACAACAACAACAACAACAATAAATTTCATGTGAAGTTTAAGGCTCTAAAGTATTACTTTGCTTCTTCGATATTCAATACTTTGTTTATAGGTATAGATATAGATATAGATAGATCATTTTATTATTTTCACTTAATTTTAAAGTGATTGTCCTCTCAGTTTCTTTTTTCTTAATTGTATTGAGAAACAAAGAGCAATGAGACAGTTTCAAAACAAATCAGTAGGAGAGTTACAAAAATTAATACACTGCATATTGTTGTCTTCGTAATGGTTATTCATAGTACAAGATGCAAACGTCCTGTCCAAACACTATGAGTACAAATCTTTTTTCTCATTGAATTAAGAGAAAGTAGCTGTATATCTATCTTAACTATTTTGTATATACAGATAAAAAATGGTCCTTCATTTGTATCCCCTTTTTTGTTTAGTTTTGTCAGAGATGGGTATTCCATTGCCATTTAAGTATTGTAGGTGCATGAATTCATCAAAATATTCCAATATAGTCCAATAGTCCATTATAGTGGGTTTTCCATAGGACTGGCAATGTCAGCTGTTGACTTGAGCCTTTTATAGCTCAGTATATTAATATGGCTTTATCTTTTATACCTTTTTTTTATACTTTTCTGCTGGATGGTTAAGGCCAAGATAAAGCAAGACCTATGTAACAAGAAATGTAACTTTCATATGGGATGTGATGAAAGCAGTTCTTAGAGGGAAATTTATAGCTGTGAACTCACACATTAGAAAAACAGAATGGGAACAAATAAACACCCTAATACTGCACCTCCAATATCTAGAAAAGGAAGAGCAAGCCAAATCCAAAGTCCAAAGACAGGAAGAAATCATAAAGATTAGAGCAGAAGTTAACTCAATTGAGAAGAAGAAAATAGTTCAAAGAATTAATGAATCAAAAAGCTGGTTCTTTGAAAGATTGTTAAAATTGATAAGTTTAGCTAACCTCATCAAAAAGAGGAAAGAAAAAAATTCAAATACAAGCAATAAGGAATGAAAACGGTGTAATTACCACAGACGCAGTGGAAATTTAGATTATCAATATCACCTTTGATAATCTTTATTCAATTTCTTTCTTTTTTTTTTATTTGTGGAAATGGGGATTGAACTCAGGCTTTCCTGTTTGCCAGGCAAGTGCTTGTTCTACTGAGCTGTCTCCCCAGTCCCCTTTACTCAATTTCTGATGAGACCTAATATCCTTCATTTTGATTTGTATAGTAATTCTGTTAATTTTATATACTTTTTGGATAAACTATTAGGCAGTACAACTTTAGAGTTTTATATCTCCCCAATAAATTCAAATCTTTCTCAATATTTAGTAAACTTTTATCAGTCATGCTTTTGCTTTTTTCCTTCAAGTCTGTATGTTTGGTAAAATGTCAGTGCTTGAATAGGATTTTCACATTAGATAAACACTCTACTGCTGAGCTATGCTCCAGTTCTTGTATATAATGTTTTTAAAGGAAGGTAATAGTAGTATGAATTACTAAAAAATAGCAATTAATTGCAGCAAAATTTTAGGTAACATTTATGACAATTCTTTGACTAAAAAGGTACCAAAATTATATAGTATTATTATATATATGATAAAGTTTTAGTTTGTCTGGCTATACATTGGTTCAAGTTAAAAAGGAAGAAAGTAATTTGTGGATTTTTATCTGGATAAGGATACAGAAGTTAAGAAACTATGTGTGCAATCATTTCAGGCACAATTTTGGAGTGCAGTAGTTCATATGAAATGAAACAATATTTAATCACAATATCATAAGATCATTGTTGCTCAATGTGTGGTACATAATTAACAATATTAATATAATAGTATGCTGTTGTTATAATATATGGCATATGTTATAAAAATATTATTTCAAATATAATACTGCATAATATGTGTTTATAATGATATAATGTGCCTTAACATGAGATCTTGTTACTATTCAAATTTATCTAGTACAGATATAGAGTGAGTCAAGACAGGATTGTCACCTTTAAATAACCAATAAATTCAGAAAGAAATGAAAATTTCTCAAAGAATTATTTTCTTGTAAAACATTTAATCAGATTACTTACACATTAAGGTATTATTTGCTGATGGCTGGGAGGAGAGTATAACTGGTTTAGTTTTCTATTTCCTCCTCAAATCTAAATATAATAAGGTATATCTCTTAGAAAAATAAAAAAAGAAAGGGCCAGCCAAATAGCTCCGCAGATTAAAGCACCTGCAAGAAGGCACAGGGGCCAAGGGTTCAATCCTTGGACCTGATGTGCCCGCCCCACCCCCTGGGCCCACTAAGATGGCAATTGAGACTGGGTGTGGTGGCGCACGCCTGGGATCCCAGCACTCAGAGGCTGCAAACATGAGAATCACTATCAGTCTGATCTAGTTGTGTGACCCTGAACACCCTGTAGACCCTTCCATAAAATACAGAAAAAAAGTGGTGAAACAAAGAAAATGAAAAGGACCATGTGTCAAGCCATAAACAGTAACTCTACATCAAAATGTACACATTTAACTCCTTTTTGAAGTTACAATTGATTGCTTTCAAATATTCCTTATGCACATATATAACAGTTATTTCTTATAATAACTAGTCAACACTGTTTTTATTTCAATGTATTTCCTAAATACCATTCTCTGATTCAAATTTTAACAATCTTAAATGCATAGATAGCATCACTCATCTCAGACACTATCACATTTAATTCCATCCTTATTACATATAATATGTACTATCCCTATGCTTATTTTATAGATAGTAAAAAGCAAAGAATAGTTTCATGATCTGAGTTCACAGCTAGTAAGCATTAAAACAGTCAAGGAAAAGATGCTTTATAATTCGCACAGCTTAGTTGGTAGAAGAGTCAGTATCCATATCTGATAGGTTCCATAGTTTGAATTGACTGGATTTCCTTACTTTGATAGTGTTTCATAGTTTTCCCTTAGGTAATGATGGTAAAGACACTGTTTAAATTGTAATCCATAAATTCACTTTTAATCTTAAACCATGGAATATATAGTATGGCATATTGGATATCATATATATGAAACAAAACAGAAACAATTGGTAAGTTCTGGGAGGTCTAGAATGTTTTAATGCCTCACTTGTCATCATTTAAGGATTGTTTTCCTACTCAGGGAATATCCCTTTAGATAAATCACTACTAGTCAGTTTTAAAAAATAAACAAAGAATATTTTGATAAACAACATTTAACATAATCACTAATAAAAACAACCTAAAAGTACGTATCCAATTTTTCTATCTAAAGCAAGTATTTATTGATGTATTAGAAGATTTTTTTTTAGTTTTTGCAATCTAGAATTAATGCAAAATCACAGTAGATAGTTGGATTAAAAATTTAAGCTGAAAGATTAATGTTTTAAAAACATATTTCCTAGGGGCCAGGGAGATGGCTCAGTGGAATAAGCGCTTCCCTGGCAAGCGCAAGGGTCTGAGTTCAATCCCCATTTCCACCAAAAACAAACAAACAAAGAAACAAACAAAAAATTTCCTAGCCATCAGAGAAAACACAATTAAAATTTTATTTATTGTTCTGTGGAAACTTAGTGTCTGTATATTTATTTAATTTTTTATTTAATATTGTGGATCTACAAAAGGGTTAAATAATTATTTCCTGACAAAGAAAGTAGAGTCTTAGATTTTCATCTTAGTCAAATATTTTCGCTATAAATTTACTGTATAGATGGAGTCCATATATGAATCTTCAGTTATTTATCTATTTCTTATTTATTGAGAATCTCGAGTAAAACAATTGTAGTCTCATCAGTAAACAAATCACTGAGTTCTTTGTTGCTCAGAGCAGTGTAGAAAGACAAAAAAATAATAAATGCTAACTTGTGTAGTCAAATTTAAAGAATATTTTGGAGAAAATACAATAAGATAATTAAAGGAAAAATTAAATATATTTGAAATCAAATGAAATTCAGATACAACTTACCAAAACTTGTGGGATGCAATGAAAACTGTCTTAAGAGGAAAATTTGTACTGGTAAATTTGCACATGAAAAAAAAATAGAACAAGCCTAAATAAATAATGATATGTGGCACCTCAAGCTCCTAGAAATAGAAGAAGTCAAGCCCAAAGTCCAAAGAAGGCAGGAAACTATAAAGATTAGAACAGAAATTAATGCCCTGGAGACAAAGAATACAATACAAAGAATAAATGAATTCAAGAACTGGTCCTTTGAACGAATAAATAAAGCTGACTAACCCCTAGCCAACAAAATGAAAGAAAGAAAGAAGCAAAGAAAGAAAGAACATAAAATTCATGAAATAAAAATCTGAATAACCTAATAATGAGAAATGAAATTGAAAATGTAATTAAAAAAAAAAAAACTACCAACAAAGAAAAGCCCAGGTCCTAAATGACTCACAGCAGAATTCCACAAGTACCTTATAGAAGATGTAATGCCAACTTTTCTCATACACTTCAGTGGAATTAAAAAGAAAGCAATTTTTCCAAACTTATTCCTGGAGGCAAGTATTACACTGATTCCAAAACCAGAGAAAGATCCAACTAAAATGAGAACTACAGGCCAGTCTCTGTTATGAATGTAGATGAAAAAATCCTCAGTAAAATACTAGCAAACAGAATGTAGTAAATGATCAAGAAGATTATGCATCATGAACAAATGGATTCATTCCAGGAATTCAGGGATTGTTTAACATACAGAAATCCATACATGTAATACGTGACATCAATAGAAGCAAGAACAGGGCTGGGGAGATGGCTCAGTAGAATAAGTGCTTGCCTGGCAAGTGCAAGGGCCTGAGTTCAATCCCTAGCCCCCCCCCCCCCCCCCTGACCGCTAAAAAAAAAGAAACAAGAACAAAAACCACATGATCATCTCAATAGATGCAGAAAAAGCTTTTGACAAGTTCCAACACACATTCATGATAAAAACCCTACAGAGAATTTGAATAAGTGGTCTATATCTTGACCTCATAAAAGCCATCTATGAGAAACCAACAGCCAACATCATACTAAATAGGCAAAAAATGAAGGCCTTCAGTTTAAAATCAGGAACAAGACAAGGATTTCGACTGTCTCCACTCCCATTCTATGCAGTTCTGGAATGATTACCCAGAGCAATTAGACAAGAGAGAGAAATAAAAGTAAAAAAGATTGGAAAAAATAAGTAAAATTATAATTATTTGCAAATGGCATGATACTGTACACAGAGGACACCGAGAACACTCCACTGAGAGTCTTGTAGATTTCATCACTGAATTCAGCAATGTAGCAGGACACAAAGTCATCACCCAAAAATCAGCAGCACTTTTTGTACACAAATAATGAACACACTGAGAGAGAAATTAGGGAAACCACACCTTTCAAAATAACATCTCCCTCCCCCCCCCAAAAAAGGAGGAATACTTAGGAGTTGATCTCACAAAAGATTTTAAGAATTATAGTGAAAATTATGGTACTCTGAGAAAAGAGACTGAAAAGAATTTAACAAATCGGAAAAAGTTTCCATGCTCCTGCATAGGGAGAGCCAACATTGTGAAAACAATCCAAATTAAAATTCCATTACTATAACTCACAGAGCTAGAGAAAATTTTCCTCAAATTAATTTGGTATCAGAAGAGATCCAGATTAACAAAAACAATCCTAGAAAACAAAGGAAAGGCAGGAGGTATCCAATCCCTGACCTGAAATCATACTATAAAGCTACTGTGACAAAATCAGAATGGTACTGACATAGAAACAGACCTGAGAATCAGTGGAACACTTTATAATATGTAGACACAACCACAAACACAGCCATGTATCCTTGATAAAGTAGCTAAACATGTTCACTACAAGAAAGATACTCTTTAATAAATGGTGCTAGAAATACTGGTTTTCCAAGTGGGGCTAAAACTAGACCTATGCCTATCACCATTCACAGAGCTATAGTCAAAATGGACCAAAGATTTAAATATTAAAACAGAAACACTAAATCTTCTGGAGGAAAATGTAGGTAGAACTCTTAAAGACATGGGGGTAGGTAGAGGGTTCATGAACAAAAACCAAACTATATGAGAAATACTTCAAAGAATCAACAGCTGGGATCTTACCTTCTTGAAAATTTTCTGGACTTCAAAGCAAATCTTCAACACAGTGAAAAGAAAATCAACAAACAGGGAAAAATTTATAGCCAACACTCCCTCAGACAAAGGCCATCTATCTAAAAAAAATTCTTTAAAAAATCAGGCCTCCCAAATTCAAAGATGCAATCCAAAAAATGGGCATCTGAGATGCATAAACACTTCTCAGAGAAAAAACTACAAATGGCAGTAAATACGTGAGAAAATGCTCAACATCATTGGTCATTCAAGAAGTGTAAAGTAAAAGAAAACTGAGATTCCATCTCATGCCAGAAAAAAATGGCTAACATCAAGACATTAGTGAATAACAAATTCTGGAAAGAATATGGAGAAAAAAAGAATGTTCCTGTACTGTTGGAGGGAGTTCAGACTGGTACAACCACTGTAGAAATCAGTGTGGAGAGTCCTTCAAAAGGTATGATTGGAGAATCCATCCAAGCCAGCTATTTTCCTCCTAGGTATTTTTCCAGAAGAATTGGATACCTCATGCCACAGTGATATATGGGCACCCATGTTTATAGCAGTGCAATTTGTTACAGCTAAGTCTTGGAAACAACCCAGATGTCCATCAACTGAAGAATGGGAATGGATAAAGAAGATGTGGCATTTTTACACAATGGAGTATTTGAGCTATAAAACAGGATAAATTTGAGTCTTTTCTTGGTAAATTGGTGCAACTAGAGAACATACTTTTAAGTGAAATATATGAGACCTGCATGTGCAAACATTGTATTGTCTCCTTAGTGTGAGAACCTGAAAGAGAAAAAATAGAATGTGAAGGCTACCATAGACACTCATAAAAGGGAATGAATTTATTCTAAATGAGTTACTGAGTAGAAGAAAAAGGCAGGAGAGGAAATGGGAGAATGAGATATATCTATGTGAGTAAGAAGATGCTTTCAATAACTTTATGTGCATTTCTGCTGGTTTATGGAACGAAGCAGTTAATGCCTTTGCTTCTTTCATTTTCTTTTTTCACTTGTTTGTGATTCTTCTCTTCTTAATTTATTATAGATTTCTTTCTTTCTTCTTCCAATTTTAGATGGATATGTCCGGTAATATGACTAACTGGTTGGAAGACAGCACTATGTATACAACAAGTACTGCGAAATTCACATTGCTTTGTTGAGCGAAATTTTTTATCACTTGTAATTCTTTTTGTTTTCATTATAATTTGTACTCCTTAAAGAAATAGCACAGGGTTGGGAAGCATGGCCCGCAGAATTCCAGAATGGTTCCCTGCAGTACTAGTACTGTCCTCCAGTATAGAGAAGAAGAAATATCACTTATACCATGGAAAGATGGATGTTGTCAGTGCAAGCAATTTCCCTAGTTATCTTAAAAAGTAATTAAGGAAAGATTATCCTGGGTGACCTGGCCTAATCATGTGAGGCCTTTAATGTAGGATTAAACATCCGAAAGACATTTTTAAAATTTTATTTCTTTTAAAAATAATTTTATTGAGAAATAGCAATGAGACAGTTTCAAAACCGATTATTAGCACAGTTTCAATAATTAATACATTACATATTGTTGTCTTAGTAGTTATTCACTGTACAAGATGCAGACATGATATCCTGTCCATAAACACTATTAGAACAAATCTCCCTATTCACTGAATTAAGAGAATGTAGCTGTATATCTATCCTAACTATTGTAAATATACAGATACAAAACGGTCATTCACTTGTATCCCCCCTTTTTGGTTAGTTTTGTCAGAGAAGGGCATTCCATTGTGATTTATTTTTTTATTTTTTTCTGACATCTTGCAAGTTTTATTTTGTATTTTTTTCATAATTTTATTGAGAAATAGCAACGAGACAGTTTCAAACCAAATTGGTAGGACAGTTTCAATAATGAACACATTGCATACATTCTTCCTAGTGGTTAATTGCTGTACAAGATGCGGACATGATATTCTACTTACATACACCATTAGAACAAATCCCTGCACTAAGCTACTGCACTGCAGATGGTAATTTGTAATAGTAATTTCATGTTTGGAGTGCCTGTCATTCTGTACTTCTGAATACGGGCTGCCTGTCATGACATGCCAGTTGCTGCTGTGCTGTCTCTTGGGTAGATGGTTGTTCAAAAAGAAGGGGGTGGTGAATGAAAGCAAGATACAGGAAAAGGAATATTGTGGGACTGTCCTGCTTCAAGGTTGTACATGCTTAGTTTTTTGGACTTATGTGTAAACATAAGAAGTAAATAATTCTTTATGCCTATTTTTAAAATATATTCTGATTTTTAATTTTTTATCATATTCTGTAGGGACTTAAAGTTCAACATATCAATACTTGATGAAAGATACTGAAAGACATTATTGTCAAGGCAACAAAGTAAACAGTTATGCCATGAGTTGAGTAGGTAAGGAGCTGAAGGTGTTTTCAAGAAGTTAAGAGCAGTGCTGGGTGAAAGAAAATAAGAAAAATGAGGAAATAAACCCTGCAACCACAAGAGGGTGATTCCTAATAATAATCATGAACTTGAAGAAGAATATTTAGCCCCAGATAAGAAACAGAAAACAGGCTCAAATCATGACTGAAGTCCTATGAGAGGTGAGTGGTGAACTCAATGAAGAAGTTCCTGAGGATTGTGTGTGATGATTTTTCCACTAAAGTTTGTTATAATTTTTCATGGCAATAAAAACACTAATACTTCACCAGCCCCTTCTTCTTGAATATCCACCTACCCAAGAGACATCATAGCAGCAACTGGCATGTCATGACAAGCAGCCCATATTCAGAATATCAGAATGACAGGCACTCCAAGCATGAAACTACTATTACAAATCACCATCTGCAGTGTAGTAGCTTAGTTCACAGGTATCAGTATAAATAGTTAGTCAAGGTGAGAGTCTTTCCAATTAACTGCTAGATTAAAAAATCTTCTGAAGATTCTCAGGATCATTGCCTTGCTCATCTTCTACATATAACTGTATGGCTTGACATTGTCATGTTTCCTAGCTCTTCTCCTTTCCCTCTCTTGATTAGTTAGTCCTTGAGATCCTGCTTTCCTTTTATTTGTATTGTTCTCTCAGGCTTTCACAGAAAGCACATTGGCCAAGCAATGGCCGTGACTCATCCACATGGCTGACACTGACAAAGTTTCTACAATCTGAGGTACAGGATCTCAGGATAAATCCTGAGGGGATTTCACTGACCTTATCAGACCCAAAAGCTGCAACTCTTGTTGCATAGGTCCTGCTTTACCTTGGTCTTAACCATCCAGTAGAAAAGTATAAAAACGAAATATGAGAAGTAAAGCCATGGTGTTATGTTGAGCTGTAGGGGACTCAAGTCAACAATTTCTGACATTGCCAGTCAAGCAGAAGACCCAATACTATTATGGGATACTGGACTCTTTAGAATACTTTGCTGAGTTAACACACCTACAATATTCAAATAACAGAACTAAACAAAAAAGGGGATACAGAAGAATGTCCATTTTGTATCTGTGTATTCAAAGTGGTTAGGATAGATATATAGTTACATTCTCTTAATGAATAGAATGATTTGTTCTAATGGTGTTTGTAAATAGAATCTCAAGTCCGCATCTTGTACGGCAATTAACCACTAAGAAGAATGTATGCAGTGTGTGAATTATTGAAATTGTCTTACCGATTTGATTTGATACTGTCTCATTGCTATTTGTTTATCAATAAAATTATGGCAAAAAAATTAAAATAAAAACACTAATACTAGGGAACTGGGTAAGAGGCCTTTTTTCAAAGATAGGGATAAGTCAAAATGGGAAGAAGTATGAACTGAGAAATATTTCATTATACTTACTACTCTAGCCAAATTCTGAGGTGTCAAAATTATCCACATTATTTATAGAAATAAATAAGAAAAAGTAAATTATTCTTCATAAAATTGTGCTGAAACATCTGAGGAGAAAACAGACAAATTGTTCACTGTATTAAACATATGTCAATCATTACTCTCATATTTAAATTGTTTGGAATCTGAGGTAAACATTCTCCACAAAATTAAGAAACTAGGAACAGACACTAATAAATTCCATGAAGGGATGAAGGTAAATCATGGCAGTGGAAGATAATGCTCATTTATATATATGATGAATATTAGTATTCACCAATTGGAGCTACCAAGCAAACAAATCAACTTATTCATCAACCAACAAGCAATTCTGTTCCCTGTGCAGCATGCATGCACTTGCGCAAGCGATGCCACAGATGTAGTAACACTGGTTTTCCCTAAAAGCTTCAACCCAGTTGGATAAAAAAAAGTGCAGTACAATTATTATGAGATTACCCCAGATAAGATCTAAAGCTTGCAGTGTGACTGCAGATTGTAGAAAATGAGAGTTGTAGAATTTGAGAACCATGGAAGTTGAAGGCAATGCAGACTTCAACAAACAAATAAAATTTCATGCAAAAGTAGTTTGATGTGATCTGTGAAAGGCATATATAAAAATTAAACTAAGAAAAGGAGAATTTGAGAACACTATGGAAAATAAGCCCCTTACTTTAGGAAACTCTACATTCTGATAGCAGTTTCTGGTTTAGAAACTGGTTTAGAAAGCATGACCACAGGAATTTGTTGTCGTGAAATCAGTTCTTTGTGTACTATTTATCAACTTGACTATTTGCAGTTAACACATCACAAGTTACATGCAGGTTCATTACTTGTAGATAAGCAGCATGAAAAACATCAGAAATCTTATACAGTATCAGTCTGCTGCCCATGAATCAGAAAAGGTGCCCAAGAGAGTTGGAGTCTTGTCTGAATGAGTTCCATTTGTGCTTCAGTGAAGGAACCCCCAGGACTCTGAACCTGTGTGCCCTGAAGCACTGAAGCACATCTTATTGCTAGGTGGGAAATGTTGCACCTTGGCTCTCTCAGTGTTAGGGTGCTGCATCCCTAGGTCAGAGATACAATTGAGAATATTTATGGGGACAAGAAATGGGCAGAGTGAATTTGGTTGGAGCTCACCCAAAGAACTTTGTGTAATTTGCACCTCCCTTAATTCCTTCAAGTGGTAGAATGAAGAGCATGAATGTATATTTTATAATCTTTTTTCCTTGATTCTCTAAAAACCTTCTACACTAATAAAGGAAATAGCAAGTGTTGTATTTAGTGTAGAAACACAAAAGTTTATTAGCAAAATGTGACTTTATAAATACTGGCAAATTAATTTACCCCAGTGAAGGAAAGCATGAATTCCAAAGGCTTAGACACAATAGGGAGGAGTAATTCTTAAAAACAGCATGGTTAATGTATAATGATCTTCTATTAGAATTTAAACTTCTCAGAGAAACAACTATATCTACAGTTTGTATTTTTCACACCTGGGGCAATGGCTACCATTAAAAAAAATTGTATTACTAAGTGAACGATGACCATAAAGATACTTGGATTTTTAAAATCATGTATGCTTCTCAACAGATGGTAGAGCTTCAGGGTGCTTTCCCCCTTTCATCATTCTTTTCAAACCCTATAAGCCTCAGCCCTATTTCCCCACAATGCTGCACCTCCTCTTTGAGAATATTCCAATCCCAAACCTTACCCATGTTCCAAATAAAACATTGCAACCTACAGTCAAAGCAAACAAAATCAGTTGATACACCATATTCTACATGAATGTTGGCAAATATCTACCTGAAAGACAGATGGGATTCCATAGAGAGGGTACAGATGGGCTCAGAAGAGAAAGTACTTAACTATTTGTTTGGAAAAGCAACTGTTTCATTTAAATATAATTTTTATTGCTGTTCAAGTTGATATTTTCAAGCCACTAATGCATATTTAGAAGTATGAGGCTTGTTATAAGTGCTTCTTTATCTTATATCCTTTGTCTTTGATCTTATATCCTTTGTCTTTGACTGGTTCTTAAGAAGAGGTAGGTTTGTTTGCTTTTAAACAAATTAATGCATGATAAAATTACCTACTTCCCATCAGCATTGTTGCATTTTCATTCAGAAGTAAAACAAAGATTCCTAGTGTAATGATCATTAAATAATTTTGTAGTTTTATAAGAGGTTGCATTTGAACAGATTTCTTAGATTTAAAATAACACAAATATTTAGGTTCCAGAGAAAGACTGAGCATCATATCTAACATTAGAAACCACAATATTTAACAATTATATTATTTTCAGAAAAATGCAATGCTCAATAAGAGTGTTGGTTGTTTAGAAAATAACTGTTCCTTGTAGAAATACAATCCCATAGAGAGACTAAACCAATTGGAGGTGCTGGTCCAAGTGATGCATTTTATTTTAAATTTGTGATTCTTGTGAGCAGGAGCTATGTGCGCTATCACAGGTGTTATGGCTTTACTTTGTTTTTTTAGTACTGCTTTGGGAAACAGCAAAATCTAATTCTACATTTTGTAGATTTCCTACTTTTTATTGCTCAATAAATATTTAATAGTATGATGTGCTATACATACTAATTGGCTACATATTATAATTCTTTTTAAATTCCTGTGTGATTTAATGTTGCACAATAGACAACAATTTAGAGTTTAAATTTAGATTATAGAAACATTTGAAAATTAAGTTGAGACTCTGCCAACCAAATACTCCTCTCTCTATTAGAATAGATAAATTACTTGAATTAGCTGATCAACCCAGGAGAAATGTTTACTACTTTTTGCAATTAAATTTTCTGATTTTAAGCAAAACTGTCAAGGGAAGATCTGCATTTAGAATTCATTTGTAATAGCGATAGGATGAATAAACTATTAATTTAAAATCTATCTTATAGTTCCCGACAGCCCCTTGTACTCATTGTTTTAGTTTAAGCTCAACTTACAGTATGTAATTTGAGAATCAGTGGGAAATATGGTCAGTGGGAAACACCTGCGACAGGAGCCATATAAGAAACAGATCTCATGATCTCTTCAAACACTGTGCCTGAAATTCTAGTTTATGTTGTATTACAGATTCCGCTTTCTTCTAATGTTAGAGGAGAGTTGAAACATTGTAGTGAAAGCCTTCACAGAGAGTGAATTAGTCAAACAATGGCCGTGACTCATCCACATGGCTGACACTGACAAAGGATCTACAAATTGTGGTACAGGGTGTCAGGATAAATCCTGAGGGGATTTGACTGACCTTATCAGATACAAAAGCTACATTTTGTGTTATATAGGTCTTGCTTCATCTTTGTCTTAACCATCCAGCAAAAAAGTATAAAAACAAAGTATAAAAAGTAAAGCCATATTAATATGCTGAGCTGTAAAAGGCTCAAGTCAACAACTTCTGACATTGCCAGTCTTACAGAAAACCCAATACTAATATGGACTATGGGACTATTTTGGAATATTTTGCTGAATTCACACACCTATAATATTTAGATGACAAAACTAAACAGAAAAGGGAATACAAATGAAAAACCATTTTGTATCTGTATATTCAAAATAATATAGATATACAGCTACATTCTCTTAATTCAATGAATAGAAAGATTTGTTCTAATAGTGTTTGTAAACAGGATATCATGTCTGCATCTTGTACAATGAATAACCACTATGACAACAATATCCACTGTATTAATTATTGAAACTGTCCTACTCATTGGATTTGAAACTGTCTCATTGCTATTTGTTTCTCAATAAAATTATGGAAAAAACACTACAACAGAAATAAAAATCTTAAATAAAGAAAAATAGAAGTGTTGTGGTAAAGTTTTGGAAAAAAATTCAAGTGAATGCACACATTTATTTCCATTTTATGTTTGACTTCTGAAACCCTATCTTGACCTTGTCATTTCTACTCCTTATTCATTCTACAGAGTTCTTTATTTCTAGAATTTCTGTTGTTAATATTTTATGACATTTTTACACCTGGCAATTCTGTCATTCACGCCTTGTACCATTTTGATCAGCTCTTATAATTTTCAGATGCTTTTATTCTCATAACTACATTGGTCAGCTTGCACAAAAATTCTACTTTTTTAAAAAAATGTATTTGGTACAAGGTCTCACTACGCAGCTCTGACTTGCAGTGATCCTCCTGTTTAGCCTCCCCATTGCTGGAATTAGAGGCATGTGCCACTACACTGGGTCTCAATGGCTGGCTGAGCTTGCCCGGAGGTGGGGCCTGTGAGGCATGTGGTACCAGGGATAGAATTCGGAGGTCCTTGCTTTTGCCCAGGCAGATGCTTAGACTGGCAAGGTATCTCACAGCTCAATAGTCCTACTCTTGGGTTATGTACTCTTGAATTTCCAAATTTCTTTACTCCCTCTTTAATTATATTGTATAGCTCAGCTCTCTGATCATCACCTCACCCTCCCCTAGTGTCCCTTGCATGTATTTTGAACATTTAAATATATCTTGTTGCCTTTTTTTCTTTCCTAAAAAAAGCTTGTATTTATTTACTTGGCATAGCATCTTGCTACACAGCATGAACTCTTAGTGATCCTTTTGTCTCAGCCTCCCCATCACTGGGATTGTAGGAGTGCACCACCGTGCCCAGTTTCAGGGTAGGGGAGTGGCACAGAAGGCCTTGGAGATCATGCAGTATCAGGGATCAAACTTAGGACCTTGTGCTTGCCAGGCAGATGTTTAGATCCCCAAGCTATCTACATAGGCCCTGTTGCCTTGTTTTGTCACAGTCTACACGCATGTGTATGTACTCAAGGTTGAGTTCAAATAGAGTGGAGAGTTTGTTGTTAATATGAAGATCTCCTTAGTTTATTTTTTAGTGATGTGTTTGTGCTTTAAAAAAAAAAACAACTGGGAAACTGAACTCAGGATGTCATGCTTGGCAAGCAGATGTCATGCTGCTGAGCTATATCTCCAGCCTTTGTGGCTTTCTTTTTCTGTATATATTGTATATTACTTCAGTCTATTTCATTTTATTTGGATTACACAGACACTGATTTTTAAGGGGAGAATTTCCACTAATTATGATACCATTGACAGACCCAAGCATACATTGATCATAAACGATTTAAACAGTTTTGTAATTTCATTCCTTTATTCAATATTGGACTGCTATCTGTGCTTCACTTAGGATGTATGGGTTGGGATCAGGGCAGAATGAAAAGAAAAAGAAAGAGGCTATAACAGTGGAGGAAAAGGAGGTAAGAGATATGTCAATAAGTGAAAACAGGTGTTTGTATTCTATTTGAATTGTTTTGATCGATGGGTAAAGGCAAGATTTGAAAGAGTTTAAGAGAGTATTGGTGTAGCCATAAAGAGTATTAAGATTACTGGAATGCATTTAGAGATAGAGGAAGGCTCTGAGATTGTTGCTAGCTATTGTTATATTTGTGGGTAACTTTGGATCCTCTAAGTTCAATGTTGCAGTAACTATTGTATTCTTACTATTTTATTTGATTTTGGTCACTTTTTATTTTTTAATGTACTTAATACAGGGTCTACAGTATCTCACTACACAACTCAGACTCATAGTGATTCTCCTGTTTTCAGCCTGCCAAGCGCTACAATTACAGGCTTGCACCACCACACCCAGTCTCATTTTCCATCTCAGCTCACCCCGGAGGTGGGGTCGGCACCATACACTGGGGATCAAACCCCAGTCCCTGAACCTGCGTAAACAAGTGCTTTAGTCCACTGAGACATCTGGATGGTCCCTTGTTTATTTTTTTTCTCCTACTTTCTGTGTTCATTTTTTTCTTTTGGTAATTATTTCTTTGTCATGATTGGATGACTATTATACCTAAAATTTCAAAGTTTTCACCTTTGTTGTGTACCCATCATTTAGTGCTTTTTCTCTTTTAGAATTTTCTCTCTGGTCATGTTATTATTTGTGATCTTCTAGTGGGAGTTTAGTCAAGTGTCTAATCTCCTAAAATGCATGTATAAGGAAGGCTTAAATAAAAGACACAAATAACACTGATTTTGGGTCCAGGATGGTAAAAACTTGCTTGCTGCTAAGACAAAAACTTTCCTGGATGGCCTGTATCTATAAGATTTCAAACAAATTCAACAGTGTGAGGGAAAGTGAAAGGAAAAGCTGGGTCAAAGTGGGAAACTGAGCAGGACCTTGAGAAGTCAGAACAAATACTTTTCTAGCAGTAATTTTACCAATCACAATGACTGTTTTGTCTCTATGTTGACAGTTACTGTTCTAGAATAAGAAGTGAGCGTTGGTGTCCTCAGGTGCCTCCGCTGTGGTGTTATCTCATTTACAAAGCACTGTGGTCAGCACCTTATCCCTTATACAGCCCAGTCCCCAACACTCCTCTCTCAATATTTCACCTTCTTGCTTTCCACTCCACAATGTGATGGTGTAATTAAGAATTAGAGAACACAAATTAATCAGTGACATAAGTTATACAACAAGGAAATATCAGGGAAATTATTAGCAAAACTGGGCTGAAAGGATCAGTTGTAATTTGTTAAGGAATATTCTCAATGAAGATAGAAAGGAGAGGATAAGGACAGATTTAGGTAAACTGGAAGTCATTGAATCAGTTATTGTGACAAAGTGATTAAGACTTGGCTCAGTTCAGAACAGAGAAAGAATAAGCAACTATAAGATTCAGTTAAATGAATAAGCTAATATTTTGGCAGTTCAAGCCATA
>NW_004524590.1:25865609-25877629 GCF_000260255.1 Octodon degus
ACAGAGAATTTGTACTTGTACAAAACATGTCTAGATGCTTCTATTCTTCACCAAGTCCCTCTTTTCACATCGATTCTTCTTCTCACCCTTATGTACAAAATCTGTTTCCATTATTTCCTTTTACTTTCTGTTCTCTTATTTATGTCACTTCTCCTCTTTTGTTCCCTTTTCTATTTGAGCATCTTGTAGATTATACAAAGAACTCAAGAAAAAGCAAACCCTACAAATATAAAGGTCCAATACAGAAATATGCATCTAAAACAAATAAACACTTCTAGGATGAAAAACACATGGCAGGCAAATAAATATATGAAAAATGTTCAGCATGTCTGGTCATTTGAGAAATACAAATTAAAACAACACTGAAATTATGAATGAAAAAATATTCATATTTTTATAATTGCATATTAACAGGATCAATAAATTTGGTATTGCTTATACTTTTAGAAAAAAATTGAAGTTAAAGTCTGCAAGAGAAGAACAGAAAAAAATCTGTGAGAAGATAATTTTATGAGAAATGCAAAATACTGAGATCTTTATGGAATTCTGCTACTAGTGTTCATGGGAAAAATTAAAACTAATAGTGTATACAAATTTTCACATTTTTGAATCAGAGACACTTTTGAGAGTAACTTTTTACTTGCCTAGTATGCACATAAGCAGACACTAGCATTTTTAACTTCAGTTTGACCATATTATCAAATGAGATAGTAAATGCTTTTCAGGATTTTTGGCTAGTTAAAAGCAATGATAGCTGGAGAAGTAAGAATTGCTGTGGCTTGAACGCATTCTCTTCAAATTGCAGGTGTTCACAGTGTGATATTATTGAGGGTTGGGACTGTTATGTGGCAATTAGGTCAGCGGGGTTTCTTTCTCATGAAAGAAATTGTTATAAAAGAAAGAGATTTTATCCATGTTTGAGTTAGTTTGCTTTTCCAAATTCTACTTGTCTTGACACAGAATGGAAGCCCTCATCAAAATCTTTTCCCTTGTTGTTGGATTTTCTAGCCTCCAGAACAAAGAGAAAGAAATACATTTTCTTTATAAATTGCTCAGATAATTTAAGCATGTCAGCCATCTTGCTATAGGAACACAAACATACTAAAGATCTAAAGATATTTCCTTCCCTAATGATGGCGAAATGCAAGAGCAAAATATAAAGTCATACAGAACTATACATACATCAGGAAAAACAAGAAATACGCAAAGTTCAGCATACCTGAAACAGAACAATAGAATGAGGCATATTGCTTCAAGCCATCTCTTGGCACCTGTTCTACTAGACGTCTCATGCAATATACAAGAAGCCTAGGGGCTGGTGAGATGGTTCAGTGGTCTAAAGCACCTACTTAGAACAAGCTAAGCCAATCAAAGCACAGGGACCTCGGTTCAATCCCCCAGCACCACATGCCAGCCCGCCCGCCCCCTGGTGGGCTGAGCTGGCCACACACTAAATAAATAAATAAATATTTAAAAAAAAAAAAAGAAGCCTTGAAAAATGGGAGCGAACATGACTAATTTAAGACTAGCTAGATGCTCCCTAACACCCTCTCCCCCCAAAAAAGCTGAAATTATCTGAAGGATGAAAATATGGAAAGACTTTCCAAGCAGAGTGAAGCATGGTCTACAGAAAGGAATGTAAAATGTTAAAAAAGAGGAGTGAGGAAGGAAGGGAGGGAGAGAGAGAGAGAGAGAGAGAGAGAGAGAGAGAGAGAGAGAGAGAGAGATTATGAAGCATTTCACAAAGGATTAAGAATAAGAAGAGGACATTCAGCACCTCTCAAGCTGTTTACCATTGTGCTATGGCGATTCACAAGAATGGATAAGAAAAATCACAAAGATCATTGGAAGGGGCAAAGGAAAAGTTAAACTATATCTTCAATCAAATAATATGAAAATTGGGAACCTGGAAAACTGCAAATAATCAATGAGGAAAAAAATCTTAAAATAATTGTAGTGAAGTAGCATGACAGAAAATTGATACACAAAATCAGTGGCCTTCAAATATATATCCAGTAACTAGTTTGCGATCAAAGCAGTAAAAAAAAGTACATTTACAGTAACAAAAATTAAAAATTTATTATAAGCTGGACAAGAAATATGTAAAATCTAAAGGTTTTCAAAATACTCTATAAAGATAAAAAACAATATTTAAGCAAATGAAAGGAACATGATTCAACATTATGAAGATATCAGTTCTATCAAATTCACTATTCAGTTTTATTCAAAAGATGATACTGATGAATTTTCTTATATGTTTGGGCAACATGAGCATAAAGTTTTTATTAATTAATTATGCAAGATAGAAAAACATCAAAAATGAAATTATTTAAAGAAGAATTACCTCAACTTGCCAGAAGTGCATACTAAAGTAAGCTGGTATTTAAAATACTGAGGTACTCATACATGAATGTGTAGGTGGAGAAGTGACATAAGATAGAAAAATGTGGGCACAGATCAATTGCATGTAAAACAGAAGCACAACATAAAGAGAACCAAAGATAGACCTTTTCATTTAATAGAGTGATAAGAATTTTAAATTTAGGAAAATATAAAACTGTATTTGTACATTACAGCATACAAAAGAATAAACTGTAAATCCATAGATCCAAATACCAAATAAGGAAAACTGAGAATTCTAGAAGAAAGGCACATAATTCCTGGTTAATGATTTCTTTTTTTTTTTTTTTTTTTTTTTTTTTTTTTTTTTTTTTTTTTGCGGAACCGGGGGTTGAACTCAGGCCCTTGCGCTTGCTAGGGAAGCACTTATTCCACTGAGCCATCTCCCTGGCCCTGATGATTTATTTTAATCCAGTGATTAACCCTAATGGTGAGCTGCCCAGATAACTCAGCAAATTAAAGCACCTGTTTAGGCAGAGGCAGGAACCGGGGTTTAATCCTCTGCGTGCCATGCCAGTTTTGACTCCAGGGCTGTCTGAGACAATTGAGACTGGGCATGGGGATGCACGCCTGTAATCCTGGCACTTGAGAGGCTGGAAAACGGGAAGATCACTGCAAATCTGATCTGTGTAGTGACACCCTGTAGACCCTATAATAAACTTTTAAAGAAAAGGGCTAATGGTGATTTACCACAAACAGCAACAATTCATATTTATGGCAATCCAAGTTATGATTCAAAATGTCTCCTTAGTAGCTTTTTGGGAAAAAGTTTAAAAAAGAAGTAAAATGTTTTTATATAGTTATACATTTAAAAATATATTGCAGTTTTCTTTATCTTAGTAACATTCTTTTATTGTTAATCATTATCATTTTCACCATCATAATTTTTGCCCAGGAAAATACAACTTAAGAAAATTGGTACATTAAGCCAGCCAAATAGCTCAGCAGATTAAAGCACCTGCAAGCAGGTGCAAGGACCAGGGGTCCAATCCCCAGGCTTTCTGTGCCAGTCCCACACCCGGGGCAGACTGAGACAGCAGTTGAGAATGGGCATGGTGGCACATGCCTGTAATCCCAGCTCTTGGGAGGCTGTAAACAGGAAAATCACTACACGTTTGATCTAGTAGTGAGACCCTGAATACCTTGTAGATCCTTCCCCCCCCCCAAAAAAAAAATAAAAAGAAAGAAATTTGGTGTTTTATAAAGGGGCAGGTAACAAAACAATCATAACTTATATCTTAATGAATGAATTTGACTAAGTAGAATATTTTTTTTAACTTTATTCATTTTATTTATTTTTTATTTTATTTTTTGGCAGAACCGGGGACTGAACTCAGGCCCTTGCGCTTGCCAGGGAAGCGCTTATTCCACTGAGCCATCTCCCTGGCCCCAACTAAGTAGAATATTAAAGAGAGTGTTTGAGTGCGTTGCTGCTCTAAGGGCCAGTTTCTTTTCTAACTATGCAGAGACGCAGGTCTCAACAATTCCTACTCTCAAAGGACACAGAGCACAAAGCAGCCAATGGGACTTTAGCAAACGGCCTGCCTTTACAATATTTTCTTATTCTGTATTATGGTATATTGATCATGAATTGAACTAATGAAATGTTTTCCTGAACTTGTGAAATATTTAAAAGAACTTCTTTGTGGTAAGACTATTCTTCTCTCTAATGTGTTGCCCTTCTAGTCCTTGGCAAAATTTAACATTTATAATTTCATCTGTCTGAAACATTTGACAGGTGCGATACTATGAAATGTATTTCAAAAATAAAAGAAAAACAGAAACCACCATTTGTTGAGATATAGTATAAAAGAAGAAATCTTATTTCATAGCAATTTACACTTTCATTGCTTCTCTCTATAAGATGGGGAACAGATTGAAAAATAAAATTTGTCAGCAAGTCTGCTGGAAACTTTTGAAGAGTAAGGGAAGTATCGGTTGAAAACCAAACTTCTGTATTTGGTCTCTGGTTATTATTATTTTAAGGCCCCTCACTGTATTATTAGTATTCTTCAAAGGGATTTTTATTTATCATACAAGGGGTGTAATTTTTTTCACATACTGAAGTGCACTTTACTATTTTCCTAAAGCATTTTTCAACACATTAACATTGATGATCAAGAAAGTTATGACAACCAATTTGCAGATACGTTTTTAAATGATATTAATTTAAATTACAAAATATTTAAAAGATTGAAATTTTATTTAGTTGTAAATGAATAATAGTTTTATCATTTAAACTATTATATATGTACTTTATGATGTGTGGTCATACATTTAGTCAGAAACCATCAGAAATACGTATCTCCATTTTCCTGCTTTTTATGGAAAGAGATTCTAGTGAATTCTAGTGCACACAAAATAAAACCTTTCTCCTCGCCCAGACATATGTTAATACGTAAATTTTATTATTTCATGTAGAGGAGACAGTTACTTAGCTAATGAATATACTTTATGACTATATTTGATTTGTAGTAAGGACTGAGGAAAATTAAACTTATTTAGCTCATTGCCAGAGAATAAGAATGTATAATATACTTTGTATGTTGGGAACAAGTTCATAGTTCTAGTATGAGAAATAAAAAGGATTAATAAAAATATATAACATCTAATAAGGTGCTTCTCAGAAAATTGCTCAATAAAATTCAAAATGTGGTAACCTTGAAATGTAATATATTCTCTACATATATTTATTACATATGCACTACATATTATACTATATACTATATATCTATTCTTCATATTACAAAATATATTGGTGTGGTGATATGATTTAGGGAAAACCCAGAAATCTGGACAAACAGTTCTGCAATTGTTGAATTCTGAAGTCATTTTATTCTTCAAAACAGTGATAGTTTAATTGCATGGAATTTTAGTGAATCATTTGATTCTCTATTCCCTCACATTTTTTAACCTCATTTCTGGTCGCTAAAGACACAAGACCATTCTTCACTCCTTTGCCCACCTTTGTCCTGTTTGAGTTGAGTTTGATTTCAGTTGATTTAATATGCTCAACTTCTCTGTTGCATGTACTATATTCTAATAGTTTTTAATTTGTTTTTAGTAGAAACAGCTGCACTGAAATTGACATTTTTTTGGATGAAAATGAAGAAAATAACTAAACATTGAAACTTTATTTTGTAGGGACATTTCCTTTACTACAGCACTGATTGAAAGTGATCTGCATGGGTTTTCAATGGTTCTTTCCTGTTTATGAAGTCAAATAACACTGATACATTTGAAAAAATTAGTTGTTTCCTGAGTTCAGCTTTCAAATTATAATAGATCATTATGAGGGCAGAAAATTACCAAGGTCCTCAGCCTTCTTCTAAGTCTCTACCATTTTTTTTCACCACCAGTAAAGTGAAGACATAGCGAACTTAAATTCAAAGGTCAAATATCTCTCAGATATAGGCTGCATTAAGGATTTATTTATTGTAAATAAATTCAGAAATACTACAAAAATCTAATTGTCCAGAGCTCTTGGACATGGATAGTGGAATGTTTTAAATGTCTTTAATGAAGAAAATGCTTATTCTTGGGAAGTGAAAAAGTCATTCCTTTGACAAATTTTAACATGGTATCTGGAATAAAAGTGAAGTTTAAAACACTCAAGTTGATTTTTATCTTTTATGAAAAATCAATAACCACCTTAATTCCATGTGAGTCTCTAATTCAGCCTCACACTTTCTCTCTTCCTCTCTCCCCATAACACACATTTTCTTTCTTTGTTGTCTTTACACACATTCTATTTGCAGATAATTTAAACAATTTTTGGTGTCTGTCTTCACCACATTTAATAAGGTTGTCCTATCAACATTTTTCCCTTTTAAATATATTCAACTTTTATCGGTTTTCCTAACATTACTCTGCTAGTGATATCTTACGGGTATCTGAAATAAAACATTTTCTTTTTTCTTTTTTATTATTTATTTCCTTTAAAAACATTTTTTACTTAGGGACCACTCACTCGGGGCCCCCCATCTGTCCTTCTCTAGGACAGCAGCTTTCTTCTCCCAATAAATATATTCTGCTGATACAAATAAATATATGTAGATTGATAAACAGTGAACTATAAGATACAGAAAAGCCCTACATTAGGCTCACCCAATATCTAATATATAATGTAATAATAAAAGCAAAATCTGACATTGGTACAGTAGGTATACATAGTGCTATACCATTTCATATAACTATCCCTGCAATCAAAGTACTGAAGTGTTCCTTTACCATAGTATAGTTCTGATTTTACCTGTCTATAGTCACAACTTCTCCCCTTCTCTCAGCTGCCTCTCATCGCTGGTAATCATTTCTCAAATCATTATTACTTTAATTATAGTTTTAAAATAAAATATTAACGGAAATTGAAAGCATAAAACCCACACATAGTCACTTTCCATCCTCTGGTGCCCGAATAGAGGCTATTTGCCTCCATTTTTTTCATTTACTGTAACAATTTTAAATTTACATATTTGTTCCACTTATACTTAATGTAATTACTGATATGGTAGGACTTGTTTATTTTATTGTTTTGTTTTCTGTTCCCTTTATTTTTAATACATACATACATACATACATACATACATACATATACAAATAGATACAAAGATATGCTTCCTGTGGGTTATGGAAAATTTTCTTAAAATTTTTATACAGTACTATCAAGTATGTCTCTTACAAGTGTCACTTTACTTAATGACTGCTGTAGGTGTTATAACATGTGCTTGCTAAAACTAGCAAAATGATCTAGTATTTATATGTCTGTAGATATCTAGATATAGATCCATATTACATATAAAGATTTAATGTGGGAAGTGAATCATATGATCCCAGAGCAGAAGTGTCTTAAAATATTTTCTCTGAAATCAGAAGAATCAGAAAATTCAGGGGTGAAGTCAGTCCGAGTCATGTCTTGAGGAGCAGAAAAGCTGAACTTGACACCTAATGTACCTGAAAATCAGACGATACCCCCATTTAAGTTAACAGAGCCTAAAGGCCCCAGAATCAGGAGTTCCAGTGAAAAAGAGGGAGGTAAGGGAGGAAAGGAGAAGCAGGGTTTGGGGACCAACAAATTCTTTTTTTTTTTTTTGCGGAACTGGGGATTGAACTCAGGCTATTGTTCTTGCCAGGGAAGTGCTTACTTCCCTGAGCCTTCTCCCTAGCCCCCAAATTTAATTTTTGTTTATGTTGCTGCTCTACTTGAGCCCTCCATAAATTAGGTAAATCTTGCTGCATACAGGTCCTGGTAATGGTTGAATTTCCTTTCCTATGTCCACTGATTGAATTGCTAACTTCAACATGCCAGTTAATGGGCAAATTTCAGCCCAATCAAATTGATACATAAATTTGACTGTCACATGTATACATATTTCATCATGTCCTACTGGCCTTAAATTTACCAGTTCAAGTAAAGTATAGAAAACTGATATACTATATTCAAATCCTTTCACCTTCCCTCTTGTATAATATACAGTCATAGATGTTTTGTCTACATACATAGTGAACCACATTTGATGTTATAATTTTTGTTTCAATTATAAAATATATTTAAGGAAAGCCCAGAAAAGAAAAATTTGTAGTCTGAATTTGAAATGTAATGTTCACATTCTTTTAGAAGTTACAATTCTCTTAGTTCTTCAATTGAGAATGTTTCTATTTTCCCTTTGTTTCTAAAAGTGAAAAACTGGAAGCTAACACATCTTTACTTTTAGAATTTGAGAAATTCATTACCTTCAAGTTGAAATCATTCTGAGAAACTGTCATCTCTTGCACACTGTTTATAGAAAAGTTATCATTATCCCATCACTTCCAATATTTTATCTTTATATTTTGAGTTTTCAGAAGTTCCATTGTGATGCACCTTGGAGAAGATTTCTTTGAGTTGATCACATTTGGTGCTCTCTAAACTTTTGTATCGATAGATTTATGTAGTTTTAAAGAGAATTAGAAATATGTTTAGATCTTATTTGTTCATTGGAACAATACAAAAAGTAAATAATAAAAACAATTATTTCAAGGATCCCAAAAATATCACATAGCAGAGTAGTGTTAATCCCACTTATCATCTCTTCCCTTCCTTTGATTTTAATAAAGTGGTAATTTGTTGTAATTGATTATGCCCATGTATTTCTGTTCAATTTGTATGTCTATTTTTCCTTCGGAAATCTCATTAGGTAATTTTCTTAATTATATTTTAAATCCAATAATTCTTTCTTCTGTCCTTTCCAGTCTGCTTTCAATCTCATCTTTTAGGCTTTTTTATATTAATTGCCTTTTTCAATTCTAATATTTACATTTTGTTTTCTTTGTATTTTCACTTTTAATTCATTTGAAGCATGTTTACAATTGCTTATTAAAACGCTTTGTTTAAGAACTTTCAAACTTCTATCATAGAAGAGAGGAGATCTTTGCGGCCCTCACACCACTGCCTTCTACAACTACGAGTGAATACTACGAGTCTGAATCAGAAGATGGTGTGGAAGCGCCCAGGAGAACAAGGTAGCACGCAGGAGCGCACACAGTGCGCTCAACCTGCCAGTCTCCCCAATTTATCCTCCAACTGAAATGAGGAAATCCAAGCAGAGGCGAAGAGGCTGGCGGCAATAAGACACAGCCTATCTCTTGTCCCCTCCCCATTAGGAAATACTGAAGTTATCACAAAAGGACAATTGAATGCAAGCACATTTTCTCAGGATGATCCACACTCCAGTATCAGCGCATTAGGAAACATACTAGAATTACCTGAAACTGTCATGATCTACTACTCAATAACTGCCATTTGTAAGCAGCGTTTGGTACAACTTCAACCTGAACCTGAATATATATACATAGACTAAGACAATTATATCTAATTTGTGTTTGCTTGTAAGTCCACAGCTGAAAGCTAATGAGTAAGTTTGTGGGGAGATATTTTAATTTGATTTTTAAGTTTACCTGTTGTATGTTTTGGGTTCTTTTCAGACTTTTCCAATTAATTTTTGATTTGAGATCCGGCTAAGTGTTATTAAAATATGTGTATTGGTATGATATACGTATATACCGTGATCATGTTAATTATATAGAATTTGAACCTATACACGAAGCACCTTGATTTGTCTCAATGTTTTTCCTCTCATCCCTTTGCCTTTCTTTCAACCTCTTTTCTCCTCCTTATATACAAAGCTCTGTTTCATTTTATCCATCTTAACTCATTTTTTTCTTTTCCCTTCCTTGCTTTCTCTGTCCCCCCTCCCTAGATCCTTTGTCTTTCTGAAATTTCCTTAAAGACATGAATGAAGAATACTTTTTCTCTGTAAAGTTATTACGTTTTAAGTCCTCCATTCATGCTTTGTATCAGCATGTTTTGTTGATGGACTTGGTACTGAGACTGTAGCCATCAGTAAAAATAGCCCTCCAAAGTTTATTCCACTGTGTGTCAGCCTGTTAGTCTGTTAACGTTTCTAAGGCTCAGCTCAGTACAGTTTGCTGAGAGCTCCTGCCTATCCGTGGAGACACACTGCCCTTGAATGCCCCTGTGTGCATGTACAATGCAGTTATTGCCACCACGGTTGCAGTCTCCTCTTCTTACCCCTCATATTTTGTAATGTTATTTATTTTTACACTATGATCCTAAAATAACCTATTTAGTATTCAAGAAACACAAAGTTTCTCTATATTTTAGTGATTCATTACTCTTGATACTTGAGACTTATGTTTTTAAGTCAACAGTTTTCTGATTGTGAATTAGCCAGTTTCTCATTCTAATTAGCTCTTCTACTCTGACAGCATTGATTTGGCATCAGAAAGTCATGTGAAACCAATTCATAAGACAGCAATCTATGGGGAACATGTGGGTCATGTTATTATTTTAATTAGTCCTATCGAGTTGAGCTTTCTGAGTAGCATATTACCAATACATTTTTCATCTTCCCAGCAGTTGTTAAAACAGGTGGATGACTGCCACAGCATACATTATAAAGAAGAAACAGGTTTTCAATTCTATTTTTAAATTGTGGTCTTACCAAAACTTTGGAGAGAGGCTAGCCTATCCTCAGGTATGATGTTTGAGGTGAGAAGAAAATATCTGTGGTTTGACCCATGGTAGTGCATGCCTGTCATCCCAGCACTTGGGAGGCTGAGGCAAGAGGATCATTGCATGTTGAAGACCAGCCTGGGCTACAAAGCGAGCTGAAGGCCAGCCTCAATTTCACTGTGAGCTCATGTCTCAGAAAGAGGAAAAAAAAATTAATAAGAAGGAAAAGAAAAAATATTTGTGAACATGCCCAGAAAATATCTACATATATAGTTATAAAATCTTTAGTTATCAAACTGAGAACAATTATAGCAAGTATATAATTATGGAATAAGTAGTCCAAAAAAATTACAGTATTATACTATAGAATAGACCTACTTTCCTCTGGTTTATCTCAATAATTCACATTAAGAAAGAAAAGAAAATAGAATTTGAAAGCATTAGGAAATGAAAAATGTTATGGAAATTAGAGGAAGCTAATCCATATATTTTATCATAGAATGCTTCAGAATTAATAGGGAAATAAATAAAACCTTTGCTAATTTTTTCATATGAACATTAATTATATGTCAAAGTGTAGTTGTTATTTCAACACAGCCTTCTTGACCTACACGTTCAGACTATAGCTGGAGACAAATTATTTCTAAATAGTTGTCTGTGACTAAAGACTGTCTTCTTCAGTGATCTCCAGAGGCACATAGTAGACAATTTTATGACTTTGGTTTTCCACATGTTACTATTTGTCCAAAACTTGATTATGAAGTTTATCATTGCTTTCTTCTATTTATTTTGCAGACATGTTATTAAAAATATAGTGTGTAACACACACACACACACACATATATATATATATACATATATATATATATATATATATATGAAAAAAATATGTGTATAACCTGACATAAGATTGATACTGTTTCATAGAAGTCTTTAATGATCTTTTATTTTATTTTAGGTAGAACTGGGGATTGGACTCAGGACCCTACACTTGTCAGGCAAGCACTTATTCTACTGAGCTATCTCCTCAGCCCCCTTTAGTGATCTTTTAAATGGGTTTATCTAAAGTATTTTACATAGTCCTGCATAACTATCACTTTGAGAGCTCTTCATTCTTTATCCAGGACTGTACAGCAACTTCCCTCACCTTCTGAATTATGTTCTTCATTATTTCCTATATGCTACATCTGGAGGTATTAGAATATTTCAAGTTTGTATAGCTGGAAAATATTTTACTTTTAGTTTTGAAAGGTATGTTTGCTAAGTGTAAAATTCAAAGAGACAGATTTTTTTTCCTTTCTAATGTGGAATAAGATGCTATTTAATTTTGTTTTTCATAGCTAATATTTTTATGCATATGCTTTAATGATTGTTTTCTTTACAATAAGTTTTGGACAATTTCATTTTTTGTATATCTTGCTATGATTTCATTCAAATTTCTTGTACAAAAGTTTCATTTTTCTTGGAAATGTGGTGTTATAAGTTCAACTAAATTCAGAAATTTTAAATCATTAAATATTTATTACCTACCCCTTTCTACCACAAGAATTCTAATAATTTGACTATAAGTTTCTTGACTTTGACACAGAGTGAACTATTATGACTGTTT
>NW_004524590.1:25877729-25880040 GCF_000260255.1 Octodon degus
CCCTGTGCTCTGCTAAGCTTGTTCTAAGTAGGTGCTTTAGACCACTGAGCCATCTCAGCAGCCCTTCCCTGTCTTTTATACACACACATACACATATGTGAAAAAATGTGTATAATCCGACATAAGATTGATACTGTTTCATAGAAATCTTTAATGACCTTTTAAGTGAGTTCATCTAGTATATTTTACACAGTCCTGCATAACTATCATTTTGAGATCTCTTTATTCTTTACCCAGGACCACATGGCAACTTCTCTTGCCTTTTGAATTATGCTCTTTGTTATTTCTTATGTGCTACATCTGAAGGTGTTAGAACATTTCGAGTTTGTATAACTGGAAAATATTTTACTTTTAGTTTTCAAAGATATGTTTGCTAAATATAAAATTCAAAGAGGACAGATCTGGGTTTTTCTTTTCTTTCAGTCCTTTAATTAGTCTAGTTTCTTACACAGTTGGTCTTTTGCTTTTCTTTCTAATGTGGAATAAGATGCTATTTGATTTTGTTCTTCCATAGCTACTTTTTGATGTATATGGTTTAATGATTTTTTTCTTTTTTTCTTTTTTTTTAAACAAAGGTTTTTTTAAGTTTATTTTGTGTGTGTGTGTGTGTGTGTGTGTGTGTGGCCAGCTCAGCCCACCAGGGGGCGGTCCCTGCTCTTCACTAAGCTTGTTCCAAGTAGGTGCTTTAGACCACTGAGCCATCTCACCAGCCCCTGATTTTTTTCGTTACAATAAGTTTTGGACAACTTCATTTTTGTTTATCTGAGTATGATTTTATTTGAATTTCTTATGCAAAAGGTTCATTTTTCTTGGAAATGTGGTATTATAAGTTCAACTAAGTTCAGAAATTTTAAATCTTTAAATAGTTATTGCCTATCTCTTTCTATTTTGAGAATTCTAATTATATGAATATAAGTTTCTTGATTTTGACACAGAGTGAACTATTATATGACTGATCTGTAGATTCCTCATTTTTATTTTGGACAATTTTTATTGTTATATTCATTTAAGTTTATAAATCATTTATTTACAATGTGCAATCTATTATTAATCTCATGAGATGTATTCTTTTCAGAAATGTTTCTCTAAAAATCACTCTGTCTATATCTTATATCTTTCATATTTCAATATTTGTCTACAATTTTAATATAATATATAATTTCTGATTTTCAATAAGGTTAATAAAAAACAAAAAAAAAGAAAAAAATATAATGTGTACTGTGGTGCAAGTATTAAAAGTGGATAAAGAAAGAAAGTTGGATAAGCTTAACTTACTATTTGGTTTAAAACAGCGATCAGCCTGACTTGACCAAACTCTTTCCTCTTGATTCCAAAGATGGCACTTTATCATTCCATCATTTTGAGTTCTCTTTTATTATTCATTTTTTTCCACTATTTTTTAAAGACTAGAAATAGGTCAGCAGATTTAGCTGAAATTCTTGAGACTAATTTGATTCAACTGATGTACAATTGATTCAATTGCCACCCACATGCCCGCAGAACTCATTTCCTTCAGCCCTCCAGCCAGGGAGAGGAATAACAAGATTGCTTCCATAGCATTCCTAAGGATGGACATTTCCAAAACACAACAGGTGTACTTTTCTTGCCTCCTCTGCTGTTATCCTCTGCTTATTCTGATTGAACAAGAGTGGCTGACAGGGCAAGTCAGTAGGGGAGGATGACTGCTCAAGTACCACACAAGGAAGCAATATTAATCAATGTTTTTAATGCATTTTAGCACATAAAATGTTCAGTATATGCAGATGAGGTGTAGTATTTCTGTGCAGTAATCTAACCTGGCTAAGCTTTGCTTGAGTGCTTTCCTGTTAACTAAGTTTATACTATTCCATGTATAAACGTCACACTGCTGACTAGCATCGTGAGAAAATTCGTCATTCTCCCCAGTCATTAAATCTTCACGATTTCTGAGGTTTCTTAAGTTATTTAGTAACTTTAAGGAAGGCATAGTTACCCACATGAAAAAAAATACATAGGAGCAGGTAAGTGGAAGGGAGATAATCTTTGTGTTCATTGGTTTCCCGCAAGAAGAAATATCAACAAAGTATGGTTTCTTTAAAACCATTTGAAAAAAAACAAGATTTTAAAGAAACGTTCAAGATCCAGAGACTTAAAAGCGATTTATTTTAATATTAAATGTGTCACCAGGGAAAAATATAAGGAAGAAAATCTAAGGAATGTGGATAATGGTAGAGAGAGGAAAGGAATGTGGAGGGGCAAGGGAGGAGGAGATGGGAAAACTTTTTAGTAGTTGACTCCTGAGCTTTTTTTTTTTTTTTTTCCCCCCCCCCCC
>NW_004524590.1:25880640-25905744 GCF_000260255.1 Octodon degus
ATGTCAACATTTTGGCCCTAGACTTCCAAGGTCAATTAAGACTCAGGTCATATGAGAACTTGCACTGTAACATCATGTAACTCAGTTGTGTCCCAAATTTTCTGATCAAGGAGATTATGGGGCCAAAGAGGAAAATGATCAGTGATGTAGAGTGTGCCTAAAGAGAGTCATATGGAGAGAAAACATTCTCTCAGGCTTTCGCAGAGAGCAAATTGGCCAAGCAATGGCCGTGACTCATCCACATGGCTAACACTGACAAAGGTTCTACAATCTGAGGTACAGGGTCTCAAGATAAATCCTGAGGGGATTTCACTGACCTTATCAGATCTAAAAGCTACAATTCTTATTACACAGGTCTTGCTTTATCTTGGTCTTAACTGTCCAGAACAAAAGTATAAAAACAAAGTATAGGGCTGGTGAGATGGCTCAGTGGTCTAAAGCACCTACTTGGAACAAGCTTAGCAAAGCACAGGGACCGCGCGCGGTTCAATCCCCCAGCACCACATGTCAGCCAGCCCCGCCCCCTGGTGGGCTGAGCTGGCCACACACACACACACACACAAATAAATAAATAAAAAAAAATTAAAAAAAAAAAAAAAAAAACAAAGTATAAGAAGTAAAGCCAAGGGGCCGGGGACATGGCTCAGTGGAATAAGCACTTGCCTGGCAAGCGCAAGGGCTTGAGTTCAATCCCTGGTTCCACCAAAAAAAAAAAAAAAAAAAAAAGAAGTAAAGCCATGCTGTTATCTTGAGCTGTAGGGAACTCAGATCAACAACTTCTGACATTGCCAGTTACGCGGAAGACCCAATACTATTATGGACTACTGGACTATTTTGGAATATTCTGCTAAATTCACACAACTATAATATTTAAATGATGGTACTAAACAAAAAAAGGAGATATAGATCAATGACCATTTTTATCTGTGTATTCAAAATGGTTAGGATAAATGTATAGCTACATTCTCTTCAAGGAATAGAGGGATTTGTTCTAATAATGTTTGTAAATAGGATATCATGTCTGCATCTTGTACAACAAATAACCACTAAGAAGGCAGTATGCAATGTGTTAATTATTGGAACTGTCCTACCAATTTGATTTGAAACTGTCTCATTGCTATTTGTTTCTCAATAAAATTATGAAAAAATTAAAAAATAAAAGCTGTTTACATCCGCTGAAACCAAGCCAATGTCTCTAGCACACTGAGTGCAAGATGAGTTGTGGTGGAAGATTAAACTGAAGTGGTGCTATTCAGATGTGATTGTGTATGAAAATCTCTGTGGAGCTTGTTCAGATGAAGCTAGAGATTCCTTCATCTTGTTTTATGTGTTGTTTGATACATATATCATTTTCTTGTGTATGTTTCCGTCAACAAACGCTGAGGACAAGAGGGTACCGGAAACTATGTTAGCTCATTTCTCACTGATCATCCCCATGTGTTTTATATCTGTTTTTGCTTGGTTTAAGTGCAACTGTAATGAGAGTTGGGTTTATATAAATCCATCTCTTGACATGGCCAGGGTTGGGTGAAGCAATCGAGTCACTGATCTCTGTCACAGAATTCAAGAGCACACCAAAATGTGAAAATTCTAAGAGTCAGACGTTTCATTTCACCTCAGGCTCTATGGTCTCCACTGTGCCCTGTTACAGATCCTGCCTTTCCTCACACTTAGCCTGTTTGTTCATCATAAATTTCTGCATTAATTTTTATTTTAAAGATGGTATAACACTTCCTTCACTTATTGACCTCCTAGTGTTTTCTTACATTTTGTTCTGAAGGTAAGTTGAGAATTCTAATCCAGTGTTGTTCTAAAACCTCTGAATATAGCCCCTTTCTAATCCAGGCAGAGACTGCCCATTTGTGTTATATGGCATCTTCAAGAAGACAGCCTCATACACTGGCCAAGTGGTCTGGTAATCTTGAGAATTCTTTTCTTTTGCCATTTTACCTAACTTGTTCCAGGTTTTTTCCAAACAGAATAATTCTGTCTATATTAAAATATAGCAAAAATTTCTCATCTCATCTCAATCTTTAAACTCTATATTATGCTAGTGTTTCAAATGATAATATTTAATTTATGAAATGGACATAAGAAACCTGATTAGAATATACACAGAGATGAAATACACACAAGATGAAATACACACTAATTCACAGCTCAGCTTAAGTGAATGACAAAAGAAAATGAAAATTAATTTTAGTGGTAATGTAAAAAACCTAGAGAAGGTGAGGCATGGTGCCATATGCTTATAATCCCAGCATTTAGAAGGCAGAGGCAGGAGAATCACTGCAAGTTCAAGGCCAGCCTGAGCTACACAGGGAGTTCAAGGTCAGTCTGAACCACATAGCAAAACCCTGTCTCAAAAAATTGAAAACACACCTGTGAAGATTAATAAAATAAACATGAAGAATACAATTAAAATATCAACTGTTTGATTTTATCTAACAAAACAAAAAGAACTGAGTCTGTATGTACCATTGTAGACATAGATGGAGCTTTTCTCAAGCATCTTACAGCTGTGACTACTTATGCCTTTCCCTCCTATGTATCTCCAACATGGAATTGGGTGAGTGGATATTTGAATTTAAATGCCTTCCTGCCCCTGCGGCTGGAACTCTGTGCTGCAGCAGGCATCTTCCCTTCAGCACCCTTCCAGTGCTGCTGAATTGCGCATTCTACTTTCCTGCTGGCATCAAGCTCCAATTCTTAGAAGTCAGTTCTTAGAGTATGAATTCAATTAATTTTAGGAAGAAGTTAAATGACAACTGAATTGAGAGACAAGGGGAAACAAAAGGTAAATTTTTTGTTATACTTACAGAAAAATCAAGTAATTAGACGACAATTCAAAAAGAAAAATCATATGTTAAGCCAAACTGAAGGTTAAGGGTTGAGTTTTGTCTTCAGTAAATTAACTTTATCTCTTGTGAGCTTCAGTTTTTTTGTTTGTTTGTTTTGTTTTTTGTAAAATGGAGACTCACTGACTCATGTTACTTTATGAGAATATATTTAGGCAGTATTTTAAAGTTCTAAATAAAATTGCTGCTTTAGAGTTAGAGTTCTTGCCTTGTGTGTATAAAGCCCTGGGTTTGATCCTAAGCTAATATATAGCTTTATATATTAAAGCTTTATATAGCTTAAATGCATTCAACCACACACACATATGCACACATAGTGCATAATGCTTATATGGGTATAAATATGTGTTTGTATACCTTTCCTCCAAAGAAGCATTGAATTATTAAAAAGGTAGAAAGTCAGTGATAATATGACATACTGATTTATTAACAGTTTCATTATTTTTATTTTTCATGTATTTAGTGAATGGTCCCACTACACAGCTTAGATTTGCAGTGACCCATGTGTTTTCAGCTGCCTCAGCACTGGAATTACGGGTGTGCACTACTGCGCCTGGACTCTGTGGTAGGCTCTGTGTGCACAGCGTGTGGTGCCAGGGATGGAACCCCGGTCTCTGTTTTTGCCTAAGCAGGAGCTTCATCCACTGAGCTATCTCACTGGCCTTAACAGTTGTATTTAACAAACTGGAATTTTTTGAAGTGAATATGAGATTGTTTCCCCATAGTACTTATATTTTTATGAAATATCCAAGGACCTACAGACCCTGTAGACCCTTACTAAAGATACAAAAAAAAAGTGGATGAATTAAAGCATGAGAAAATTAGAAGCAAAAGCTGCAAATAGGAAATTGGTTTAGTAGTTTTGTATTTATTGAGTTAATAGTTTGGTCTACTTATCTGATATATTTATAAGGATCTAACTTAAACAAAAAACCTATATAGTGAGATATCTAACAGTACAGAGTGAAACTGATATTTAGTGATTATTAGTTAACGTCTCTTCATCTGACCTGTAAATGTCAGCTCTTTTTGTAGCGCAAGTATTTTGATTCAACCAAAGAAGAGAGTGGGTTGTTATAAAAGCTAATTTGATGCCCTGTTATTTTCTTGGTCTCCCAGCCTCTGTTGCTCTCCTGTCTTCTGCCATGGATGGTGCAGCAGAAAGGAACCCAGCTGTTGCTGTTGCCTTCATGTGGAATTGTTCAGTCTCCAGTATTGTGAGAACTACATTTCATTTCTTTACAAATTACCCAGAGAATGATTTTCTACTATAGCAGCACTAAGCAGAATAATGCATCCTTTTCTCCATCCTTTCCTCTTAGCAATACATCCATCCATACCTGATACTCAATATTTATGACTATTGATCAGCCACTTGCATGCTCATTTGTAAACAGTGCCCAGAATTCTTGGATAGGTCATGGCTATATTTGTTTCACTCTCCAAAACTGTAGGAACTGACAGCTGTAACCTTGTATGTATTAGGCAACTACTTCCCACAAGTTTTAGACATTTACAATGAGAGCATATTTCTGCCAATTGTTTTTTTGTGTGTGTGTTCTTGAGGAAGTTAACTTTGAAATGAGGAAAAGCTTGATTTTCTAATAGAAAACAGTGATGCTTCCATTTACAAAGTAAAATGAAGCACGTTTTATCGGGAAGTGTACTTGTGGACAGACATCCTGGTGTTCAAAGTTGTGCTTTGTTATTTATATACCAGATGTGAAGCCTTGAAACAAGTAACTGGACCAGTTTCAGTCTGTGCTCCTTTCTTCATACTGAAAATGAGAAAATTGTAAGTTCTACATAGCCAAGTTGTTGAGATTAAGTGCACTATCTTATGTAAAGCTAATTATTAGTAACATGGCTATGTAAATTGCCCTCCATTAAATTCTGGACTCAGACTACCTTTGAAATGCTAGCTCCAACACTTAGCTACTAACACTATGTCCATTTGATAACATTTATTTTTTGTATATCCTCTTCTATGCCTATAAAATGTGCATGATAATAGAATAAAACTCATACACTCTATAAAGTAAATTAACTTAGTTCTCAATAATTGTGAGCTCTTGTTATTTTTCAATTCCTTGTTTCTAGAGTTTGATTTATAGAATTCAGACTGTTAAATTTTCTTTTAAAATATCATCCTTGACCTATCCATTTTCTGCACTCTTCCTATGGAATAATATTTAAGTGCAGGCTCCTCTACTGTGCATAAACTTCAAAAACTTCTCCCCCACCAGCACCCCTTGCCTTGAGGCGCTAGTCTCAGAGCATTGCCTACCACAGCTTTCTTCCCACCCAAATGGAAAGAAACAGTAATGAGTTGTTAATCATTGAAGTTTCTGGCATCAGGAATTTCTACGCACAGCAAGTGGTGACCCACAATAGGTGAGATGCAGCCACAGCAGGCCAGGCACATCCATCATTGCAGGCTACCTGGCTGGAAGTCAGTGGCAGCAGCACCGGAAAACAGTGGGTAAAACGACATCAGGTAATGCACTGAGGCTCAGCATCAGCACTGCCATTTCCCCTGGTGAGAAATCCACAGGAATAAGCTACTTCTTTTACTTGAAACGATTAATAGGAACCAGGATATAAAGTAGACAACAGTTGTACAAACATGGAGCCTGGCTATTTCACAACTAGCAACCAGACAAGTACAAAGAGTGAATGATTTCTCGTTGATTGAAGATTGCTTCATCAAGTAGTTCTACTTTAACGAGAAATCTGCTATGCATGTGTGCTTTTAGATTTGATAGGCTCATGAAAGGAAAGAACCTTATCAACTGTGAAGCCCACAGAGAAAGGTTGAGTGAGAAGTCTGGAAATGGATCAGTATTTCCAGTAAGGCTCAGGAAACAACACAGGTAATGTCTGAATTTGGGTGGCATGCAATGGAAGTCTAAGGGTCTAACATTCCTTTTATAGGACATAAAATGTCATTAAAACTGAAGGGAGAGAAAAAAAAAACTGAAGGGAGAATAGGAGCATAAAGTTGGTTTATAGGAAGCTGCTCTGTTCGTGTGTAACATTAAAGGTGTAAAGGACCATCATATGTAAGAAACAATTCTGCTAATACTCTCGGCTTACCGAAAAAAAACTTGTGTGGAATAGTTGAAGCAAAAATGTGAACTTTTGAAAATATAGTTGCATCTAGTTTTATATTTTGGGCCTATTAAGACTGAATCATAACCAAAAAGGCTCTTTATTAGTGTTTCTAATGAGGTAGCTCTTAAGAAATAAATGAATTCTTTCTCTTTGGCATGAAACTTGCAAATGACTCTTGCTACCCAAGAAAACACAATGTTTCAAAATTCTAAGATATGCAATATTAGTACAATGTTCTGTGAGGCCAGAGTCACTCTCTGTGGAGGATGGGATCATCCTCTATATTGAGTATATTAGTGAGAATGAACGGTGAATTAGTCAGTGGTGTGAATATTCATTCCCAACTAAGGCCTGCCAGGTAAAAGTGTCCTCATTTTTGTGTTTTTCTTATCCTTTTCATTCAAATACTTGAAGATGATGTGTTTCTTCCTTCAATGAAAGAAAGAAAAAGAAATATCTTGACATGAATATAATGAATATATTGAAGTACATATTACTTTGCTAGTTAAAAATATGAGGTTATGTATGAATAGAGTAGTTATTTATCTAATGTTTTCTAGACTATCATATTTTCAAAACTGTTTCTCTGAAGGAAATGTGTACTGCCCTCAAGAATAAAGCAAAGAATTAAAAAATGAGTTATAGCTTTATATCGTAAGCTGGTGGTCAGTTAGTGCAGGCGTCTGATCAAGTCTTGGATGTGCCATTACAGTACTATGGTAATGGGCTCCAACAATACACATGGAAGAAACACAGTCATAGCTCATGAGAGATCTGGAAGAGGAAGAGTATAGGGAAATTGGGATCTAGTAGTAAAGTGCAGATACCAAGGACCTCACAAATTATATGAAAATAGGATAGATTTTCTGAGATTAAGTATTTTTATTAGATTTTATTGGTACATGTTAGATATACATAAAATCATGTTCATCGTTGAGAACGTGTACTTAACATAATTTGTCTCCTTTTCCAGTTCTCCCACCTTCCTTCAGCCCCTCCTCCCTTCCGCATTTACTTATGCTGCTGAGCTATTATCCCAGGTTCCCTTCTGCATTTACAAAGCTTTGTTTCCATGTTTCCCTTTTCTCATTTTGTTTTCACTTTTTCTTCTTTCCTTTTCATTTCTCTCTCCTTGTCTCTCTTTCTAATCTGACCATTTCCTCTTACTTCAACTGGGTCTTGATATCTGTCTATTTAATAAATCTTCAGGGAATTTAAATCTCTATTGAAATCTAAAAATCTATAGTTTATCATTTCCTAACACACATTCTGCTTTTTCTCCTAGGATTCTTATTTATTTGTTTAGCTATAAATGTTGGTTACTAGAGTGCAAGTGCTATCTTGGACATTCGACACTTTCCACACCAAATGATGTGCATGTATGAGTTAGTTGTACATGAGTGTGCACTCATTAAGCAGTGGAGCGTGCTGTGTCATGCTACACTGGTGTGCACATGGGAGATTCAGCTGTGCTGTGAAACTTTATGTCATGGGACAAAAATAGAAAAAGTCACATGAGGATTACATTTATCAGGCTCCTATGCAGCAGTTTCAGAACTTCCACATACGCCTGCCCAGTAAAGCAGAAGGAGATTTTCTATGCACCATGTGAAGCACTGGTTCATAAAGTATCCTACTAATTCTATTTCTGTGTCTCAGGAAGAGTCATTGAAGGACCCTAGTGTAAAGGATCTTCATGATCTGTGACTTATCTTCCTTTCAATCCTTGAGGTTCTTTGTCTCCGTGAGGTTCTTAAGCATTCTTATTTATTCTAATAGTTTGCAGGAATTTGATTTTCCCCATTATATTCTATTATTTTTCTGGCCTTTTTCATCAGTGTCATCTCCTTCCGATGGAGTGTAATTACCTGGGTTAATTTTGCTCATGCCTCTATTTACCAAAGCAAAGGCTAGTCTGATAAGCTTAATGGGCAACAAAAGTTAATGGCATAATTATCTCTAGTTTTAATTAATATGTTAATAATTTATCATTAATTAAATATCAAATTAATTTAAACTAAGTTCTCTCACCTGAGGCTATTTGAGATTCATCTTGTTTTGTTCCTCTTATTTTGTTTCTATCCCCACTTATCATTACTGTTTCAGTACCTACTTTTTTAAGCCAAAAGAATGAATCTTTTCTGCCCATTTAATCTTCAATGTCTGTTTCTGCCATTAGACTTTCTTTATACTGGACATACAACCCTCTAAAAGTCATCCTCAAATATAATAAATGTAATTCTTTCCTAGGCTTAAAGGTATACTTCCATCCTTAGTTCCATGGTAATCCTTGACCAAATTCATCTCCAAGTTAGCTTGCTGGCTAATAAGACCAACGACCCATAACTACTGTCACGCTGACATGAACCAGTCTTACTCAGAAAATGTTATACTCCCATTTATATAAAAAAATTCACTGTTAATATTGCTTAAATAAGGAAGAAGTTGTGTACCAGTAATAATAATAGATCACATTTATGGAACTTTCACTATATGTGTCTCCTGTATGTACATGCACTAAATGTTGCCTTATAACAAGTCTGTATCTCATGAGATCACCCCAAATATTAAATATTATTTTCTTCATTTTAAGGAAGAGGACTGAGAACCCAAATTGTTATCTCACCAGCAAAGATAATCTCTAAGAGGCAAAAGAAGGCTTTGCAATCATCCACCTTCTAACTTTTACGGTCTTTCAGGAAAGAAACACCTCAGAGCTAATGAAAGCTTGCATCGCAGTGCTCCTTGAATGGTCTTCTCATGAACTGTCTGATTGATCTTGTGGCTTCTTAATGAGTCAGAATAGCTTTGATATTATCCACCAAGGGTCCCATCCAAGTTTCTTGTTCCAGTTCTTTAATCTGAAAGAGAGGTAGGATAAGTTTCATATCCAATGACAAGCTATGGAAAGCCATGGAACTTTGGAACAAGTTCAGCTTTAGGTTCTTCAGTGCACTATTACTCAGTTAAAACTGTTCTCCTCATGCTCATGGCATTCCCGGTGTCCATTGCAGCAGTTCTGGGGCTCTGAAATGATCAGATAATAATAAGGATATTTTTCAAGAGGATATCGACTCTTACATACTAATGTTTTACTTGCTTTTTAATGAGTAAATACTTCAGTAATGATAATTACTATCTATTCAAAGGACAGTGGTAAGGATTTCCTTGAAAATGTTTTTCTTGTGAGTTTTTATATAAAGTTTTTTGAGGTGAAATTCTGACACAGGTTTATATTTCTATGGATTTTGACTAATGCATATAGTCATTTAATTTGCCAGTATGATTAAATCAAACAGTATTCTTGACAACACCCAATTTTCGTAAATGATTCCTTAGAAAATCGAACTCTTATCTTACTCCTTGGCCCTAGGAATCATGAGTCTGGTTTTTAACCCTATAGTCCTATAGATTTCATTCCCTATTGTGGAAAGTCACATAAATAGTCATGCAGTGGTCTTTTTTATGTCTACCTTCTTTCAGTTAGCATACTATTTTATTATCTTTATTTATTCAGTACAGAATCTCTCCATGCATCTCAGACTCATTGTTATTCTCCCGTCTTAGCCTCCCCAGCACCAGGATTACAGGCATGCACCACCACACCCAGTTTTGGTGGCAGGCTCAGTGCAGGGCTGGCATGTCATGTAGTACCTGGGATTGAACCATGGTCCTTCCGTTTGCCATATGGTGCTTAGACTACCAAGGTATCTCCCCAGCCCACATATTATTTTTAGAATGAACCATCACTTAGACCTAGATCAATAGTTGGTTGTTTTCATTGCTGAGTAGTACTTTATTTTATAAATGTATTATAATTTTTCATCCTTTCCCAAGTTGAAGTATGTGACCTGTTTCTAGTTTTTCGTGATTAGGAACAAAACTGATATAAATCCATACTTTTATGTAAGCTCAATTTCAGATCTGGGGGCAGTTAAGCATCTGCAGATTTTGATTTTGGGGTCATGTGGTATTCTGAACTAACTGTGTATTCCCTTAACTTGCATATATTGACATTCTATCTCTGAATGTGAAAATACTTGAAGCCCAGGTGTCTTACTTTTCTCCCACTGTGGAGATAGTAGACCTGACACCCAAAGTAAAGGGTTAAAAGGTTTATTTAGCTCAGTTTGTAGAGGTTTCCAACTATAATTGATTGGCTCCAAGGCAGGGAAGCCCACGGCAGAAGGGTAATTGTTTATTTTATTAGAAGATAAAAAACACGACAAGAGTTCCTAACAGTGCCTTTCTGCCCCTATTATTCTGTGCAGGTTGCTGGGATTAAGGCAGTGCCAAAGCAAGCAGTGCCCTGACTTAGTATTCAAACACCCTCAGTTGCAGTGCCATGCCCTGTAGATTAAGAAACCTCCAAAAATACCATAGGACTGCATGAGGATTTGGGAGACATTAAGACAAAAATCATAACGTTCTAGCCCTAGTCACCAAAGAGTCATGCATATCTCTTTATACAAAAAGCATTTAGCTCATCTCCAAAAGTTGCCAATAATCATTGCTGAAATGTCTAAGTCTCCTCTGAGGTTTAAGGCAAACTCTTAGCATAAGCCCTGTACAAATAAAAAGAAAGTTAAGCAATGCTAACATAAAAAGGCAAAAGGTAAGTGTTACTAATTCAAAAGATACACAAATTTTGGGTTGTTATGGTCCCTCCCAAGCCTCATGCAGTAATGGGGCAGGCTTCTAGAGGTTTTGGTTGATCTATCATCCAATGCTGAGATTATGGATATGGGCATTAAACTCATCTTGGGGATAATAGCCTGGCTACAATATAAGGGAAGGAAAGGGGCTTTTTCTTTGATTTTTCCTCCTTTTTTATTTGTGCTTCTTTTGCTGCTTTCCACCACCATGAGCTGTTGCCCTCTGCCATGTGTCACCATGCCTTGGAGAGAACACATTATATGTACAGAAACCTCCACAAATTTACGAGGTAAATAAACTTCCTTTCTTACTTCTAGGTGTTGGATATTTTGTCTCAATGGTGAGAGAAAAGTAATCAAGACGGGGATACAAAGGATTGTGATCAAAGAAAGTTCAAAGTCCTGCAGGACAAATATTAAATCCAGTAGTTCTATGTGAAGTATCTGAGGCACTCTGTGGCAAAATATGAACTCCAGAGGGCTGGCCTGGCTACACCCCTGCAGTACCTCCAGTTGTTATGCTTCCTGTGGCTGTTCTATTGAGCCTACTTTGCTCCCTCCTTGCAATTTTCCTCAAACTCTCCAAGTTCTTGGTTTCTACAAACTTCTGGGGTTTTCACCATACCTTTGTCACCTTCCTCCCAGCTTTGCATGCTGCTCTCTCAAGCTCACACTTCTTGGCCTCACAGGCCTTCTGAAATCTACATAGAAACCTTTCCTACCAGACAGCTGCTCCAGTCTGTTTGCACCTAAGACTAGCAATATGTGGATGATGTCAATATCTGCTGCCTGCAGGAGCAGTAGCTGTATTTCTCTTTCTTGATTGTAGGGGTTGAGTACCTGGATCACTGAGCACTTGAAATCCTATTCTGAGGAACAAATTTTTGCATTCTGGAACACAGTGCTTCACAGTCCTCTTCTCAAAGCAAAGTTATGCACTTATTCAACTTTGAGGCTGAATGGGGCCCTCAAAGGGCCCCATTTTGTGAGGCCCTTAGGCCATCTTTTCTACTCTCCTGTTCCTTCGCAACAATCAAGATCTCCTCTCCCCAACCATTGTAGTTTACAGCTTAATTCAGAATATCCTTTCTGGCCAAATTCACAGTTTTTTAAATCATCCTGCTGGGTTCTTGATTCTCAACATAGATCTGGCTAAATGCTCCCAACAGTAGTCATGCCACCTCCTCAACATTAGCCTGACTTGATATTTTTTGTGCTAGATTAATTAGTCGACTAGCCTTTATCTTAGTCTCAGGAAGTCTATCGACTGGAATAAAATGCAGACAAAACTTCTGCTAAGCCATCACACATCATCTGCAGTCCAATAGCCAAAGCACTTTCCCAGAAAAAACATCCAGAGTCTGGTCTTTACCAATAGGATTTCTTTCAGCCTTCTGATCTTCTGATCTTTGACCAAAATCAGTCATACAGTTCATCCTAAGGTGTTCAAGCTCTATTTTTAAAGCTATCTTCTCTTAATCAGTCCAGTCTCTTCCTACAAGCCATTCCCCAAAGTCTCCTGAACCACATGTTCAGCTATAGCTACATCAGTGACTTGAAGAATTCTAGTACCAAATTTGTTATAGTCAGGCTTTGCAAGGGAATTCATTTAATACAGAACACATAATTTATAGAATTATTTTTACAACATTCACCTAAAAAGTCAAATGCAGAAAAATGCAAGAGATGTATCCAAATGCTAGATACCCACATAATCCAGTAAAACACATGGATCCCATGGCAATGTCCTACATGAATCCAGCTGAAGCCCTAGAGTCATGGCAATGTGCTTCTTGACTCCAGCTTGAGTTCTAGAGCCCACAATAATCTCTTGTGTAAATCTGCATCAAAGATTTGTTTATGAAGCCCTGGGGGTCAGGGATAGAAACTAGAAAGGCTATACCATGCTATAGCATGTTGAAAGATCCATGCCACCAGGATGAGGGATCTTCACCAGAACTAGGAAGCAGTTCTCCAGTAAAGACTACAGCTTCCCTGTAGAGAAGAGCAGCCATTCTCAGAGACAGGGATGACCTCAGTTCATCATATGATGAGACCAATGAGTTCATATTGAGAAAAGCAGTCGAGTTTCTACATCAACACTTTCCATCTTCCTTTCCAGTTTTTCTCTCAGGCTGTTGGCAACAATCCTCAGGTGGGCCTTCATATCTGAAACCATGCTGACTCAGTTCAGCTGGATGCTCAAGCTGCCCATTAGTTAATCCACCACACCATGCAATGGAGTACAATTATTTTAAAGAGAGAAGATGACTTTTCTTAATAAATGTTTGCAGTATGAAATGATTACATGCACTGTAGGAGAGTGGTCCATGCACATACCACATTTCAATCCCCTTCATCTCTTTCTCCTCCATCTACCCCTCTTTGACTTTTTCAGTGTTAGCCAAAAACAATCAAAAGCATCACTAGGCTGTTAGGTTATCCTAGTATTTGCATTAAATGAAACCATGAGGGCCTCCACTTCTCCATGTAAAACCTCAGCAAGAGTGGGGTTATCCTTAAGTTACAAAGAGGGCCCCCGATCAAAGTCCAAATCTCCTTGCATCTTGCTCTTAGGTTTTTGAACTTACAGAACTAAACCAAATAAATAAGTACAGTTTAAACAATGTGCTCAATGATTTTTCTTATAGAAGCCTGAAGTTACTAAGATAAATGATAAGTACGATTTCATATATGTTTTTATCATACTATTTTACAATTTTTAGTAAGATTCCCATTTGCTTTTTTTATCAGTTATAATGATATATAACTAAATTTTTATTTTTTTAAAAGAAAGATAAATGTACGTTTAAAATATATTACTTACCTCTTGCTTTATTAATATTCAAAAACAATTCCTTTAAGAGCAAACATATGTTGTAGAGTCCAGACCAAATATATGCTACATATTGTGTTTTAAGAGATAATTATAAATCATTTTATTATTCTCTCATTCATTTAATTTATAGATAGAAACTTATGATTTACACATTGACACTAAGGCAAACATTCCATGAAATAGCAGTGGTAAGAATAATTAATGGATGACGAAGCATAAATAAATGTAAAATTCATTCAGCACCTTTCGCAAGGACAAATTTAATCAGTACACCTGCTGTTGATCACTGTCTTTTAATGTATATGCCGTAGATCACATATAGAATGTGGAGGAGACACATCACTGTTGCACCTTGAAATATGAATAAAGAGATAAATACAGGAAAGAAAAAGAATGAGTTAGACATGTTATTATATCACTTTGCAGGAAGTTAGCCAGACAGGTGTTAAATATGTTTAGATGTATTGAATTAAGTTATGAATGAGTTGATGTCTGGCAAATAATTTATATTAAAGTATCAGGTTGTACCTTGTTGGCATAGAACTCAATCATATAATGTATCCTACAGCAATTAGAGCAAAAGGAATCCTGGGAACACAGTTATGCTCTATAAAAGAGGGCTGAGATTTCTTTGTAGAAAAAAGAATAAAAAATGAATACTATTAGCATAGATTTCATTAAACAACACTAATGAACGTATCAGTTAAAAAAGTCAAGAATCACTTCACACTCAAATAGTATACAAACCTATTTAATCAACTACAGTATATTTGTTTTTTGTTAGCTCCAAAGAAATTCTTTTGGGAAGTGTCATAGTGGCCCATTCAGGTTTAGGGCCCATAACAGCTGGTGCAGCCTCTGTATTCCCTTCTCCAAGCAAGATGGCCAGCCAGGGTATGGCTGGCAGCAGGAAAATGCTGGCACTGGAGTCCCTGACTTGTCTTTGAAGTGGCATCTGCTGTCATCAAATCAATGCAATTATTTTCTAAGTGGTAAGTCTCAGTATGTTCATAGAAACCTTTTCACAGAACAATTAGGCATATTCTGGATATTGAAAGTCATTTTCCCTTGAAATAAATCTACTATCTGAGTTGCAGTTCTGCTGTGCTGTAATAGTCATTGTACTTATAAACTTACACAGCTTCTCCTTTCTCACTTGCCTTTTGGGAGTCCTAACACACATCGGGATCTTAGCTAAATGGTGTTCGTGTATTATTTGCAGCCATCACCACTATTTGGGAAGGAGGGATTCTGATCTTTATTTTACAGATGAGTTGGAGAGGTTCATGAGCTGGTTATTTGCCATATGTTAGTAACACGATTAGTGCATGGCAATTGTCAGGTCTGTCACGATATTAATAATTTCAGAAAGAAGCTTCCAGTTCTCCCTCAGTCCTGTTACTGATACTGTTCAGGTGCTCATTCTTGTGCAACTAATCGTGCTCCAGAAACAGTCCTGTAACTTTAAAATGTTCAAGTAAAACTTCCCTCCAGCTACTTATATTGCATAAGAAATTAACATGCGATTAAGGTAGGCTCTACCTGATTGAAAAATAATTACTTTTCAATGTTAAAGTATTTTTTCCTCAGTGATTATGAACAAGAAATACTCTGCTTAACTTTTCCAAAGAAGACATTTTGTGGCATTAGGAAAAACTACAGCAAGATGTGGTGGGGCACACCTGTAATCCCGGCGCTTGAGAGGCTGAGACAGGAGGATCTTTGTAAGTCTGAGGCCAGCCTGGGTTACTATGTGAGCTCAAGACTAGCCTGAGTTGCAAAGCAAGATCCTGTCTCAAAAAAATAAAAAGAGGGGCCAGGGGAGATGGCTCAGTGGAATAAGAGCTTCCCTGGCAAGTGCAAGGGCCTGAGTTCAATCCCCGGTTCCGCCAAAAAAAAAAAAAAAAAAAAAAAGAGAGAGAGAAAAAAGGAACAATACAAAAAGAAAAATTACAGACAATATTGTGACAGTGATTATTTGATTTTCTTTAATGATCACAAATGTAGAACTTATTTCATTTATTCATTGATCATGTGCACTTCTTCTAAAAGATATCTATTCATGTGCCTGTTTTTAAAATTTTGGTGGTCTTATTTTTGTTGTTTTTCTTCATATACTCTAGAAGTTAATCCTCTGTGCAACAGCTGGTGTTTTGTCCAAGTGTAAATTCAAACAACATTGAGATACCATCTCCTTACCAAAAAATATAGATGGCTATAATCAGGAAATGAAATAACAACAAATTATACCAAAAACACAAAAAAATGGAACCTCTTTACACTTTTGGTGGGGTAGCAAGCAATAAAACAACTATGGAAATCATTATGGAGATTTTTCAAAACCTGGAAATAGCACTTCTGTTAGGCGTAGATTTCTCCCTTCTAGATATTTTCTAAAAGACTTCAGTTGTCATATTACAGCGATAGATGTACGCCTAAATTTATAGCAACACAATTCATCAACAGACGGATACATAAAGAAAATGTGATATTCATACATATTGCTGTACTACTGTGTCCTAAAGAATAATAAACATGAAACATTTGTAGATAAATAGATGTACATTGTGAAGATAATATTTATTTATGTATTTATTTATTTAGTATTTTCGTTAAGGGTCTACAAAGTGTTCAGGGTCTCACTACTGTATTGGACTCGTGGTGATCTGCCTGTTTACATCCTCCCAAGAGCTGGGATTATAGGCGCGCGCCACCACACTCAGTCTCAATTGCCATCTCAGTGTACCCCGGGGGGCTGGTCCAGCACAGCAGGCCCAGGGATCGAGCCCCCGGCCCCTGCGCCTGCTTGTGGGCTCTTTATTCTGCTGAGCTTTTTAGCCAGCCCTGCGATGATAGTATTAAGAGGATTATGTCAGGCATAAAAACTTAAACATTTCATGTTTTTGCTTATATGAGAAATCAAAAATATGCATAAATGACAAAACATATCAGTATTTCAATTCACAAATTAACTTTATTTTTGATTTGAGGGAAGATGGTTGGGTTTGTGTTTTGTGAAGACAACAGCAGCTGTGTTTGTAACTTGCTGTGGAATTTGTGAATGGAAGCACCATTTTTTTAAGTTTCTTTGTTACAGAAATGAATCACTTGTGGACAGAGGATTTCTGAAATGAGGTATCCCTGTAAAAGATAAATAAGAGGAAGCAGGGAGATCATTTTGAAATGCAAAGGGAAACAATTGATGAAGGACAGGGAAAAAAGGGAAGGAAAATACAATGGAAAAGTAAATGAAAGATAAAAATAGAAATAGAACTTTTGCAACTAGGAGGAGAATCAAGAATTGGAAGACTCAGGAAAGGGTGGGAGAGGTGGGGGAAAATAAGATTTAAGAAATGTTATGTGATTGTAGAATCTCTCCAGTAAAAATAGAATCATTCTGTACTGCATACATGTACTAATAAAAATTTTAAAGAAATGAAAACAAAAATATTTGACTTACAATTTTTGACTTCATAATGGTAAAAAACTATGAAAATTTAGTAGCAACCATACCCTGAAGTTTGACTTTTGGTTATTTCTCAGGCCAGTAATGAGGTTCAGTGCTCTCTCCATAGTGCTGAACCGTGACCGTGAGCCACAGCTCCCACTCAGCCAGCGCATCACAAGGTAAACAGCTAGTACTCCACAAGCACTATGTGGAGCATATCAAAGGTATGATGTCTAGCAAGAAGGTGCATTTTTAACTTATGACACTTTCAATTTAGGATTGATTTATCAGGCTGCAAACCTACAATATGGCCAAAAGTACTTGGAGTCTAAAGATGACACCATGTCTTAGCTGGCTTCCTGTTGCTCAGATAAAAAGCCAGACACCGGGAAATTAATGGGACATGGTTGAGCTTGGCTCATGATTTCTCTCCATAGATGACTAACTTCAAGGTAGGAGCAGGGTGGCAGTGGTACAGAGCAGAGGACAGGGTGCTCAAACATGGCAAACTGTGTCAGGAATACTCCTTTCCATGTTATATCCTGTGTTATTTCCTCTTAATAGGCTCCACCTAGTGAAACTAACAAACACAGTTCACCTGTAATTCAGCCACCATCCAGATACATAAAACATTTGTGGGAAGTTTTAAGTGTAAAACATGACATCCTCTCCTGACTCCCAAAAAGCTCATGTTAATCTCATTATCCAAGACACATTTAGTCTCTCTAAGAATCACCAAAATCTTAATAGTTCAAATATTGCTGAAAAATCCAAGTCTAAAATCTCCTGTGAGACTCAAAGCAAACTCTTCAGTCACTGTAAAAAGAAAACCATGCAATGCCACAGCATAAAAACATTGCTATTCCAAAGGAGAAGAATAGGATAGAAAGAAATCAAACAAAAACAAGACCCAAGCCCTGCAGGAGAAACATTAGCACACAAAGTGGGTGGCGGAGCTGTGCATGCTCCAAGGGGTTTAGGTGGCCCTGCCCTACAGAATCACCCATTGCAGCCCTCACATACTTTTCTGGGGGCTGTTTTTGCTCACAGCCTCTGGCTTTCTTCAGCACACATTCCATGTTCTGGCATCTCCAATTTGCTGGGGTCTCCACAGCACTTTCATAGCTTTATATACTGCCCTCTCAGGGACGCACTGCCTGGCCTCTCAGATTTTCCTCTGAAATCTGGGTGGACCCCACAGAGCTTACAATCTTCATACTTGTAAAACCAGCATCATGTGAGTGATGCCAAGGCCGACTGCCAGATCGAGCAGTAGCCAGGCTCCTTTGGGTCATGTGGGTGCAGTGGTCTTTGAGTATTTTGATGACTAAGACTGTCAGTGAAGAAACCAGGTTTCTGGAAGTCCTTTAGAAGTTGAAACACACACTTCCAGGTCATGTGCTCAGGGACTCTCCTCATCTGGCCAGGGCTACCTCTGAATGGCAGAGTCAGCTACAGAACTAACCAACAGATGGATCCACTGATGAGTATAGTGTCCCCATGATCTAGTCATCTGTCAAACACATGAGTCTTTTGGGCGCATTTTAGATCTAAACCATATTAGCATATTAATGCTGAAAAAATTTGGATAAAAAAGTAGAGGTAGAAACACAGTATTTGATAATACCATTGGGCCTCTGTCACAACTGCTTGGAGACATTTTCTCTGGGCTCTCATTATATACGACGCATTTCTACTGTAGTCCACTTGTCTAATGTGTTACTTTTAAAGCACATTAACTTTATGTAGTATAAGCCCTTGAATGCAAGCACCACCTGATACTTGTCTCCATCTACTGTGCAGATGCACATTAACTCACAGTTAAGGATCTGTACATTTCTATGAGAAAGAATGAAAAATGTAGATGCAGCAAGTGGCCTAGATCTATAGTAAAATGGTTTACATAATGATTAGCTGTGAAGGATTTTCACTTTGTGGCACAAGATAAAGCCCTATACACACATGCAGAACCATCACTGAACATTACAGTTTATTCCTGCACAGCACTCTAAGCAATTTAAGCTAGTAGCAGAGAAATGATGAAGGTTGCTCCCCTGGAACATAATTGCCATGAACATACCCCAGCCCTCATCACCAGGACACCACCTAAGGTGAAAACAGGATAAATTAATTCTTCTTGTAGCAGAAAGTATCAGTCCTTGTCTTCAAATATATTCAGTTTATCTGCCATCAGCTGCGGGAATGGATCACTGGGCAACAAACTATCCCCAGAAACACTTTCAGATAAGATGATGATTTTACTCTACAAATTGTATTTTTATGTAAACCACAGCCCAAATGTAGTTGACTTGCAGTCAGAGCCCACATTTGTCTCCAAATTATGCATCAAAATGCAGCTGATGACCTTGGAAGTAAATCTATTTGGACGGGTTTAGTGCCACTCTTAAATAGACCTATATTTTTAAATATATTGTGCTTCTGTGCAAAATATAACAAAGTTGTGTGGCTATTTAAAACATAAAATCAATACCTCAAGTTTCACATCATAAAAATGAATTTCCGTAAAATATGCACAGCAGAGACATGGATACTAAGGATAGAAAAACAGGTAGCTTTTTAATATAAAGTGTTTCTATTGTTTAAAGCTCTTTTTGCTGTTGTTCATGACATATCCTTTTCTTCCTTCAACTATGGAGGCAGCAACATGTGTTTTGTTAGATTTCTAAGTTTGGAAAGGATGACAATTCTGTAGACAGTCTTGACAAGTACACAGTGCTCCTCTTTTGATAAGAGTAAGTAAATGAACTAATTAGGATCTTTTATTTTCCACCCAAGGAAGCTACAGTTTCTAAGTTTTTCTACTGTCCTATGAATACTCATATGTGTCTGAGAACTGTTCTTTGACAATTAAATTCATATAAATAATAGGAAGTCTTTAAAGTGCATTAATTAGGAAGTTAAAGTATGCCATTTTCTTAGAACAGGTTTTAGGCGAACCCAATTCACATGATTTGTTTAAAAAAGTAATTTAAAAACAGAAAGCTAATCTTTCTTCAGCCATGAATTGAACAGTTGTAGGCACTGGGAAAAATTAACTCTTACCTATTATCTTATTACATTATTTTAAGAGAAAATAGGAAGTGGGTGTTCTCCCCATCATCCCAGACAACACTGGAAAGATGTCTATACATCCTTTGAGATTGACTACAATATCAATTTCCATCTTTTGGGCACCTTTAGGGAGCCTAGCAGAAGAGTTTCTCATGAACAAGCTAAAAGCATACTATTTACACTTTCCTTTCACAGAGGCTAACAGGAACTCTTTGTAAGTAATTTAGTATGGGCCAATCTTATTTATTATTACTTGCTTTGGCTTGTGCATAAGAATCCCTCCAAGGCCTCACAAAGCTATGTGAGGCTTTGCAGGGGTAGCTAGATTTTGGGGTGTGCTGCTGAGATTGAGGATGTGATCCTGGGATTGATTCATGCTGGATTGCTGGAGTTAAAGTTGCCCCACTTTGGTGTAGACATCATGAATAAGTTATAAGGGACACAAAGAGGGTCACTGATTGTCAACTGTGGCTTGCTGCCTCTTCCTTCCACGAATTTATCCTCCTCTGAGATGCCCTTCGGCCATTTGCAATCCTGCCCTGGAGTGAATTGAATATGAACTAAAATTTGAACACACTACAAGCCAAATAAATCATTCCTCCTGAAATTTTTGGCATTGAATATTTTGTCACAACAATACAAAAAGTGACTAAGATACCACTAAATGGCAAATTCCTATTAAGGGTTTTATTTCACGGTTAGAAACTGCATTTCTGAATCTGACTGGTATACAAGGAACTGCCTCAGAATGAATGCTGACTAGGAAATTCTAGGAGAGTTCATTTTATTTCTTTTATTTGTGTATTTAGTACAGGGTCTATAGGGTCTCACTACACAGACCAGACTCATAGTAATCCTCCTGTTATCAGCCTCCCAAAGCTGGGATTGCAGGCATGCGCCACCATGCTCAGTTTCAATCACCTTCTCAGCGTGCCCTGGGGACAGGGATGACACAGCACACAAGGGATCAAACCCTGGTCCCTGTATCTGCCTAAATAGATGCTTTAACCTGCTGAGCTATATGGCCAGCCCAGGAAAGATTATTTTGTCTTAGCAACCAAATATATCAGAAATGGAACAAAAACTATTGTGGATTTGAATTAGTGGAATATCACAAAACAAGCCAATTTTAATTTGGTGTTAATTTTTGTGCAGTTTATGTGCATCATGGAATGTTTAGTGACTTCTTGTATTTTACCATTTAAAAGTCGTGAATTTTCATAAAACTATTCATGTCAATCATCCATTCATATCAATCCTTTATTCACATTGGCATGATGTATCAACTCTCAGGGAATTTACCTGAACCAAGCAAACAAAATAAAGATAAAAAGAGATTTTATCTTTTAGAGCTATAACATTCTGTATGAATAATCCCATAGTTATAAAGATTCCTCTAATACTTGAAAGAGTTTTTTGTTGTTGTTTTTTTTTACTGTGAACTGCTATGAATATTTTGACTGTATTACCAAAGTTTAACTCAGTAGTAGCTCTACAGAGGAGAGTTTCTGGTAGAAGTCTACCATATATTATACCATTGATTTTGTAGATGTGAAAACTGAGTCTAAAACAATTCAGTTCCTAAGTATAAATATTTCGTCTTCTTTTAACTTCCCTCCTTAAATCTTTCTCTACATATGAAGCTTACTGGACTATGTAAGCAGAAAGAGCAAGGTTCTATTTATTTTTTAAATTGTTGTCTAATCTCAGTTCTTTTTTATCAAAATCTTTTCCTGTCATAATTTCAAGGTTTTTAGATTCACCCCATGAGTTAAAGACAGTCGGATCTATTCCCCTAGTGAGAAGATACAGAAAGATTCCTCTCAGCACTTCTTTCTGCTAACAGTACAGCTGTCTACCATAGTAAAATGGATTATGTATGCAAATCCTTCTGCTATGTCAACAAAAGACACACAATAGCAAAGAAGAATTCAGCAAATTTAAGCCATATAAATGGTAAATAGAAAGTTAGTATTTGCTACAGATATGGGTTCTTTTATATTTATTATCTTGAAACTACAAGTAAGTCCCAAAGCTTATAGTATCATTGCTTCAATATTTATACCAATGGACCCGAAAGTTTATAACAAACAAATATACAGCAATTGCATTTTTGCATGCGGAAGATAATGGCAATAATAAGTGGGATCACAGTTCTTGTCCACATATAGCTTACAGTTCTGTACATGACTGAAGTTCATCAGAGAGAGAGAGAGAGAGAAAGAGAGAGAGAGAGAGAGAGAGAGAGAGAGAGAGAGAGAGAGAGAGAGAATATAGTGTGTGAATATGTTTGTCTCTACATGTTAATAGTCTTAGAAGAATGTGAGCAATGTGTGTGAATCTGGAATGAGGGGCACATATTAAAAAAAGTGATATTAAGAGACATTAAACTCATTAAGTGTAAGTTGTTAATGTGAGTGAAACTGCTTGAAGAAAGCTATGGAAATGAGGATGACATAGTTCATTTACGGCATGTTTAAGGAAGTGGATAATAAGAAACTAAGCATAGTAGAACTAGAGGGATGGAGATTATAGCTTTTGAACCTGCATACCTCAATAGTATCTTTGATTGAGCTATTTCTTTGATGTGTAATTTTCCTTTACTCATTTCTAGCTTATTAAAAGTCATATAGCATTCAAAGTTCTAACCAAACTCTTTTCAATGAATTATGCGTTACTAGCCACGAATTAAACTTAACTATTCCATCCTTTCACTACATGATATGTATGTAACTAGATAGACTGCTTTGTCACCCTGAATGTGACTAACTTTTTCATCAAAGTTTGTGTTTTTGTATTACTCCCATGGGTTAGGTGTGTACTTCTGAATAGATTTTCCTTGATCATATTTGTTGGACTGAGGAGAAATATTTTTTAAGCCTCTGGGATATAATATCAAACTCCAAATGATAAAATACATCCAAAAATAAAATAGAAGAAAGACCTTCTGGGGTCGCATCATTCTCACAACAGGTGAAGGTACAGACATCATGGTTTTGAGATCACACAATGGATCCTCATATGATCTGCTAGCTATGCTCTGCCTCGTGATTAAAACAGCACTCTCTGCATTCCATTCAACCCTTTTATTGAAGTATTTTTGCTCAGCAGAACAGGAGAAATTTCCCAGTAATGGAAATCAAAACAAAAGCCAGAAAAAGAGATTCAATTATCTGCTCTTTTGAAAATATAAATGCCTGTTACACAAAATAAGAGCTGCTTGTGATTTGGTTCAGTTTGTTTCTTGTTTTCAACTTCAAATATTCTGACTTCGTTGTATGATTTAAAAATATGATATATATCTTAAAGGAATCATGAAGGAACTTTCATGAAATATACACTTATTTATCTAAGTATGTATTAAAGCACATTTTGCCTACTCTGTAAAAATGAGCCAAAAACTCATTAAGGACAGGCTACCCCTGTCTTAGATCATATTTTGTGCTGAGAAAACTAACTGAAGTATAGTATGGAAATATTTTACTCCTATTAAACACCTTTTGGGGCCCACCAACAGCACCTTCATCTCTGATATATTCAGAGGAAATACAATAGAACACAATTTTTGTTGTTTTTTTATTCTATTTTATTTTATTTTGTCTTTTTGAGACAAGGTCTCACTATGTAGTTCAGGCTGGGCTTGAGTTCATTTTGTAGTCTAGGCTGGTCTTGAACTCCCACCAGTTCTCCTGCCTCGGCCTCCCAAGTGTTGGGATTGCAAACTTTTGCCACCATATCTAGAAATATAACAGACTTTTAAAGTGTTCTTAGGTATATAAGAACATTATTCCTATTTTTGATATCTATGTCTGATATTTTGAAAGTAAATGCACCAATACCCAACACAACCCTCCCAGGTTCCTCCTTGTGTGATGTTTGCTCGGTCAGAGCACCTCAAAAATGGCAAGGATCATGGCGCAATACAAGCCTCACACCGGTCTCCCTCACCCAAGACCTGAACTTCATTGAATCTGAGATGGAGATGAACTGCATCTAATCACTGCCTTTGTGTAGATCTTGAGAGGTAGCTGTGGAGAACAACTGAAGCCCTATTTAAATAATAGAACCCTGAAGACCTTTTCTGTTATAAACAGTAGCTCGTAACCTAGATCAGTTTAATTCTCCCCAGGAGAAATTGGTCGGTATCTAGAGACATCTTGATTCTCACAACTGAGAGGAAGTACCAGCGGAAAAGAGCATGTAGAGCTCAGAGAAGATGTTAACTGTCCTACAGCATGCAGCGTGGTCCACACAGAGACATTTGCCTCCAAGTGTCAGTGATCTGAGGATGAGAAGCTTTTCTCTTTTGAAAAAAGGGGTAGGGAAATAGTCCGTCTTACTAAATATTAGTTACTGAAAAGCACATTGTCTTTTACCTCAAAAAAGGGCTGCATTGCCAATATATTATCAACTGTTAATAAACTAAATTAGCAATTAATGAGCGGGGCTAATTTGAACTGAACTTTTAGAATATCCTCCAGTGACTGAATTAATACTAGATCATAGCAATCGCTAAATAAAACTTCAGAGAATATGAATTTGCTACAGAGGGCTTCTTATTGCCCTGTTTTCTTCCTAACCTCCACTGTTACTGCTTATTTATCATAACACACATACATGCATACATGAAGGCATACACAGCAATGCATATGCCAGAATTAAAACTTTTCTTCATGCCTTAATGTCTTTATTTTAGTTGTGGTGTCTTGCTGAGAAGCATAACTCAGTAAATAGTCAATGATTTATATACATTTTCTATGATTTCATGTCTCTTTGTATCCACTCAATCATCCAGGATCCAGTCTCAAGATTTTGCAATAAAAAATTCGCTAATAAAATAAACAAAATAAATGGCAAATATTATTGACTTTATGTTGCCTTTTAGCTCTAAAAATACATTAGATTCTTCATAGGTTTGTATTATTCCAGAAGGGCAACGTGGTATTATAAAAAGAGACATGAATTGAGGATATTCAACCTACAGCCCTAGCAAACATACTAATTTACAAGAAGATTAAAAGTTATTATATGCTCTTACATTGGCCAAGCATTGGCCGTCACTCATCCACATGGCTGCACTGATAAAGGTTCTACAATCTGAGGTACAGGATCTCAGGA
>NW_004524590.1:25906084-25956902 GCF_000260255.1 Octodon degus
TGTTCTAATGGTGTTTGTAAATAGGATCACAAGTCCGCATCTTGTACAGCAATTAACCACTAAGAAGAATATATGCAGTGTATTATTTGTTGAAAAATAAAAAAAATTAAAAAAAATAAAAGTTATTATATGCTCTTTACCTCAATTTTCTTGCATGCAACAATAGAAGACTAATTTAATCATATTATTCCAGTGCTGTATCTTAATCAATTTTAAAGATATAGTCTCCAAAGATTCTGAATATGCTTTCCTTTATACTAAACTTGAAGCAGACATTGAAGATGTGACGATGGATCAGGGAAACATCACCTTCCCCTGATGGGGATTACAGGCCTGCGTCTTACATGTAGAGCAGCATTCAAGTGGCCATGGAAGCTACTACAGTGTCATAAATAAGGTGTTGCTTTTCAGGACTTAAGTTCAATGGACATATGATAAACGTCCACATGAGTGCAATGTGTGCCAAAGTGTAACAGCTATTTTACTGGAGTTGTAGATAAAATGCTATTGGTCACCAAAAGGATTTTCTCCAACTTTAGAAGTCTAAAGTATCTTCCAGAAAAAGGAAACATTTGTGCAAATTATTCAGGAAAATCACAAGTTGAAGAACAAGGAAAAGCATTAGATACAAGGAAGATTTTACAAAATAATAAACATGTCTCTGTGACTAGAAAATAGCACAGCTTTGCTAAATTTTAAAATGTGTTACTTTGTTAAAGTTGTCACAAAAATATGACAAACTGGATGGCTTCAACAACAAAATATGTATTTTTTCAAAGTATGGAGACTAAAATTAAGATCAAGTTTCAGGTAGAATCACTTCTGAAGCTGTGTCCTTCTCTCCTTGACCTGCCACTGAGCTCCTCTCCACCTTCTGACAAGGTCTCTGTGTGGGAACATTTGTCTTCTTCCCCCCTCTTCTATGAACTTATACTGGACTAAACCACACCCTTACAGTCTCCCTTTCATTTATTCAGTACCTTCACAGCCCCATATCCAAATGTGCTTATATTCTAAATTACTGGGTGCTAGGTTTCAAGCATGTGGATTTGGGGTGCAGCACAGGATAAGGGCGGACACTGGTCAGATAGAAATTTAATATGCTGTAACTAGAATGGACACTCTGTATACTTCACTTTAAAGGAATCAAGACTGGTATTATTAAGTTGTACTTTAACAAGGTCAGTCAGGCAATAAAAAAGGCAATGGAGATGTGAGTGATGAAGGAATTCATTTGAAGAGTAAAATTGAAGTACACCAAAAATGTACTACATATGATATTGTAAAACGAAGAGGAATCAAAAAATAATCAAGGTGTTAGGTTGTTAGTTTTTGTGTTATTTTTCTTTTGTCTTTTTGAGATAATAGCCCAGATGTCCTTGAACTCATAGTAAACCTTCTACCTCAGCCCCTCAACTGCTGGGATTTCAGGCACCTGCCACCGTGCTCAGCGATAATCCAAGTTTATGTGCATCTATCGTGAGACTGTGGTTGCCACTTTTAAAATACCAGAACCAAAAGATGAATGCAAATGTGTAGGACTTAATGTCTTGGATTTCATAAACATTGAATTGGAGGTTTGGTAGGCTACCAGAAATGGTGGCTAGTGGCAGTTGCTGCATGTTTCTTGGAGTTGTGAGCAGCTGAGGATGGATGGCCTAATAGGTTAGAGGTGACGAAAACAATTTTACCACCAGGTGGGTTGCAGGTGGTTCTAGTTTTTCTGAAAGAAAAGAAAATGAATGAGGGCATGGAGCCATGGCAAGAGTCAGTCCAGATCTGTCATAAGGAGCATTTTCAGAAGAGAGTGTTCATGGGCTTGCTGGTTAGGTTGATATAATCTGTGCTCATAGGGAGTTAGTGTCATTAACCCCAGAAAAGCAGGGCCAAACAGTGCCAGTCTAGATTACAGAGGAACTTTCATCCCTAGGAAATTTAATCTATGGAAAAGAAGACTAGTCCAGCAGAATTGGCTTCTGGGTTTCCTTCTGATGTAGTTTTTACATATAGAGCATACACATTCCAAAAACCCATCCAGTTCCTTTTATTCTTGGCTTCCATCAGGCAGGACACATTTTCAGTGAAAGTTCATCTTCTATGGCTCTTAACATTATCATAGTAGACCTAGTATCAATAAATTCTTGTTCTAGTCTGCTGAAGTATACACACTCTGGCCCATTTGAATTCTAGAATATTTAGACTGGTTTTTCTTCTTCCTTGAAACCCTACTGTATTATTTGTCTCCCTCGGCCTTACTTCTTGTAATGCTCACGATGGGAAGTCAGTGCCTTATTGAAAATGATTGCCGCATTACCTTCTCACTTTCCCACTCAATATCTCATGTCTGTTCTTCTCCTCCCATCTCATTTTTGAATGCAATTTATTTTAAGTACCCAGAAGAGATGCTTCAACATTTGTTGATACTAACTGGTGTTGATCTTTCCTGCTCTCCTCTGTAAGCTCCATGGAAAAACTCCAGTTCCAAAATAGCAAATAAAAACATTACTAAATCTCTCAGGGAAGCTAAATAAATGATCAGGTGCTCAGACAGCAAACAAAATTACCAGAATCCTCTCAGGCATTGGTCTGACTTTGACAACGTTCTTATTCCTTTGACTTTCCTATTGAACTGACCTGGACATCAAGTCCAATTTATAAGTCTTTTCACACAGTGCCAATATACATCATTATAACTATAAGTGCTATCTTGGATTACCAGAGAGACTGAAAAAGAAAGCATTTATCACTCAATTACAACTTTAAGTGTTATGTAGACACCCTCAGGATTTAAGATCAGCAACTTTCCCCAAATTGGAATTGACAATGTCTTCATTGCTGTATTTGAGTTTACCATGTTGGAATACCGACTTACATGATGAAATTATTGAGCGGGTAAATAGATTAAAGCACTTGAGATGAAACAAAGGGCAGAATTTACATTTGGAGGAGCATTACTTTTTCTCTGAACACAAAGAAAAACCTTTGACAGCTATAAAATATGTACATTTCAAAGGTTGATAAAGATGTGCAGGACATACAAAACAGTTCTTTCATGATCATTTAAGTTAAAATTGTAAAATCCAGAAAATATAAAAGAAGAATCTCAAAAGGAACAAGGTATGTTAGTCAACAACATTTATTCCCTTCATGAAAGTGCATTTAAAAAGCCAACACAGAACATTATTGCTCTTTTAGTTTGAATTATGTACTTTCAAGCACTTAATAATACTAGTATTACCCACCCTGAAATTCTGCACTGGAAAAGTCTTCATTGAATTGCTATCTAAATGAACAGACTTTGGAAAATGAAAATGCTTTGCAAATATAACATGGGAGCTTTAGAAACCAATTCCTTCCTAGGAAAACTTGGAAGCATGGTGAATGGAAATCTGTCCATTATCTCCTGCATCACGGTGGTTGAAGCCATTCCGTGTTTTATTTTTAATTATCTATAATAATGTGAACTGTTGGTCAGCCAAAGGAAATTGCTTGGTTGAAAAAAAAAAAAAAAAACAGCAAAAAGAAAAAGAACAGAAATGATTACTCAGTGCAAAGGAAAGTTCTCAAAATACTCATGAAATGGCTTTAAAATATAAACATCAAATAAAAATCTCTTTAATTTGTCTTAGAAGTTGAAGTGGGGTGGGGACATGCAGCAAGGGGAGTTTCTGTGCTTTGCAAGCAATTTTTGAAAATGACAATGCCAAGCTTATTTAGTGCTTGTAATTACCTGTCATTGTGCTTTCAGGGACTGCTTAGAGACAAGGGAACTGCAAGCCTGGCAATGCTGTGCTGACTGGGAGATAAACACTGGGGACACGCCTGGAGCTCGTTCATCCTGCCTGCACTGTGGGGGGAACACACTTGCTGACCTAGGCCCCAGATAGATAAAGTGTTAAAGTGGCCCCAAGCGATAATGCCTAAGCTTCGGGGTCAAAAATAGTGTCAGACGTACATTACTGTACTAGCAAGACCAGAAACAAATTGCAATTCTCTTTTCAAATGCACTTACTTTTTTTTATAAATTATAAATTTTATAGACCAAATAAGTTTCATTTATTAATTCAGACAAATCATCAGCCTTTTTGGTACAGTGAATGGTTTTACTACCTACTTTGGGGATCATATATCATTTAAAGATTTCCCTCAATTGCTAGCTCCTCAACTGTCTCAGGAAGGTTGCAAATGCTGTCATGGAGTGTTGTATTTTACTCCTTGGTATATTTGGATGTTGCTGTAGCTCAAGGATATTTTCTAGTTTGGATCATAGATACAAAGTTACTGTTGTTGGCCAGGCAAAGTGGTGCATGCCTGTTATCCCAAAACTGGGGTGGCTGAGGCAGGAGGATTGTTGTAAATTTGAAACCAGCCTGGGCTACAAAGTAAGCCCTATGGGGGGCTGGGGAGATAGTTTAGCCGCCTAAGTGCCTGCCTGGCAAGCTCAAGGTACCAAGTTCAATCCCTGGTACAAAAAACAGCAACAACAAAAAAACCGGCCAGGCTGAACTGTATAAGGAGACCTTGTGTCAAAAAGACAAAAAGTAAAACAAAACAAAACAAAACAAAACAAACTAACACCAAGTTACTTTCGTTGCAGTCTTTGGTTATCCAGGGTTGTCAAAGCCCAGCTGAAAGTAGTTTTTAGTTCTTTGGAAAGTATGAGTTATATGGAAGGTATTGAAACAATGTTTCAAAGATTTAACTTTAATGCATGTTCTCCTTCATAATGGGGGAGGTCATAAAACAAATTCCCCATTTATAGGAAATGAAGTGTCATCGTTGGCCTCTTTACTGCTGAGGGTATCTGTGAACTATGAGTGAAATCCTGCTTTGGTCTTGGAAATGTTATAATGAAAGTCACAACATGACAATAGTGACAGAGATACAAGAACTGAATGGTGGTAAGCAGAGGCAGGTGACACAGCATTTGTTGCATTCTACTAATTTGTCATTTGATGTTTGCCTTCTGTTCAAACTAAAGGTTAAGGTGGGTTTTTCTTTCCATATATAATTGTGAAACAATTTTGCATTTATTGGTTAACAGTTTGCGTGTACATTTAGGCATTTGTTTTCTATTCATTTTTGACCCTCCTGGTAAAACAGTTAGGAATCACCCTAATGGGACACAGGTGTGTGAGAGAAAGTAAAATCAATTATTTTATTATTGGGTGAAATAAATTATTACCCACTGTAACATGGCATATTTCAACAGTCCATTCATGATATGACCATAGAAGAGCAATAATCACACAAAATGAGAATTCATTATGAAGAAAAATTCCAAGTAAGCCCTTTATTATTACTTTTATTATTATTATTATTATTATTATTGCTACTAGTACTACTAACAGCCCTTATTTGCTGTTAGCCAATTTAAAAATCACTAAATTTAGAGGTCTCCTAACTGAGCAATATTTGTTTTCCCGCTAGGCTTTGCTTACCAGGCTCTGCTCTGATGTGTGAGTTATGGTAACAGTTTCCTGAGTTATTTCCCAGATACCCAAAGGCCACTCTTACTAAGAACACTGACTCTTCACTTGTGTCTACAGATGTTGATGATACACTGACATGAGATAAAATACTTTACATCTCTATTAAAATAGTGCCTGTCCCCTTTGCTACTTTAACCCTTGAGTCAGATTCTAATCAGCTCTGTACAGACTTGTTATTTCTGCAATGTTTTGTCCCAGAGGCTGATATTAGGGCTAGATAGCCCTTCTGTCTATTGAAATTGGCTCCTGTTATTCTGCTCCACCTTCACGCTTCTTCAGCAGCACAAACATTCCACACTGGCCTAAGGCCAGGGCGTTCCCAGAAGGAGGTGACCCCACCCACATGTAGGAGTAACACAGTAGCTCTGAGAAAAGCTGACCATCTCAACCAATCAAGCACAAAGTCATGATGTTTTCACAGGATAATGACACTGCATTTATGAAACTTGAATAGCCTCTGGGACAAATTGACCATGACCTCTTAGTGACCTAAGTCTATCACAAGAAGAAACATCTTTTGGAATGATACTCCTGGACAGGGAAAATTACCAGAGTGTAGCCCACTTTAGAAAATAGATAAAAACCTACTGATCTCTTTTGTGAGAAGCCTGGTGAATTGCTGAATCCCTTCAACCAAAGTCCCAGTAGAGCTTTGCTTGTGTAAAAAGGGATATGCCTACTATATTTGGCCCAGTCAGATATTAGTCTCTGAGTCAAAAGATGCCCTCATCTGGTATTACAGAGCTTTCAATTCTGTGCCTCAAATGAGATTCCAAATATTGCACCAATACAGGTATTTTTCCAAGATTACATGAAAATATAGCCTCAGAATTAAGATAATAGCCACACCTGACAGAAGAATAGATGAAAGCCCTATTTACTGCATTAAGTGATAATCTCTTTGTAAAATAATTTACAATATGTGACCAGGAAATGAAATTTGTAGGATATTTTTTGATTGGTATCTATAGAAAGAACAAATCATATTGCTTAGTTGTGATGAGTACAACAAAGAGAAGACATTATGTAGGAAATCTAACTAACCATGTGTCTGTTTTTGAACTTGGTGCTTTACCTAATCTGGAAAGATTGTGCTTTACATTGAACTGATATGGTACATATCACGGTCCTGAGTTTGATCCATACTACAAAAATATCATTATAATGAACTCATGGAATTCTAAGAGGCTCAAGTGTAAAGTTTGAACTTTCTAGGGAAACACTGGAGTGGCCCTGAGGAAAAAGAGATTTCTGCATGTAAATGGCCTTGCAATCTTTGGGCTCACAGATTGATGTATTTTCAAAAGGATGAAAGATAGTACTGTCAAAATAAAATGAACTTCTGAGCCAAATTAATTGCTATATGAAGTGCTGACATCATTTTAAAAAGTAACAAGATTGGGGCCGGGGAGATGGCTCAGTGGAATAAGCACTTCCGTGGCAAGCGCAAGGGCCTGAGTTCAATCCCTGGTTCTACCAAAAAAAATAAATAAATAAAAAGTAACAAGATTACATAACATTGTACGAGTCCATTTTCTATTGCCTGTTGCACAATACCACAGACTGGGTGAATTATAAAGTAAAGAGGTCCATCTTGCACCATGGTTGTAGGCCAAGAGTGAGGGTTTCACCTGATGATGGCCTCCTATTGGCAAAGTCCCACATAGAACAGGACATCACATGGCAAAGGCAGGAGGTACACAGTGTGTACATAATCTAGTCATTTCCCTCTCCTCATAAAGCCACCAGTGCAGTCATAAAGGCACTACTCTGATTGCCTTATTTAATCCTAGGCAATTTCCAAAGATGTTGGCTCTAAATAACATAATTGGATTAAACTTATGCTCTCTTAATATCTCACAGTGAGGATTATCTTTCAACCCATGAACACATGTAAATGTACTCACACTACATCCCAACCATAACAAAGGTGATTAGAACTTATTTTGGCTCTTTGAAGATTCATATGCATGATATTGTACCCTTTAGATTCAAGAAAATCTAGTTAGAAATACTAGAATTTCATAAGATTACTTGCCTGAAAATGAGATAATTACAGTAGCAACATATGGAGAAAAGTTTAAGGGAAGCAAGAACATTTGTGTGTGCACTGTATTGTTATGAGAATAAAATCAAGTGACTAAAACCTAATTTTAAAGCAAGGTTAAATGCAGGTGATGCTCACCTTGAGCATCAGTAAGACTTGTGGAACATTGTTTCAAAAATCTCAGCTGAACCTATTCTTGAGGTTTTGAGTATCAGCAATGGTGACCTAACTCAGTTTCACTGCAGGACATGTTTTCATGTGTAGGACAAGAAAAGGAGAAACTGTTAATGACTATTCTTAGTCCATAAAAGCTGTCAGTACAACAAAAATTAAGCTTGTCACAGAATAAATAATTAAAAATAACTCAATCTCTATGTCTTTCTGCTTTTTATAAAATGAACATATAAAAGTATTACATCCAATATTGGAGACTACTGCTGCCTCATTTTGGTATTAGTAAGATTTTTAACTTTATTTGTATTCAGGTATTCTCATGTACTCTGAAAGCTACATCATCCTCCAATATTAAGTAAAATATATAACTAAGTGGTATGGTCCTTACTCTGACTATAGTTGATTTATAACTAAGTGGTATTTATAACTAATTTTCAAGTATTTATTTGAACCTGGTTGGCCATACATTGAATTTCCTAGCTTAGTATGATAATAGGCAAAAATGTATATTTTCAGAATAAATCAATCCACATCTCACTTTACTCTTCATCTCTATATATCAGACACAAAATTTAATTCTTTTGGTTAAAACATATTTGTCAGTTGCAAGGAGGTCTTGACATCATTACCTGGGTGTATTCAAAATGCAGAAATAAAGTATAGAGATTTAGAATGTAAACTGTTACTAATACCCTATGTAGGAATTTCTATTCCCTTTTGTTTATAGGACACCATAGAATGTGTCTGTTGTTGTGCTTTCTTAGAATGTGATACAGATATGCAAAAGGCCTTCTTCCTGTGAATATCTGTGAATTATTGATGCAGTTTTAGAGAAAAATAGAAATAGTTGTCATTTCTTAGGGTAAGAACTAGCTGGATGATTTTTTCATTTCTCTGTATTAAATGATTCCTCAGTGTTGCAACTTGGGTTAAAAAAGTCTATTCCTTAGCTTTCTTAGAGTATTGTTGTTCATGTAATTTTGTCTGCTTTGTATGTTGATTATAATAGAAAAATCTCAGTGTCAAGCGTTCCTGGGAATAGGGAACCGAATTTGTAGCATAGTTTTCTTTTCTTATACAGTATCTGTCCATTTCTCTGGTACCCTTTGTTCAATTCTTAAAAGACTTTTATTCACCTACTCAAATATATTTTTGTGTGCCTATTCTCTTTATTGTAGTTGCTTATTTTCAGTTTTCCACAAATGGGGAATCATTGTGCTGATAGGTAGGTGTTACTTTGTTCAAGAACAGGGATACTCCATGAGAGGGAGAGAATAAAAAGAATGCACTGGAAAGAGGGACTGCTTTGTGTGTTTCCCTTTTTCGCTGCTGATTACTTTTAAAGCTTTTAGACTCACATTATGACCTTTAGTTTAGACATGTTTTTGTAGTTCTGCACTGATTCAGACCTGGGTGCATTTGGATGGCTTTTCGTGCAGTTGAGAAGTAGGCAAAGCAGTACAATAGAATCGAATTGGAACTAGGTAGCATGCAAATCATATAAGTCAGGTCCACAGCTAGACAATAGTCCTTCACTCTGGCTGTAGTTGATAACCTGGTAAAGGAAAGCTGGCCCTTGATCGAATTAAACCTGCTGTTGCACATGAACAAAAGGCCAGAATTAAGCAGAATTGTCTCTTAGACAAAGGGAAGGTTCCTGAAAATAGCTGGAGAAAAAGCACATTTTCCCCGAAACCTTCTGCAAGGGAAAGAATAGCTCTCCCAAGAACCTGCACGGTCTTTGGAATGTGTGTTTGACAATAGATTTGTTCTTTGACAAAGGATAAATTGAGGACGTAAATTTTGCTTAGACAACAGAAATAATGTCCCATAAGGAAAACAAAACACTTTTCTGCAAGGAGAAGGAGCTTCACTTGATTACTAACCCACAGAATTGAAAAAGCAAAGGAAAGTAAAGGGCCACTTCTCCCAATGGGTACCTTTAAATCTCCCTTTCCTTTTGGCTGGGGCTTGATTCTCAACCTCTTGGAGCTTACACATTATGACAAAGTCTTTAAAGTAAATTGAAATTTGTGGGGAAAGGAAGGGATTGCTAGAAATGCCTGAGTAGAGAAGAGAGCTAAGAGCTAGGAATAGTACAAAGATTGATATAGAACCTTCAGATTATATAGGGGAGATACATGCAACCTACTAAATATTCAATATGCAAGTTCATGTTTTCCAAAACTGAAGAATTAATTTTAAGGAAAAACAGAGGTTAAGAGTAGAAACATTTTTGAGAGTGAGAGAGCTCCTGAGAGAGATAAGAGGGGACCCAAGGAAGTTTTACTGGAGGAAGTTTTATAGAACAAAATCAAGAGGTGGACACAAAGTCACCCGGTGAGTACAATGTTGGATACAACAATGATCAAACAATAAGATTACAAGTAGCACCACTTAGATAATGTTCATCTAATGCGAAAGAACGTCATGTAGCAAGTGTAAAAGGAAAAGACAAACACCTTTTTAGGAAGGAATGGGTCTGGGTGTCTTGGTTACTCAATGAGGTGACTGATGTCTATCCAGACTTCTTTCGATGTGGTGTTGCTACTTATCTCATCCCTTGGGAAGGCCTGCAGGCCTGGTCCTTTCATCTTCGTTTTGAGACTTTGCCTCTAACAGAGGGGCTTGCAGGCACAGTTCTAGTGTATTTCCTTCTTTTCTTCCGACACTCATGAGGGCCTATTCCTGTTTGACAGCCTATTATATTTCTGTCTCACTCAGATGTCTATAAGAAAATCATTCATTTGATTTGATCATTTTAGAAGTAAATACTTTAAACATTTGTTGTTATGATAAACACTTCATATGTCATTCTGTTTAGTTCTTATTACATAATAGTGTGTAGACAGTCATTAGTATTTTACATAGTAGAACCATATTAAAATTTAGTTTAGTATTTATATAATATTCCAAAGCTAGTATGTCGAAGAAATAAGTATTGAACTTAACTCATTCTGAAAACCACGCTTTTATCCACTGAGTCTTCAGAACTCACTTCAGCTAAGCACATTGCTGAAGTGAGTCTTCAGAACTCACTTCAGCTAAGCACATTGCTGATATATTGTGAAATGAATTAGGGAGTATAGTAATCTTATAACTATACTTCCTGTCTGTTTGTGGTTAGCATAGGACACTTGTCTATTAAAATGTTGAAAGATCTAACAATATAGAAGTTCTATAAGATTTATAACAAGCCTAGCCTTGTCTCACTGTACTTTATGACGATACATGTCTCTTCTCTACAATACCTAACTTCACACCACACATTTTTCTGCCTTCTTATTCATGAATTACTCCTGCCTGCAAAGACAAATGATACACTTATAAGATCAAACACTATGATAAATGTAGCTCCTGTCCTTAAAGAGTATTTAACTAAGTGAAGGGTTAAGGGGGAGGCAGTTTGTGTATAAAATATATAACGATTATTACGACTGAACAAATTTATGGCAAAACCCATAGAGGAAATAATGAGGGAGTAGTTCAATAACCTTAGAGAGACACCATCAACCTTTATCAACTGTTGATAATGGGAAGCAAATAAATTTGTGAGGGTAGTCGCACTGCAATTTAATCTGCAGTATAGGTATAATTTAATTGCCAGTGATTTTGATATTTTCTAATATCGAGGAAAATTTAAATTTCACTCAATCATCTGCTTTATGGCTAGTAATGGAGCATGAGGATTATATGACATCCAATCAGAGATTAATGTCGGGAAAATGATTGCTACTGTTAATGTTTTGGATTTAATCATGATAAGTATGTTGACAATGCCAGTGGTTTTCTTATGAGCATAACAAACAGGCTTATATATAGAACAGACATTATCCTCTTTATAGAAGATAATACTTACAAGAAATTATCACCAATACCAAGGAATCCTTGTAATTTTTCTAGATATACATGTGTGTGTGCGCACAGGCATGTGCATGTATGTGGATCCAAAGGAGGAATACTTAAAGTTATACATTCTTGAATTACACATATATTATGATAACTATGGAATAATATCAGAAATGTTCCCTTTCATCAAAAATAAAAATATGTATTTCAAATAGTTCTCTCAAGAATTTTTGAAAATAAGTAACAGAGAATCCAACATAAAAACACTAAATAAATTAAATAGGCAAATGTCATGAAAATGTGACTCCAAAAATGAAACATAGACAATAAAATGGAGGAAAATTTCATATAAATTAGTGTGTTACAGAAAAGAGAATTCAGAAAATATTAAAAATGCATATGCTGTGAATTATATTTTGAAAAAAACCTGAGATTAATCAACAGAGCTGATCAAGATAAGTAGAATATTTAATTGTATTCAACACACACGTGTTAATAGTTTGTATCTCTCCAGTCTGTTGGAGTCCTGTGCACTGAAGGCAAGACTGCCAGTTGATGATACAGTTGAGGGGTCCTGGAACTTTTAAGATGTAAGGTTTAGTGGTGGGGAGTTAGCTCACCAGGGCATCTCCCTGAAAGTCATGTTGATACCTCTGTCGCCTCTCTTTCTGCTTCTGAGCTACATGAGGTGAAGAGTTGTCCTGGGACTTGTGTCCTCCCCACCACGTATTACATACTCAAAAGCAATGATATCAACTACCCACAGACTGCAACCTCTGAAATTGTGGACCAAAATCAAGTTTTCTCCTTGTACATGGTTTATCTTAGGCATTTGAACCATTTCTGGAAAGCGGACAAAGCTATACGTATGCACGGAATCTGGGTAACAGAAATATAGTAGGAAATCTATGATCATATTTATTCTTTCTTTCTTTGTTTCTTCTTTCTTTCCTACTGCATTTATTTTGATTTTTATTATTCTATTTTAAATTCTTATCTCTGCTTCATTTTGTGTGTTTACTTTTACTTAATTCTACTCTGGCACAGACAGATTTGTATTACATGTCAAGAGTGAAGACCATCAACCAAACCAAGAGCCTTAGAGCAGATTACTCTCAAAAATGAAAATATTTTCTAGCCAATATCTACCAAATCACATAAAAGGATTTTAATTATTTATCTTTGTGTTTATATCTAACTTTCTAGACAATCAATTTGCAGAAAGGTAATATGTATCAAGATTAGCTAAGTGGACATATGTATCGGTCTTTTTAGCCAGGGACTTATATGATCTTGAAATTATCAGTCTTTCAAGAAAAAAAAAAAAAACAGGGAAAAAAAAAGAGAAAGAAAAAAATGGGAAGGAGTGTAGACAACGTCTCAGTAACTAAAAATAAACTGGGGGGAAAAACCAATAGATATCTACTCACACCAATTTATTTCTCTAATCATTGGATTAAAAGGCCACATGTCCTCAAAATTATGTTCTTATCTGTCAAGGAGTACATTGGAAAACATTACCTTTAGGCAATGTGAATGTTGGAAAAGATTACCTTCCAAGGATAAGATTCTTATCAATATGCTTTTACTAAGAAATTCTGAGAAATCAAGCTGAGTCTCAAGACATTATTTCAAACAACAAAGATGTCAATGCAGTGTCATCCCCAATCCATAAATAAATTTTATCCTTGCTATGTTATTTCCTTCCGATCCTTTTCCAAAGATAAGGGCCTGTTCCTTATTGTTCAATCTTTCCAGAAAAACATTTCACTGAAGCAAAGTTTTATTTTACATTTATCTGATTCTTTTATCTTGTGTAATATGCTAAAGTGGAGTGATCAAAGCAACATACATTTTCTCATTGGCAGAAATGAATACGTTTATTAAAACTGTTCTTGTAACACAGGACTGCAACTGTAGAAGCGAAAGGAGGTGTACTGTTCTAAAGGTGAGATAATCATAAAAATAAGGTTGAGGAATTTTTAGCATACATGCTTTTTATCATTGAATTTTGTATCACCCTATGATTTTAAATATTAGAAATTATATGATGCTTTTTCTTCATAATTTAGACATTAAGCCAAACAGTTAAAAATAGGATTAAAAATAAATGTAGATATCAAGCCTGGCTTAGCACTGAAGAAATATTTACAAACAAGCTGAGGGCTTCCACTTTTGGTCATATGTATATGACCCTGAGTTTTCTTTGTTTTTGGATGACAATTTGATATTTTTGTTTCCTGTTTTTTTATTTTGATTTTTTAAAAAAAATTATATATTCACTGCAGGGTCTCACTATGCAGTTTGGACTCGTAGTGATCCTCCTGTCTCAGCCTCCCCAGCACTGCGATTATAGGCATGTGCCACCATGCCCACTCTCGGTGGCCAGCTCAGCACACCCAGAGCAGGGAAGTTCCAGTTTTATAAGGACTTAGTTCACTGGGTTTTATGGGTAAGTGCTGATCTGAATGCAGGCAAACTGAAAACCAAGTGTTGGTGGTGTTGCTATTGTTGTCTCTATTGCCCTGTTTATTCCTCTTTGGAATCCTGAAAGCACATTAACCCACAGTGAGAGACATGACCGATTCCCTCCCCCGCTTGCTCCTCCATCCCCTTATGTGGGACTGTATTGGGAAGCAATTTTATTTGGCTGAGTGCTGTTTGTAACAGTTCCAAATCCAAGGAAGGTCCCACAAGCTAAGTTTTTGTTCAATGTGCTAAGATTCCAAAATTTCTTAGTATAAACTTTGACAGTATTGTTGAACAACACACACACACACACACACACACTTAAACTAGGTGTGTTGATAAGCCTGTAATCCCCACTACTCCAAAAAGTGAGATATGAGAAACACAAATTGGAAACCAGTCTGGGAAATTTATCAAGACCATCTCAAGAATGTAATTTTCAAAAGGCTAATGATGCAATTCAGTGGTAGAACATCTCCCTGGTATCAACGAGAGCCTGTGTTTGATCCTCAGTACTATAGAAAAAGATTTTTTGAACAATAAGTGAATCTACAAACATTACACACTTGTTTCTCTATTACTATCTACTCTCTCATTAACCATTTAATAATAAAACTAGAAATTTTATGGAAAAAAATCACTGAAATATGACACTGACTTTAGACATCAGTACATAAGTATAATTACCAATAGAGTTCTTGGTAATTTGAAAATTACACTACACAGCCAAATTCCTAACGCACTACTTCTAACATGGACTGCATACTTTCTTGGGTTGAATTTTAAGGATTTTTGTCTTTTATGACATGGACCTTGTCAGCAGTAGCTGTTTTCTTTTACTCTTTGATGACATCTTTATTGTGGTTCTGAAATCTCCTCTTGCTTCCCATTCCACATGTTGGAGACCCCACAACACAGATATTTTCTGATGAACCCAAATTTGAAAATAAGAACCCAGAAAATTCCCTCGCATAACCAAAATCTAGAAATGGAAGGTGCTACAATCCATATCACAGCACTAGCATTTTAGAGGCTGTTAGTCGACATCACAATTGCTTCTATCTCATTCTGCTGTAGGCATTGTGATTTCATAATTCTGTAGGTTCTCAGAAAATATTGTTAACTAGATGTCTGGGTTGCCTTGATAAACTAAACATTTGAAAATGCCAATGCAATGTGCACTTGTACCGGAGCTCTTCCTGTCTGATTCCACAATGTAATATTAACTTTTCTCTCGCAAGTCCTTTAAAGTTTTCTTGCTGGGCACATTTGTGAAGATGTCTCTCTTTGGCATAATTTGCAATTAATATCGCTTTCCACACTTCTGATTGTGACTTGCAGATTTAGCCACTGTGAAATGAAAGAATGAAAGTTTGCTTCGGAAATCTGGAAAATTTGTTTAGGCATTTAACTGAGCTCTTTAATGGGCGTTCCTGATATGATTTAAGACGAGGATCTTTAAATTGCTTTCTCTCAAAGGAGCAGTATTGCAAACATTGCAAGCCACTGTTCAGACATTACCTTCATTGCCGTGCTGCGGAAAGTCATTTTCTTTTTTAATGTTGCTATTCACTGCATCTTTGTTGTTATTGTTCATGCACCTGGAGGCTACTTGGCAATGGGTGCACACTCAGAAAATAAGAAGCCGGCCAATTCCCTTGCATAGCCAAAATCTAGAAAAGGCAGCGCTGGGACAGAAATCACCCCCATTGCATACTTCACCTCCAGTGACAGGTTCACATTCACAAATGAGTCTGCCTTGGGCTGTTAAGACCAGCAATGCCCTGCGCCACCCCAAAGGAGAATCACAATAAAAACACAAGATAGAAAAGCCTGTAAGCCTGCTCCACCCTCTCATCTGTAATTTTCAGGAAATGTTGACTATGGTTGTCAAAGAACACATTAACCCACTTTTTCAAGGTGGTGTATTTGATTTGTTTTTGTATGTGTCTGTGTATTCACACTATTGGAAAATTTAAAAAATCGCCCTTCTTTCTTTATAAATTGACAAAAATCACATAAAATGTTATAAGGTTAAACATGTCTTCATACATGTATAAATTGTAGAATGGCTAAATTACGCAAAAGAGCTTATGTGTTCATGCTTTTTTGTGGTTAAAATATTTGAAGTCTATTCTTGTAGAAAATTGTGAATTTACAATCTATTGCTGTTACCGGAAGTCTCAATGATGTAAAATAAACCTCTTTGTTCTTATTCTCTCTGTGTAGTTAAAACTTTGTATCCTTTGACTAGCATTTGCCCAATTCCCTCACACTGTGACCTCTGTTCACTGCCATTTGATTTCTACTTCTGTGACTTCTACTTTCTTTTATATTCCACATATAAGTGAAATAATATATGATTTTTTGCCTATGCTTGACATTTTTACATAATATAATGTCCTCTAAGTTCCCCACCATTCTCTGTCTCAACATCCTTGTCAAAACTTGTTACCTTATGTGGCTTTGATGATGGCCACTCTAATGATTTTGAGATACTATCTCACTGGAGTTTTAACTTGTCACATTTCCTTGATGGTTCATAATTTTGAACATTTGTAAATACATGTTTGTCATTTATATGGTTACTTTTGTATAAAAAAAGTATCTTCAGTTCTTTTACTCCATTTAAAGTTGATTTGAGTTTTTAGTACTGAATTTGTTGGATTGTTTATATTTTGAAACCTTTAAAAAACATTTATTTATTTATTTATTTATTTATTTATTTATTTAGATCAGTGTCTCATCTTGCAGTTCACACTCATAGTGATTCTCTTATTTCAGCATCCCCAGTACTGGGATTACAGGTGTCTACCACTGGGTATGGCATGCAGTACTGGGGATTGAACTCTGGACTTTGGGCTGGCCAGGCAGATACTTAAGACCACCAATCTATCTTCCTAGCTGAAAAATCATCTTATCTTGATGAAATTCCATTTATCTATTCTGCTCTTGTTACTTATGTTTTTTGAGTCATATTAAAAAATTACCGCAAGCGCAAGGGACCGAGTTCAATCCCCAGTTCCACAAAATAAATAAATAAATAGATAGATAAATAAATAAATAAATATAAATAAATAATAAATTGCCTACACCAATATCATGCACTGTTGTTTTTCTATTTTTTTCTCTGATATTTTACAATTTCACATCTTATGTTTCAGTCTCTAACCCATTTTAAATTGATGTTTGTTACATGTTATGAAATTATAGTCTAAAAGAGTCTAACTTCCTTTTCCACATATAGATATCCAATTTCCCCAATATTCTTCCCTAAAGAATGTGTTCTTTCCCCGTTGGGTCTTTTTAAAGACACTTGTCTTAAAACTGTTGGCATAAATGTCTAGATTAGTTATTGGGGTCTTTATTCTGTCCAACTGATCTTTGTGTGCATTTTCTATCAGTGGCATGCTGTTTTTGTTAACATGGTTTCCCAATTCTTTTCCATTTCTGATTAGTATATGTCGATTACGTTGTCCATGAGGAGTTGATATGATATATTTATATCACACATCTGAGCTGTTTTTCCTCTCTGCCCTCCTCCACCTTTTGGTTCCCATTTCTTTGCAGAAGATAAGTCTCCCTATTTTCTGGCCATTATTTTTCTTTTTATTTATATTTGGGTTTCTTGTACTGTAAGAAAATCATATGATATTTAAGCTTTTGTGTTTGACCTATTAACATTATATTCTAAAATTGAACGTAGGACATGTGATGGTGCTGATTTTGATCATTTTGTCCAAGATAACTTTGGCGCTTTCAAGTGCTTAATAATTTTGCATGGAGTGTACTTTTTTAAAATTTCTCTTTTTTTTTCTTATTTGGTATACTGGCACAATATGCAGCTTGGACTCATAGTGATTCTTCTTGTCTCAGTCTCCCTAGTGCTGGGATTACAGGCATGCACCACTATGCCTGGTTTCAGTGGCTGGCACAGTGCACAGGGTGGGCCAGCCAAGCATGTGGTACCAAGGATTGAACCCGGGTCCTTTTGCTTGCCTGCAGGTGCTTAGACCACTGAGTTATGTCCCTAGCCTTATTATCTTCTTTGTAATGAATATCATATAATTAAAATTCTGATAGGAACACAATCAAAAATTTAAATCACCAAAAATGTAGTACATACATTTTTAAAATACTAGTAATAATATTAATTTTTCTATTCCACAAATTCAAGATATTTGTCTGTTTATGCCCTCTTCAATTTCCTTTCACTAATGTAAAATAATTTACATTGTATAAATGTTTCACCTTGTTAGAAAACTTTATTTTGAAGTATTTCATGGAACTGTTTTATTTCTTTTTTGGATAGTTCATTGTTAGTTTACAAAAATGGTATTGCTTTTGTATGGATTTAGCATTCCTGATTTTATTAGTTGAAGATATATTGGTGAAGTATTTGGGGCTCTCTGTATGTAAAGATGTTATAAAAAAAACATGGCTTTAATATGGAAACACTTTCCTTCCCAGTTTGGCTGTTTTCTCTCTCTGCTTTTTGTCCCCCTGCTTTGGCTAGAAGATGCAGTGCCATATGGAAAAGGAATGACCATAGTGAGAAATGTCTTCTTTATTATCTGAGATTTAGACCAGAGATTTCTCTACTTGGCTTTTGGAAAAGTTATGAAAGAAGCTAAATGTGTGCTTTCACTTTCTTTTCTTTCTTTTTAGTTAAGTACTCAACTGCACACAGTTCTGACTTTATTTGATAAGTTTGGACTGTGATTAACATTCCCTGACTTCTTCAAATTTCATGACATACTGTAAAACCCATGCAAACAGGGATTCATAGAGGAAACTGATTTTGGTGCAAAGATTGAAGTAAACATATGTTGAAGGGGTCCTGGGGGCAGGAGACCAGGAAAGATAATGGATTGGGATTTAGGATGGAAGACATTTTTGGAGAGGATCATTAATTTTCAGAAATTATTAGGAAATTAATTCAATAATAACAATTACAGAATATGTGGAGTTACATATGTTTTAGACCATATTCTAAATATTTATCTACATTACTAATTTTTAAAATAAAATCCTGGAATCATTGAGTTTAATGTTTTATTGTGTAACAAGAATAGGCTCAGGGACTGGTGAGATGGCTCAGTGGTCTAAAGCACCTACTTAGAACAAGCTTAGCAAAGCACAGGGACCGCGGTTCAATCCTCCAGCACCATATGCCAGCCAGCCCAGCCCCCTGGTGGGCTGAGCTGGCCACACACACACACACACACACACACACACACACACACACATAAATAAATATTTTTTTAAAAAAAAGACTAGGCTCAAAATGTACATATTTACCTCGTGCTTTTTCCTTCTATCAAAATGGTGTGGGTAGATAATTTTGTCACATGTCTGACAAAAAGTTAGTGAACAGATTATGAAACAGCTACTACTTAATCATTCACTTATTTTTTCACAGATATTTTAAAGGTATAACTAGGTGGTATAACTGATTCTGAATTGGCAAAAATGTAGTGAAATGCGCAAAATAAAAATATACATTTGCTAAGAGAAGCTGAATTGGTCAGTTTTACCCTGCTGAAAAAACAAAGCAAAACAAAAACCTGGCACCTGTATTTTAAAGAAGTATATGTTAGCTTATGACTTCAGAGGTTTTAGTTCATTTTCATCTGGCTCCAAGTTTGAAGGGCATGATGGATCAAAACCTCTCAGGTCATGAGCACTGGAAAGAAAGTGACCAGGCACAGTCCCAGGTGACCCCTGGAAAACCACTTTCTCCATTTAGACTCATTTTTTCATAGCCATTAAGCTGTGGCTGTGCTCACTAGGTACCCAGTAAGTTTACCCACTGAGGAGACTAGTGCCATCACAGTCAGATCACATTTCCAAGAATCTCTCAAATTAGTCACATTGGTCACCTGTAGTAAATGTCAGAGATACCATTCAGGCATCAAAATAAGTACAATAATCAAATGAGGAGGCCAGTGACATAGCTCAGCAGACCAAGCACCTGCTTAAGCAATCTCAGGGACGAGGGTTTGATCCTCTGCAACACATGCCTCACTGGCTCCAACCCTGAGCACGCTGAGCTGGCGACTGAGCCCATGTGTGGTGGTGCATACTTGTAATCCCAGTGCTAGGGAGGCTGAAAACAGGAGGATCACTACAAATCCAAGCTGTGTATGGAGACCCTGTACAAAATACATTAAAAAACTTTGACTATTATTGTTATTTATGATATTAGTAAGGTTCCATTACTTAAGAAGAGTAATGAATGAAAAAGAAAAGGAAATACTCAAACTTATGTGGCTGTCACAATAGCAAGAAAATTAATAGAGCCCTCTGATGACTGCCTGGACTCACATGGTCAAAAACCCTTCTTTGATTGGTCAACCACTCCCATTTGTTCAGCACTATAGATTGAACCAAGGGCCTCACACATGCAAGGTAATGAAAGTAGGGTACTGAATCCAATCATACAACCCCTAGATTAATTTTTTAAATGCCTCCATAAATTGTTTAGATTTGGCATAAATACAGGATAGGAAATAATTTTATTTATTAATTTTTATCATAGAATAACTAGAAAAAAATCTGTTCCCTTTCTCTTTATGATTGTAAAATGCACTTGATTTTATTTACAAAGGAAAAAATATGTTGTTTCATTATTTCCTGTCCTATTAGGAATATTAATTGCTGTGTTATGGTTGTGTGGACTCTATCCTGAATTCTAAATTTTAGAGTAATCAGGACCTTGAGCCTTCTGTGTTTTTCTTTTTCTGCTCATTATCTGACTTCATTTAACCTCAAGATATTAAATCTTACACCTGCCTTTCAACTATGCACTTGATAATTTAGAATTTTTTAAAATATGGAACACCTTAATGAAATCCAAACTTACATATAATTGATCTATTTCAATGCCTTAAATGTACCCAAATTTAAATTTAAAAATAAATCCTTAACTCCAAATATATTTAACCTTTTCCCAGATGAACAACTAATTAGATGGGTCTCTGCCATTTAATCATCTATAAACTTCCGTCCCATCAATGGCTGCTCCAGCTCGTGGCTGATCAGGAACCTGGCCATTGAATTACACAGAATTTTTACTTCTTACCACTTTCAGTGGCCTTCTTCCACCTCATTTCAGCAGTAACTCCTCAAGCAGTCTCCCTAGATCTATTCTTGTCCCCAGTATTCTCTTATGATGCTATTTACATTATTATAATCTGTATGAAATCATATAATCTTTCTTATATCTTTAGTCACTATGGTCTTTCTCCACTGTTTCAGCTTCCAGGTAAGTTTCTTTCTCTCTCATCACACATAACTTTTTTTCACTTCAATCTGGCCACAAAGTTTCCTTTAACCATATTCTGAATGCTCTGTCTTTTTAATATCCAAGTTTGCTTATTATTTCTTCTTCAGTTGCCAAGTATCCTTCCACAAATATTCCCTGAATAAATATTTCCTGATGACCCCATGTAACATTTCTCATTCTTACTTTTGATGATTATGAGCTTTTTAATCTGTCTCTGTCCACTAGACTATAAACTGGGCGAGAATAAAAACTTAGATTTTGTATAGGAAGGATTGTGGGTCAGGAATCTGAAAGAGTTAATTAAAAGAAAATGGAAAAGAAGGAAGGAAGGAACGAACAAACGAAAGAAAGAAAGAAAGAAAGAAAGAAAGAAAGAAAGAAAGAAAGAAAGAAAGAAAGAAAGAAAGAAAGAAAGAAAGAAGGCAGGCAGGCAAGAAGGGAAGGCATTTTCCAGGTGTTCTGGCACATGCCTGAAATCCCAGCACTTAGACAATCTGAGACAGTAAGACTGAAAAATCAAGGCTAGCCTGGGTTACTCAGTGACATGATGAAATGAAACCCTGCCCCAAAACAATAATAATGATAAAATAATAATAGTAATAATAATGGCTAGAGATAGATGTATCTCATTGTAAAGGCCCTGGGTTCAATTTCCAACACCAAAATTAAAAAAAAAAAACAAGTCTAAAAAGACCACACATTAAAAACAAAACAACACTCACTTTTTCTTTTGAATTAATAGATTAACAAAATTATATTTAAATTTAAACAAATATTGTCTGATTAATCTTACCTTTCAGATAGAGATTTTTTAATGAAAAAGTTTTTAATTTCTAAAATGTAAGTGAAGTGGGAGATATACAGTTTCCACCTTAATTTCTGAGCTGACGGAGTGGTGATGCAAGCTTTGCATCTATGGCCCAGTGTGTGGGTTGGAAGCTTCACAGGGTGAAAACCCACACTGACAAAACTCCAGAAATGATTAATGTGGCTTACCTGTAACTTACAACCAGCAATTTCCCATAGCTCTAGTAAGCAACTGTGCTGACTTTAAGGAATTATCCTGGTAAGTAATAAATCACAAGAGTAATTAAAATAGCCCCTTAGAGTTCAGGAGACTTCTTGTATTCAACCCCACATCCAGTTGTCTAGAAAAAATTATTGTCTCAGATTTAGGAACACAAAAGAGTACAAAGCAATGCATGGGAAATATGGTAACACACCTTATTTCTGCTTCTCCCTGTCCTTTTATAAATTCTTTTTTCAAAAATATGACCTTGACATAGAAGGACATAGAAAAATCTTAAGTATAAGATGGCTAGAAAATAGTCTATTTCTTTTCCTTTTTTTATATATTTAGTACAGGGTCTTGCTACACAGATCAGACTCATAGTGATCCTCCTATTTTCAATCTCCCTAGTGCTGGGATTACAGGCACATGCCACCACGCCCAGGCTGAAAATACTTTATTTGTTAAGGGCTGTCCAGATAGCTCAACAGGGACCCAGGTTCGATCCCCAGCGTGTCATGCTGACCACGCCCCTGGGGAGTGCTGAGATGGAGACTGAGACTGGGCGTGGTGGCATGCGCCTATAATCCCAAAACTTGGGAGGCTGAAAGCAGGAAGATCACTATGAGTATGATCTGTGTAATGAGGCCCTGTAGTCCTTGCAATAAATATATTTTTTTTTAAAAAAGAAACAAATTACTCTATTTCTTTATAGAGTATAAATCTTTCAGTTTATTTATTTATTTTTTTTTTAAATTTATTTATTTGTGTGTGTGTGTGTGGCCAGCTCAGCCCACCAGGGGGTGGGGCTGGCTGGCATGTGGTGCTGGGGATTGAACCGCGGTTTGCCAAGCTTGTTCTAAGTAGGTGCTTTAGACCACTGAGCCATCTCACCAGCCCAATCTTTCAGTTTAAAACTAGAAATTAAACTGTGATCCTGAGTGCCAGCTTTGGACCAGCAAACCCTGTTGGAAAGACAAATGAAGATGTATCAGGCAGAGGATATCTTTTCCAGGAATCATGGTTCTTTTCTCCAGAATGGAGTGAAGCCATGAACTTACTCAAACTCCCAGAGTTAGTAAGGAACAGCAAAGGCAGAGTTCTGCTGAGTGCAGGTGTTCATTTTAGGTGGCTAGGCACAGAGGCAGTTTGGCTGAGTAGCTAACTTTTATCTGATTGTCCCTCCAGGAGCTTTCTTGTTTTCCACCTCAGGGCCATCTCTGTAGGAGTTGGCAAAGCACCTTGTGTCTGAGAGGCTTCACTCCTCAGAATTGGCCTCCCGGTCTGCCTGAGCAGACTCCGCCCACTGGTTGTTGTAAGAGACACCACACCGGAGCATAAGACTTGTGACAGAGCCAAGCGTTAAGCAGCAATGCAGTACCAGGAATCAGAGTGTTTAGGATATTTACTGTGACAAAGCCCATTAAGACCAGAGCTTTTCCTGGTATTCTAACAGAGGAGCAGTGTTTCCCACACGCACATCCTCTTTTTGCCGTACCTGTCTATTCCCTTAGAGGTTTCCCCTGCAGACACTACATTTCCTGAACTGATGCCTTTGCCCTTCATTCAGTGGACCGGCTAACTCTTCCATGAGTACATGCAAGCATGGAAAGAGTTTCTTCTTTGCTAATGGGAAATTTGGAACATGTTTCATTCTTTTGTACTTAGTCGATCTCCGTTTAATTTTCCTATTTTGTGTGTGTATACATAAGAATTGTTGGAAGTGTGTGAAAAAGAAGAAAACAGAAGAAGCAACCATTACAAGGGCAGTGCTGCCTGAATATTGAACGGGCAGGACAGATTTGTCATAAAACCTAAGAATTAGTAATTTGGGAAATATTTTCTTGCAGTCTCTTCATGTGTCTCTAGGTCTAGATGTTTGAAATGTTGACGTGTCTGTAATTACAAGGCATGCTTTTCTGACCTGCAGGAAGTTGCAGGGTACCAATATGTTGACCAATTTCTTTCTCTACCTCTCTCATCTCATTTTCCTTCTACGCTCCCAAAAAAGAAGGGGGAAAAATAGCGGAAATCTTTTGTCATTCCACAGTGTCAGTATAAAGATTGCAAGAGTATCAACTAAATAATAAATGAAACATTGCTCTTTTGAGTTCCCAAAGAAAAGCTAGTATTTATAGAAATTACCATGTCATGATTTTTTGCCTACAAAACATGCTGCACTGCTGTAAAACACACCAAGACTTTATTAAAAGTTTTATTTCTGAACACCTCTCCAGGGATATTTTTAGATACTCAAAGCCTTCCCTTTTTTCTTTTCTCTTTCATCTTTTTCTTCCAGTGTGTCTATTTTAGTTACCTCATCTAAAATTCTCATTATAAATGTTTTTCCTAGTTTGCCATTTAATATTTGGGTCAATTAAATATGCTCAGGGTTAAAGAAAAATATTAGAATTCACCTAAAGCAGAATAAAGCAAAATATAAAAAATAAAAGATGAAGCTTAGAAATCAATTTTTATTGTGTAATTTTTATTACTCATACTGGAGAAATTATAGGAGTGAAAGTTTAATATTTTACACTTGTCCTGTGTGTACATGTGTGTAAGAAACAGCCTGTGCAGCTGCAATAGCCAAACTGAAACAGCTAGATAGTTTTTTTTAAGGGATATGGCTTTTTCTGCCCCAAAAGGAAAAGCCTCAGAAATTCATCTGCCCATCTTAGGTCTGCTCATTTATGCCTCTAAAGAAAAGTTTACTGCCTGAGTCAGTATGAAGAAAGCTACCTCTGGGACTGAGTTGCTCATCTAACCAACGTGAACATTGGGCTTTAGGGGAGACTGTGGTGCTACTATAGGGCTGGAAGACGTAATTTGTTAAATGGCTCCCAGTGCTGTGTTAATTTGTCTCACACCAAGAGCTTTTCTCTCCAAACACAGCATACAGTGTTCTCCTGATTCACGGGTGGAGGCCTGGGCAGGGAATGAAGCATGGTGAAGGAGGCTCCCCGGGGCACACTGTGCAGTGCAGGAGCAAAAGCAACCTCAATGTGGTTGCCATTTATTGTTAACTAGTTTTATTCAACATAAACTGTGAGCCAATATACACCATAGGTTAATGCACAATTTGAAATGTTAGCAAGTCAAGTATTTTTTCATATTTATAAGCCTAACATGCTTTTCTTGACCCAGATTCTACAAAATAAATTATTTTGCCAGTTTATATGTTTAAATCTATGTTTATTATATAAAGTACTATCATCAGTAGAGTTATCATTTATGAGATAAAATTAGTCATTTCAAGTATTTTTTATAGTCCAGTGGTCAAATATTAAGACACCTAAGGCCACATATAAAAAAGTTTTCAGATTGTCCCTAATTATTGTCAGAATTATTACAAAGTTCTGAAAATACACTGTGCCATGACATCCCCAGTTCCCAGCGCTGGGTTTGCAGGCATACACCACCATGCCCAGAATTGATAGCTGGCTCAGAGTGCCCAGAGGCAGGACTGGCACTGCATGTGGTGCCAGGAATTGAACCCTGATCCCTGAGCTTGTGTAAGCATGCACTTAATTCACTGAGCTATCTTTCCGTCTCTCATTTTCATTTTTAGATATACTGTTTTAACTTAGTATTGATTTCTTTATATTGATCTTAAACTACACAAATAGAAAAGAAATGATTAAGAAAAGGAACAAAGAATTTAGAACTTTACTATTCTCAAGTAAAGGATAAAAGCAGTTAACTTGATTTTTAAATGTCTATGGTCTTGTATTCATGGAATTAGAAGATGGAAATTCATGGTGATTTACCTTCGAGAAGATTATTGAATATGCTAACAACTAAATATTTTCTTAGCTTCAGGCTTACTCCTGAAATTATATAAATCTTTAGCAAAGACTTTCCATCCGATCTACATAGTAAGACCCTATGGACCTTGTATTCCATAGACACTGTACTAAATATATATACACTCTCTCTATGGGCAAAAGTAGGTTTAGATGAATAATTTAAATTATACCTTTCTTTTTATGTTTTTGGTGCCAGGAATTGAATTCGAGAACTTGCACTTGCCAGGCAAGGCAAGTACTGCCCCACTGAACTATATCCTTGGCCCAAAGTGTATCTATAGGGGACAAGGAGATAGCTCAGTGGAATAAGTGCTTGCCTGGCAAGCACAAAGTCTTGAGTTCGATCCCTGTTACCACAAAAAAGTGTATCTCTCTTTTACTCATATGAGGGATTTATTGACTCTATTATGTAAAAGTATGTGCTAAATACAGTTAAATTATCCAGGCACGTGTTTATTCTACTAAGAGATCTCCCTGACCCATTAGTTATATTATTCAGTTCAAGGTTACTTTTTGCTGATTTAAATGATTTCAGAAGATAGTGAACATTGTGATTTTAAAACGTAATGCACAGTGAAATATTTTGGATTAAAAAGGTATGGTTTATAAGGCAGTCCAAATAGTTTAGGGGATTAAAGTGACTGCTTAGGCAGATGCAGCAGATGGGGTTTGATCCCTGGGCCTGCCTTGCTAGCCCCACCACTGGGATGTGTTGAGATGGCAATTGACACTGGGTGTGGTGATGCGTGCCTGTAATCCAAGTTCTTTGGGAGGCTGAACACAGGCGGATCGCTACAAGTCTTATCTACATGGTGATACCTTTTAGACCCTCACTAAAACACTAAAAAGGGGGGATGGCTTATGGAAATTATTTTCAGATAAAACTGTATATTGAGTAATAAAAGAAAACAAGAGGAGAGAAAAAAATGTCATAGAACTGTCCTGATACAATATTGTATATGGTTTGATTTCTACATTTCTGTGTAAAAATGTGTAATTGCTTTTTTCACATTCTGAAGAGATATGAAGTTTATAATATCTATGGTTGTTGGAAAACAGTAGTTCCTTGTTGTATTTAAGGTGCTTGATATTCAGACAGAGAGTGATGTCAAGCTCAACTGCCTGTGCTACAGGGAAATAATATCAATAAGCTTCGCTTCTAGAGGGTTAACAACTTATGTTTACAGACAAGAATTAGAGAAATAAAGGGGCTAATAGGATAGCCAATATTTTAGCCCTATCCCTCCAAGGTCAGTGAGGATTCAGGACATAAGAGAAGCTGTGCTGTGATATCCTATAACTCAGTGGTGTCCCAAATTTTCTGATCAAGGAGATTAAGTGGCCACAGAGGAATGTGATGGACAATCTATAGTACGTGACAAAAAGAGTCACCTAGAGATAAAAAAAATCCATTCAGAATTTCAGAGAGCAAATTGGTCAAGCATCAGCTGTGACTCACCCAGATGGCTGACACTGATAAAAGACACACAAGGTTCCAGGTACATGGTTCCAGGTAAAATCCTGAGGGAATTTGACTGACCTTGTAAGATAACAAAAGTTACACTTTATTTATATAGGTTTTGCTTTAACTTGGTCTTAGCCATCCAGCAGAAAAGTGTAACCACAAGATATAAAAGTAAAACTATATTAATATGCTGAGCTCTAAATGGCTCATGTCAACAAATTCAGACAACTGCCAGTTGTGCTGATAACTCATTACTATTATGTACTATTGGACTATATTAGGTTGTTTTGCCAAATTCAAGTACCAACATTTTTTGATCTGGTATCAAGTATGAAAAGTTCCTTTAAAGACTTCTCCAAATACAGCTTCTCTAACTGCAATGAATAATCATCTCTGCCAAAGCAAAACAAAAAAGGGGGATATAAATAAAGGACCTTTCTTTTTAATAATTTTATTGAGAAAAAAACAGCAATGAGACAGTATCAAAACAAGTCAGTAGGACAGTTACAATAATTAATACATCACATATTGTTGTCCTAGTGGTTATTCATTGTACAAGATGCAGACATGATATCCTGTTTACAAACACTATTAGAATAAATATTTCTATTCACTTAATTAAGAGAAATTAACTTTATACTATCCTATTTTTTATATACAGGTATAAAATGGTCCTTCTTTTGTATGGCCTTTTTTATCTAATTTTGTCAGAGATGGGTATTCCATTGCCATTTAAATATTTGTAGTTGTGTGAATTCAGCGAAATAATCCAATATATTCCAGTAACTCATACTAGTAGTGGATTACTATTGGTGGAATATCCATGACTGGCAATGTCAGAAGTTGTTGACTTGAGCCTTTCATAGCTCAGCATATTAATATGGCTTTACTTTTTATATCTTGTTTTTATACTTTTTTGCTGGATGGTTAAGACCAGATAAAGCAAGACCTACCTACATAACAAGAAATGTAACTTCTGTATCTGACAAGGTCAGTCAAATCCCCTCAAGACTTACCCTGAAACCCTGTACCACAATTTGTAGATCTTTTGTCAATGTCAGCTATGTGGATGAGTCATGGCCATTGCTTGAACAATTTGCTTTCTGAGAAAGCCTAATAGAATGTTTTCTCTCCATAGTGACTCTCTGTAGGCACACTCTACATAATTGTTCTCTTTCCTCTGTAGCCCCATAATCTCCTTGATCAGCAAATTTGGGACACAAAATTACAGTATAGATTCTCCTATATCCTGAGTCCTCAATGACCTTAAAAGGCCAGGGCCAAAATATTGGCTGTCCTTATGGCCCTTATTTTTGTCTTATTTTTTGTCTGCAAACTTAAGTTGTTAACCCTCAAGAAGAGAAGCTTAGTGATATTATTACCCTATAACATAGGCAATTGAGCTTAACCTCACTTTATGTCTGAATGTCAATCATCTCAGGCATAACATGGAACAGGTATTTTCCATCAAGTGTTTATATGTTAAACTTTAAGGCACAGCAGAATGTGAAGAAAAAAATATTTAAAAATATCTTTGAAAATAGGAATGAACAATTACATATTTTTACACAGAAATGTAATATACAGCATTGTAGCTGGACAGTAGTATGACACTTTTTTCTTGTCTCTTGTTTTCAATTATTACCCTTTCTTTAAAACAAACATTTACTTGAGAGACAGTATGGCAGTAATTGGTATGCCATGACAAGCAGTTCATATTTAGAAGACCAGAATAACAGGCATTCCAAGCATGAGCCTACCATTATACATTGCTATCTTTAGTGCAGTTACTTAGTTCACAGGTATCCACATATATAGTTAATCGGGTGACAGTCCTACCAATTAACTTCTAGTTTCAAAAACCTTCTGAAGATTCTCAGGATCACTGCCATAACTATCTTGTGCATATAAATCTATGGTTTTGCCACTATGTTTCCTAGCTTTCCTCCTTGCCCTCTCTTCATTGTTTAATCATTAAGTTCTTGCTTTCCTTTTACTTCTATTATACCCTTCTATTTTTCTTTCTTCTTTTGAGTTCTTACAATAGGCAGACTATATGATATTTATACATGTGGGTCTGGTGGCTAGTGATGTGGAGCATTTTTTCATATATTTATTCACTTCTTTAATTTAGTCCTCTGAGAAGTGTGTGTTCATCTCGAATGCCCATTTCTGGATTGGGTCTTTAAATTTTGGGGCCTTAATGTTTTTTAATTCTTTATAAGTTCTAGACAGCAGACATTTGCCTGAGTGCTTATTAGTCAAGAGTTTTTCCCAATTTGTGTGTTGTCTTTTCACTTTATTGGTAATTTCTTTTGATGTGCAAAAACTTCTCAATAAGAGGAGGTCTCAGTGGTTAATTCTTCCAAGTATTACCCATGTGATTTGACTTTTGTTCATGAACTCTTTGCCTACCTCTATGTCTTCAAGAGTTCCTTTCACTTCCTCTTCCAGGAGATTTAGTGTTTCCATTTTAATGTTTAGATCTTTAATCCATTTTGACTTTAGCTTAGTGCATAGTGATAGACCTGGGTCAAGTTTGAGTTTTCGGCATGTAGAGAGCCAGTTTTTCCAGCACCATTTGTTAAAGAGTTTATCTTTCCTCCAGTAAACATGTTTGGCCCCTTTGTGGAAGATAAGGTAGGTGAGTGTGTTTGTAGAAGCTTCAACATCTTCTAATCTACTACTTTGATCCTCAGGTCTACTTTGTTGCCAATACCATGCTGATTTTATCACAGTAGCTTTGTAGTATAATTTCAAGTCAAGAATTTGATGCCTCCTGCTTGTCTTTGTTGCTCAGGATTGCCTTTGCTATTCTAGGTCTTTTCTGGTTCCAAATAAATTTTAATGATTTCTCTAGGTCTGTGATGTATGTTGGGGATAGTTTGATAGAGATAGCATTAAATCTGTACAGCAATTTTGGCGTTATGGCCATCTTCACACTTTTGATTCTTCCTATCTAGTAGCAGGGAATATCTTTTCATTTTCTGAAGTCCTCTCCAATCTCTTTTTCTCAGAGTACTGTAATTTTCATTGAATAGACCTTTTAGTTCTGTGGTTAGATGAATTCCAAGGTATTTTGTTTTCCATGGTGCTATAGTAAAAGTTATTTCTTCTGTAATTTCCCTCTCAGTGTGTTTGTTATCTGTGTAGAGGAATGCTATTGATTTTTGGGTATTGACTTTGTATGCTGCTATGCTAATGAATTTGTGTATTAATTCTAGTAACTTCTTCCACCAACATTTTTGATAACATTCAAATTTATGAAGATTTTGACATATTTTTTAAAATGTGCATAATATTTAAACTCTACATTCCTATCTAAATTGACATTTTCTCTTTTTATATTAAGGATGTTTAAATTAGAAGAAAACATTTCAGTAATGAAAGTATAATTACTTTTGGAAACCAATATTTGGACAGTGAAGGGTATAGTTTTTGTGATGTGCTATATGTTGGATCACATTCTCACACATGAATACTAAAGACTTTCAGTGGGTTGTTTCTACATTCTTCACATTAATGTCATTCCATTCATTGTACAGCTTTGATTCACCCCAATATTATTATAAATAACAGTTTTCTCATGAGTGCTTTTTTCACCTACTGTTGATGTAGAACATGAATATTTTTGCATAATACAAAAATACAGTTAAAAGGAAAACACCTTTAGAAATAGATTACTCAATGTATAACCCTAAAACTTTCCAGCTTTGATTTCATAAGTCTCTTCAATCACAATATTTAGTAAATCATGAAATCAAGACGAAAATATGTATTTTATTTTGGTTTTGTTTTTATTACTCTTTAGTGCAAGTAAAAAATATTCCTTGACAAAAATATTCATTTACAGATAATCAAGTGCATTAAAATTCATTCATTTTTTCAAAAATCACAGAGCACTTTTCTACAACTAAATCAACAGCCTGTCTATGATTCCCAGGATGAACGATCTCTTTGATAGATTGTTTTGGCTACCACAGGTAACTGGTTAGTGAAGGTTTTTTTTTTTTTTTTTTAGACAATTTGAACTACAATGTCAATGTTATCATTCTATTTTCTTTATGGATCAGCTAACATTGATCTCACTATTTCTTTTAACTAAGCTATCATCCTGGCAAACATAAATGTTAAGTGAAAAGAAATCAAAGGAAGAGATTATGAATGGTCCAATGAAAGCCCATGATCTGTAGAGAAAAGGATGTTACTGTAGACAGTCTTCTCTCTCTAGCTGTAGATAGGGTATTACAAAAATAACAACACTAAAACAATTGTGAGAAAGTGAAACTGATAATCAGGGAGAAAATTGAGATTAAAAAGGTTGCATAGCAGGCACAGAATTGTCTGCAAAATAGCTTTAAATAAGAGGGAAAGTTAAGCACAAAATACCAGAGCTTTAACAATAGTAAATCTAAATAAATAAGCCTGTTCTGTTAAAGAGAGTTGGTGGGGGAGTCAGGACTCAAGCCATGTAAGATTGAGTGGGAAAGAATCCTTTTGCAAAGCCAGCACACCCTTATTCAGGTCACAGGCTGTAGTCACCACACATGAAACTCGGACCTCTGACTCTGTGTGAGGAAAGGAATGCCACTGGTGAAGCCTGAAGTTAAGGGACCGGATGGAATGGGAAGATAGAGATGCTTAAGTTTCCACCTTGAATGCCCAATTAGTTTATATATTATAGTCACACAGCAGCTCTGTCTCATGGAGCCAGCCATTCTGTGTTCCTGCTTCACCTTTAAGAATCCAGAAGACCATGAGCAAAGAATCTCTGACAAGCTGACTTGCTCCTGTTCAAGATGATAAGCACATAATGCAGAAAAGGCTGCTCAAGAGCAAAATGAGAAGTTTTGGACTCCACAGTATGAAACAGATTTGACAAAACTGTAAAATTGCCTCATGGAAGTATGCTCATGGCAGTGAATTAATCCAGGTTGCTTATTCAGGATACAATATTTGAATCATTTGACAAATTAAAGTTGCAACTCTACTAAAGAATTGAAAACACTGTCCCACAAATGCAATCACATTTCTTATTTGATTCATTTTTTCTACTGAGAAATAATTATCATAATGAACTACCTAAAGTAAATATGAAATAATTACATACATACTGAAAAAAGAATCAATTATTTAACAAATTCACTTGTGACTTTAGTTTGTGAAGTTAGAGCCAAGAAACAAGAATTTTAGAAAAATAAATCCTCTTATTTATATTGTGGAACTTTTCATTGTCTAATGGAATAAGTAGTCCTCAAAAACTTATGTCTTCAGAAGAATTCCAAGTGCAGATTGCCTCAGTAGAGTCTAACATCAGACTGCAGCTGTATGCAATTTCATGGACCATCCTCACAACATCTTGCCTGTTGGCAAGATGCGTGCTTGAAAACAATAGGAACCAGGGATGGTGTTGCATAGGCTTCTAAATTTAAAGGAAGACAAAAATTTGATTTATACTATATGCCAGTGATTGTGCAAAAGTGAGACTGGCTTAAAAGTCAAGTAAGTTTTGCCAATGTCTAAAATAATGCAAAGACATGAATAGTCAATAACGATAAGCAAAAGTTGTGAACATTTGAAATTAGGAGATTTGACTTTCACTGCTTGCTATAGCCTAGTCACAGCTGTTACCTTTAAAAAAAATCACAGTTTTTCTTGATCTTTTGTTTCTGCCATCATTTCGGTTTCTAGACATTTAAATTTGCGAATCTTAATATTAGTTTTAGGAAGATCCAAGTAAATATTAAAGCTATAAAGTATGTACTGAGACATATAATCAGTAGTTGCTATTAAGTATAAGTCATATTAGACTAAGGCTATTTCATCTGATGACAAAGAAACCAGCACTTGAAATAATTGTTTAGCAAACAGCATTTGTCTTTTCTAGTCCACTTTCCATCAATGTGCTTGGGTGGAATGCACATTTGATATATAATAACTTGTTTAATAAGAAAATGTCCTCTTATTTTTAGCTGAAGACATAGATTTATAGTATATAGTTTACTGTGTTTGTTACTGTGTTTCTTTTTCACTCACATAAAAAGTAGTTGCAATGTTCACTTACTAGTGATGCTCATTATGAAATATACTATATTAAAGAGGGTATTTTTCCTGTTTTATAAATTTTATTGAAATTTATCAGGCAGTTTTCTATCCTTTCTGTGTTATTTGGTGAGTAGAAAAGAATGGTGATATAATCAATATTTATTATTATGTTCATGGAGAGGTGTTGAATATTTATCTTAAGAGCTTCAATTTCCTACCACTGAAATGCTAGTAATGGCATACTATCAAAGATAATTAAATACATCATAGCATTAAATACATTTTGTGCCATTAATTATCCAGAAACACAATGTGGATGCATCAGTGCTTAATTTAATTAGTTTTTAGAATATATCTTTTGTAAGTGAAACTTACAAAAATAATAACTTAAAGATAAAAATCTGTGGGTTGTTGCTAAACGCAGCTTCTATATTAGGTTTCTCTACCAATAAAATTTATCCACTTAAAATTGTCAAATTTGGGGCCAATGAGATAGCTCAGTGGTTTAAAGTGCCTGCTTAGGCCAGCTTAGGCAGGTGCTGGGGATTGTCGTCTGATCTCCAGCACCACAGCCATGCCAGTCCTGCCCTCAGAGTGGGCTCAACTGGCAAAAATAGATAAATAGTCATATTTCTATCAACATTATTATAACTATTAAATAGCAGTATTCTTGATATTATGTTACCAAGCATTTCAGCTTTTTATTATAAATTACTGTCATAGTTTTTTGATCCATAAAAGAAATGAGAAAAGAATTTTCAATAATGAACATTTAAAATTTCAGCCACTTGTTCTATCCTATTGAATTTCAGAGATATGCATAATAATTTCCAATTTTTCAGTTGTTTTCACAAGAAACATTCATGATTTTATAATTTACACTAAAGTACATTTCCATTTTGGGGAAGGGAAAAAGAAGACAAAAATAGTATACACTGATACTTAGAAGAAAGAAACAAATCATGAATGGAGAAAGGGTACTTCAATGGATAGAAAGGAACCCCAGTGGTATTTTTAATTTAAAATAATGAAATGCACAAGTTTTGTGAATAAGGAGAGAAAATAAAGTAATTAAAAATGAATGCTAGGACCAGCCAAAGAGCTCAGCAGATTAAATAACCTACAAGCAGGCTCAGGGGCTGGGGGTTTGATCCCCGGGCCTGCCGTGCTGGCCCCACCTCTGGGGAGCACTGAGACAGCAGTTGAAACTGGGCATGGTTGGGCGTGCCTGTAATCCCAGCTCTTGGGAGGCTGTAAACCGGCAGATCACTATAAATCCGATCTAGTAGTGAGACCCTGAATACCCTGTAGACCGTTCCCTAAAATTAAAAAAAAAAAAAAAAAAAAAAAAAAAAAAAAAGTCAGGTTATCCATTACTGGAGCATGACTAGAAAATACTGTTCCAAGGAACAACGATGTCCAGGACAGTCTCACTATCCCTTTGTGGCTACTGAGAAGGTGAAATCAGACAAGTCAGAAAGGAGATGCACTACGGTGCTAAGTCACACTTGGATCTCTGAAGCCTTGGCGACAAACTGTGCAGGCGACCAACTGCAATTGTATACTGTATTAAACATAACATAAGTTCCAGTTAACTACACCTGTATTTTTTTAATAGCTTTGAGAAGATTTCAGACCTCAGTTTACATTTCTGGCTGACACATTTCTAATAGAAGGCAAAAGTAAAAGAAAAGTCGTGGCAATTTTCTTCTTACCTCAAAATCTTTCATGGACTTTAGATTATATATATATATATATATGTTTGTACATTAATAATTTCATCTGAGTATATTTTTCTACAATTGTATTTTATTACTCGTAGAAAAAAATGAAATTTGTTAGTTTTATATCTTGATTTTATTTCTTACATATGATACTATAAAAATATAAATTACAGGACTGGTAATAAAGCTCAGTGTACCTGCCTGACAAGCACAAGTTTCTGAGTTCGATTCCTAGTATCTCCCCCAAAATAATCTTAATTACAAGTGTTACAATTTTTTCTGTATTTAGGACAGGGTCTTCAGGGTCTACAAGGTCTCACTATGTAGCTCAGACTCATAGAGATTCTCCTGTTTTCAGCCTCCAAGTGCGGGGATTACATGTGCACGCCACCACACCCAGTCTCAATCACCATCTCAGCACACCCTGGGGTGGAACCTTATAGATTATTTATGATAGATTTTATTAAAGTGATTTAACATAAAGGAAAAGTTAAAATGACTGTTAAACTAACAATTAGCAATTGGACTGAGAAGCATATGTTGAAAGCAAGCAATATAATAGAATAAGCAATTCTCTAATAAATCAAGTAGATACTGAAAATGTTTCTGGATTAATTGACAGTTATCAGCTTGAAAAGATGAAAGAATGGAAAGAAATTAATTTCATTAGGAGATCATGTTAGTACTTTCAAATGATAAAGTAATAAACATAACATATTGTTTCATTACTGTGATAATTAATACTCATCTGGGAGTTACGTAATCTAATGAGAACTCATCCTTTAGTTCGCTATGACCACTCGTCTTTAACTCTCATTCACTGCATCACGTAAAAGAGTCTAGTTGGTTCCACTAACATAGCAACCTTTTGCATTAGCGACCTCCTGGACGCTTTGCATACTCTCAGCATAAAGAATACACTGTCCTTTCCATTTCTTTCCATTCATTGCATTTGTGCTCCAGAGCTCATAACAAATGTCTCTTACAATGCCTATACCTGAAGCTTCCTTGTAGAGCTGACTGTTTCACATCCCTGTGTGGTCTTTTTATTGTTATCTATCTCTTCCACTAGACTTATCCTAAGGGCAGAGGCGAGGTCTTCAAGTTTTTGCTGTCGTACCCACAGAATCTCAAATTATGCCTGCAAAATCGTGTGGGCTCAGCAAATATTTGCCAAACAGTAGAGAATCTATGCTTATAAGGTTTCAATAAAGTGCCTGGCTACCTTAGATTTCTTACACAATGATTGCTTTTAGGTAATAAGTTTCTTCTAATAAGGATTAAAGTGTTATAAAGATCAGGGCCTTGTATTTCTTCTTTTTTTTTATAAATATTTTATTTCTGTATGTAGTCATATTTAATTTGAGGCATAATAAAATAATTTTCTCCTCTTGATGATTTACTCCATAAAACTAAATCAGTGTTGCATGTCTGACTGGTTTCATTTAACATGTTTCTAGTTGCATCAATCTGCCTGTGAATGCCTCAAGTTCATCTTTCTCTTTGGCATAACAGTACTGCATTGAGTATCAATATCACATTTTCTCCATCCATTCATCTGTTGATGGACATATTTGTCATTTCTGAGATCTGGATATTATAAATTGTGCTGCTATAAACATAGGTATGCATATATCCTTGAACAAAATAGGGCAAGAATTATAACAATTTTAGGCTGTTATTGGATTAGGAAATAATATGTATTAAAAATGTAGAAGAGAAATTCTCAAATAAATTATTAAAAATGTGAATTAGTTCTGAAAAAAAATGTTTGGACCAAAATTATATAAGTTCTTGTATCAGAAGGGTTTTATTAGTGTAACAGATGTAACACAAGGTGTACAAATATACGCGATAAGGAAGCAAGCAGAGGGTGTCAGCATACTGGAGAGGGAAGTATTCACTACAAGGTCTGGAGCGACCTGCAGTGGTCTGTGCAAGTCCAAATCAGGAGGCCAATGTGTCTGTGAGGGAGGGCTGAGTCTACACCAGAAGGCTGCAGAATCCCAAGTGGACACACAAGCTGACTGTGAAGATCCTCCAAGGAGTGAAACAGTCCATCCTTCCTCAGTTCCCTTTTATACCCTTTACGTGATGAGTCACTGTACTGTAGGCCTCCATGTCCTAGGGAGGGGTTTCCCTTCCCTAGGGTGTAGAATTGCTGAGCTGATTTAGTTAAGCTTTTCATTTCTCAAGTTGACACAATGTATCAACCACTACAACTTTTCACTGTCCATGGCTTTCTCCTCTAGTCATTGTTTCTGAGTCCTTTTGTGTTCTCCAATAGTGAGGGTTTACTAACCAGCTACTAGTTTGCTGTCATGTTTTTGTTCTAGATATGTGATTTTAAGCAACTTAATTATATTTTCTGTGACTCATTTCTTTGTTTATTAAATGTAGATAATAATCAATATGAAGATCAAATAAGTACATTAAAGGGCAACAGAATGGTATCTAACATCTATAAACAATACCCCAAATGTGCCAATTTTAGACCAAAGTTATACAAGTTCTTGTATCAGTCAATTGCATTTTAGAAGGATATAACTAAATTACTAGTCCAAGGTAAGATAAATTTGGAAGAGAAGAGGTAGGGATATTGAATAGCAATAGGGTACTTCTGAAGCATCAACAAAGCCCTGAGCTTTAATCCTCTGTTCAACAAAGGCTATAAACTATGAAACTATGTGTTTGAAAGCTTTTACAATTGCCTTAGTTTGGTGGAATAAAATTTCCAAAGTAATAAACTGTGGAATGGAGAGTACTTGGAGACTCATTCGATGTGAGCAGTGGGGTACGTGAGTGGGATATTTTGTTGTTGGTATTTTCATGCAGATCATGAAAGATGATTCTCTAGACAGAGTAAGAAATTGGGAATAAACGAGTTCATGAGGATGTATTTTGGACATACTGAGCTGTTGCTTTTGGCACTTTGAGGTGGAAATGTCCAGAAAGTATGAATGAAGGGCCAAAAGCCAGAGTTGAAATACAGAGTGATAGATGATGGTTAGAACTGAAGAATAAAAGGCAACAAAAGTCAGAAACATAAAAATAAGATAGGGGGAAGTTAGACATGAAAATATACTTCTCTCAGTTGGAAGAAAAAGTGAAGTTATAGGAGGAGGGGATAGGAGAGGAGCAATGAAAGCCATAATTTTATCAAAACTAAACATGGTTGCTCATTATGTACCAAGTTAAAGTAGGCTTCTGTATTATAAGAGATAAGAAATGCCACTAAATGATACCAAGAGGATCTTATGATGTTTGATATCACATTCTTTCAGCCCATTTGGTACAGGCACCACTGGGCCAGAGAGTTCCCAGTACCATTAACAGTGCAAGTGACCAGTATAAAATCCAGGCCAAAGTTCTGCCTGTTCAGCTTCTTCCAAAGTGTAAGTGGGAAAAATGCAGGAATGTATCTCAGCTATTCACATGTATAATTACCTTATTTGCACAAATGTTTCCCTTTTGTCTCTTCCACAAATCATTAATCTTATTCCATTATTCCTGTTTCCTAGGTTATCCACCCAATTCCATTTCTTAGCATCTATTCTCAGACAAACTGACATTATGACCATTGATATCAGAAGTAGCTTTCAAAGGCAGATCTTCATGGTAGAATTACAGAAGTGGTCATGTGCTGATTAGCTCGGAATAAGGGCTTCATTGCAGAGCGGAAAGTGGAAATTGCCATTGGAAAGTGTTCTATTGGTAACTCTTGGTATGTAATTACTAACACAGCAGTAAATTGCAATTAGAGTTTGAAGGGAAGAAATGCCTTATCTTTATCATTTCAATATCTATGGCACAATGGTAATTTCAAAAATTGTGTGGCTTCCTGATTTTTCTTGGGATCTTAGAAAAGTCAACAGTACATTCATTCCAACTAAATGTCTACTCAGGAAATACTCTAAAAGTTTAATGCTTTTGTTTTGTTTTCTTTGTTTCTCATAGTGTTGGAGGTTACAATCAGGGTGCAAGCTAGGTAAGTGCTCTACCACTGAACTCCTTCCTCAGCCCTATTGGGAGCACTTAAAGTTACTTATATCTTCTGTAGATGGTTTGAAAGTTTTTCTTAGAAAAAGGTACTTTATTGACATGTTCGTGGTAAAACTTGTGAAAGAGACTAAAATCTGTTTTTTGACACAGGCCTAGAATTAAAGTCAAGTATGTGGTTTATAATTATAATAATAACAATTAATATTGCAGTTTAGAATATACTACAAGGCTGGCCAAATACCTCGGTGGATTAAAGAACCTGCAGGCAGGTGCAAGGGCCAGGGTTTGCTCCCTGCCATGCTGGCCTGTCCCCAGGACACGCTGAGACTGCAATTGAGACAGGACGTGGTGGTGGGTGCCTGTAATCCCATCTCTTGGGAGGCTGTAAACAGGCAGGTCACTATGAGTCCGAACTAGTAGTGAGACCCTGAACACTCTGTAGACCCTTCCCTAAAATATATATAAATAAATAAATAAATAGAATATACTACAAAAGAAGTACTATAGAACAATATAATACAAAACAAAGTGCAAATATAAGTTTTATAGAATTAATAAAGAACCCCTATTGAACTCAAGAATTATTTAAATTATATTTTAAAAACCAATGGCCTAAATATTTCATAATATTTAATCTAATCAAATTATATGTGGAGTACATTTATTTTAAAATTTAGGATACTAAGTCTCAGTGAGCTCAGCAACTTACATCTTGAAACCTAAGAATAATACCATCAGGATTGAGATTCATGTCTCTTAAATCAAATCTTTTTATTAATGTTTAATTTACGCTGCTGCAGTATTTGGATAGTCTTTATTTTAGCTATACCTGGAGTTCTGGTCAGCCACAGAATTGTATCACCCTTGCATTCTCCTTCTTTTAAATTAAAAAAAAAAAAAAAAACTACTTTTTTTGCTCTCTAAATATTGTATGTGTTTTGGTTACCCCATACTTGTGTTAAAATGAAGTTGTTTACGAATGAAATCTTTGCTGAATTTCTCATTGTTTAATTTCTCTTCCATAAGAAAAAAGTCCCTCAGAATTCTCTTGTGCTTGCTATTATCATTATTACCCATTTTCAGCCATTCACATTTTCTTTCAAATTGAAATCTCTTTAAAGCCTACTTAGTTGAACTGAGATAAAGTATACCATGAAATGCTCTTAAGAAATGGGTTTGCTAGGTATGGTGGCATAGGGTGGCTAAGGCAGGAGGATCACAAGTCAAAGTCATTCTGGGAAAATTAGCAGTAGAGCCAAGTTGTTACCTCAAAATAAAAAGGGCTAGAGATGCAATTTTGTACAAAGACCCTGGGTTCAATCCCCATTACAGCCGAAGAGGGAAGAGGAGGAGAGGAGGAGAAGAAGGAGGAGGAGAAGGAGGAGGAGGATAAAAAGAGGAAAAACAATCTTATATGAGATATTTCATTATGAGTCTTAGAAGGAAGTAATGATTCTAACAAGGTTTCCTGATACAAACAGAAGTGGGAAAATCAGAGATAAAAAATTTACCTACTTCACACTTATGTATCAATCTAATTAACCAACTAATGAATTAAATTTGTCATCTAGACTTTTTCTCTGTATGTATATATGTATATTTATGAAATATGCTATGTCATATATGTGACATGTAATATTTTTTATCTATACCAAGTGTTCTTTGTACCTCTTTTTGTGCTTAAGACCCAGGCAAATATACAGAGAGCAAATCAAAGCTGGTGAGCTATATGAACAAAAAGTTCTCGCAAGAAAAAAATCAATGGAGGAGTAGAAATCTGTCCCTAAACAATAAGAACACAACTGAAGGAATAGAGCCATGTGGCTACCTTCAGGAAAAATTGTACTCTGGAGTCTTCTCAGAAGTCTCTGTGCTCAGCGCACACAGTGAGTGGTAGGAAACGCATGCCTGAGGGTCGGCGGGGTGGAGGTGGTGGTCCGACCCGAGCAGCTGAGAGCCAGCAGCTGCTGGAACTGATAACAACCTGCATCCTTGGGGCAAGTGGCAGGAGGTCGGCTGGGTTTCTGCTACTGTCGGGGCTCCCTGACCTCGATGAAACACAGTGAAAAGAAGCTCCGTGTGATGCACATGCACCCTGCCTGAGCCTTGGTGGCAAAGGTGGCTCCATCGCTGAAGCTGTAAAACGGGGAGAAATGCAAAATAAATACATAAAGCAATCAATAGTCAATGGATCAATCAGTGAAGGAAGTTAAAAAATAATCTCAAGGTGATGAGAGGAATGGGTTTCATGAAAAAAGTAAAAAATTCACAGGATTTCATAGCACCTAAACAACTAGACTTTTATTTAATCTCTTGAACAATGAGGAGAAGTTGAAGGGTTTTACTTCAAAAAAGATGTGACTGCAGTGCCGGGTCATGGAGAAAAGAATCAACTAGAGGTGATAGGAGCAGTAGGGAGCTTTTATAGGCTTTCAGAAGAGAAGTAGTAAGGACTTGGGCACTTAATATTGGATATATATGCTATCAGTATTTTCTGTTAATTAAACTTCTTAGCATAATGGAGCAGGAGAGGGTTTGTCCTATATTTTCTGGATATTCAGGGGTGATAACAAGAGAACAGTCTACCAAAAATTAGCCCATTAAAATTAGATTCTGCCAAAACTTATAAAAGATTGAAGGGAAGAAATAGGTCATATACTTACCTCATGTCCCGCTCCCTGATGATTCCTTTTGAGTACGTGCACCTAGGAGTCATATGATAGTAGGGTGGAATAAAACATAAGTAATGCATACGGTAGAAAACATAGTCAGATGGCAAAACGCGAGTACTTAATGCTTATAAATTTTGAACAGCTCTCCTCTGTAAATAAGCTACATTATAGAGTGGTTTGTTTACACATGCAGGTTCTCTAATGTAGCTGAATATTAATGTCCCATGCATGGATGGGCAGATTTTTGAACAATTAAATTAAATGTGATTCAGAGACTTGAAAAGTGAGGACATCTGAAATTAATTTGTTAATTATTAGCTCTACCAGAAGAGTCTTTAGAACAAAATAGAGTGGTAAATTAAATTTTACCTGTTGGGAAGTTGAATTATGCTGACTTAGTTGCAAGCGAAACTGTGGAAGGTGATTAGTGAAGTCACACATTTTTATTTAGCTTTTCCTACATACCTTGTCAGGAACGGAGGGAGGAGCATACAAGAAAGCTTGTGAAATAATAACTTAGGCAAAGATTTAAGCATTGGCAGGAAAAATTTAAACAATAATAGTGTTTTAAAGCTAAGGAAATGAAATACAAAATGAGAATTTCATTTTTGGCTTGAAGACTAGGAGGGTTTGTATTTTAAGCATGGATTTAGAAAGCTGAATATAGCAAACATGGTTTTATTGCTTCCATTTTAAGTAGAAATGGCTTATAAAAGTCTGGGTACTAGATTTTTGTTTTAAAGCTGTGCTGAGATGGAGTCCTGCACTCTGTGGACAAACCGTTCACCCTAGTCCATAAATTAAAGGTCAGACATATTGTTCTTTTGTGGAGTTCTGTTTCATGAGGTAATGAGAAATCAATTCATTTCTTAACAAGTGCTCTATATTGCCCTTTGCTCTGCAGTTTGGTGGAGGTGTTTCTCTACTACAAACTAAGTCTTGAAAGATTGGTCCTGGAAAAAAATCCACTAGCTGTATTCATTTTTTAAATATATAAATATCAGGCTAAGAATGTCATTTAAAAAATAACTTCAGAGACATTTAATTTCTTTTATGAAATAAACATTTTTCTAAGTATTTGACATAATGGAAACATTCAGTGCTAACAAACACTTCTTCTTTTATTTTGAGGGTAGTTTTACTTCCTAGTTTTGATTTTTGGGAGATGGAATAAAAGTATGATGGAAATGTCTTAAAGTGAAGCAGTTCATAGTTCCATTTATAAGTAAATTTAATAAGACTTAAGAGTAAATTAGAGTAGCATGAACTATTTGCTCAAATGAGCCATATATCTGCTCTTAATAACCAAACAGAATATTTTTATGAGCAAAAGGTTGTATATTATGTGTAATATATTCTTTAGCCAAATTAAAGGGCAAGGAAATACATATATTTGAAGTTCTCAGAAAACTGAGACGATTATGGAAAACCATATTCTTATGAGAAAATTAAAATAAATGAAGTATAAAGTACAAAATACTGTGCAAATTTCACAGTAGTGTATCCAACCTCGGTAATTTCCACTGTGCAGTCCCCCGGGGATGGGGATGACAGGAGAGAAGGAGGGAGGTATTCTGAGAAAAGGTGATGAAGTCTATCTTTTCACCAGGCACCAAGTAAGCCTAGGAGGAGAGGCACAGCCAGTGAATGCCCTGATTCCTCTATGTGAGTGGACGGCTTGCTGTACTATTATGCTCAGTACTTGGGTCTATGGGTCTGCTTTTCATTCAAGTCATTTCCTAAACGCTAACTCCTGATTACGAGGTTTATTGAAATGGGGGCTACCGTGAGTCTGAGCAGAGAATAAGAGTCCATGTTGGCTGAGCAATACTGTGGGCGTGTTCTTCATTCCCAGTGTGACGCTTCTGTGAGGGTCTGCATTAAGTGTAGGGTTGTGTAGCAAAATGCCACAAGGAGGGAGGTTGTAAGCAGCAGTGAGTTTTCACTGCTCGGTTCTGGAGGCTGGAAATCCTCAACCGATGTGTTTGCGGCACCTCGCTTCCCTGAAGGCGCTGTCCGCTCAAAGCCTCTCTCCCAGGTCGGTTCTGAGGTCACCGTCGCTGCTTCCCTGTGAACCCTTCGCACCATCTGAGGCGTGAGGACTGTGCGCTGTCTTCTGCCGCCTGCGACGTCGCTCCCAAGTACGCTGCGGAGTCGCTTCCAGTAAGGACCCAACCAAGTGGCTTCGTTTTAATGGGATTACATCTGCAAACACTCTGTTTCTAACAGAGATCGAATTTACAGGTGTTGGAAATTAAGACTTCTACCTTTTGGAGCTTGAATATTAACATTTAATCCACAATCCTTGTTTTCCCTTTCCCTTTCCCTTTCCCTTTCCCTTTCCCTTTCCCTTTCCCTTTCTCTTTCTCTTTCTCTTTCTCTCTTTTTTCTTTCTTTCTTTCTTTCTTTCTTTCTTTCTTTCTTTCTTTCTTTCTTTCTTTCCTTCTTTCCTTCTTCTTTCTTTCTTTTCTTTTTTCTTTCTACATTTAGGGCAGAGTCTACAGGGTGTTCAGGGGCTCACTACATAGATCAGACTGGTAGTGATTCTCTTGTTTACAGCCACCCAAGTGCTGGGATTAAAGGCGTCTATCACCAAGCCCAGGCTCAATGGCCATCTCAGCAGCGCCCTGGGGGCGAGGCCAGCAGGGCGTGCCGGGAACACCCTCCGCTGAGCTCTGCCTAAGCAGGCGCTTTAGTCCCCTGAGCTATGAAGCAGGCACGCACTTCATTTGGACTGTGATTTTTTAAAAATTCATTGATTTTTCTGGGAAGATGGCTCAGCAGAATAAGCGCTTCCCTGGCAAGCGCAAGGGCCTGAGTTCAATTCTTAGTAATGCAAAGAAAAAAAAAAGTTAAAATTCATTAATTTGACTTTATGACTCCTTTTTCACCTAGGATTTGACCATATAGGACATAAATGCACAAGGATAGAAATATTTCATAAAAATATATATTATGTTAAATTTATCATACAGTAATAAATGTTGATTCTTGTAGTCCATGAGAATACTATAAATTTTCTGTAATACCCACTTGTAAGCAAAGTTCTGAAGAATATTCTAGATAATAATTACTTTATTTTTGACATGCCCTTACTTTTCTCCTTCTTCTGTTTAAATTTATTCTTCCTATATCAGAACTGATAGGACAAAGACTTAAGGCGACCTCAATCACAGTAAATTTAGTCTAAGTGTACTGTCATACATAATGAAAAACTAAGCCAAATTAGTGCTTAGTATTGTAAAAAAAATAGCTTTCTTGAATTAAACCAGTTTTTCTACTTTGTTTTTAAGTAGCTAAAAAGTTCATTAAATGCATGGTGTCACACACCTTTAATCCCAGCTCTTGGGAGGCTGAGGCAGGGGGCTCCAGAGAGTTCCAGGTCAGCCTAGGCTAGATGGTGAGTTCAAGACCAGCCTGAACTGCATAACTCAACTGTCTCAAAACACAAACAAAGATTCAGTAAATAATGAAAATATATAACAATATTTCACTAAGATTTGAAAATGAGCTATAAGCAGGTCCACTATTGCTTTCTTTCTTTCTTTCTTTCTTTCTTTCTTTCTTTCTTTCATGTATTTAATACAGGGTCTCACTATACAGCTTGGACTCATCGTGATCCTCCTGTTCTTAGCCCTTCCCAGAACTGGGATTACAGGCAAGCACCACTATGCCCGGTCTCAGTGGCTGGCTCAGCGCCCCCAGGGGTCATGTGATGTGGGGATCGCTGGTCCCTGTGCTTACCTAAGCAAGCACTTAGTCTACTGAGCTATCTCACTGGCCCTATTGCGCTTTCTAAAAAATGGAAATAACTCTAATGTTCTCTATGATGGAAGTAATGGTTCTGATTTGAATCTGAAGACAAACAGCCTAGTTATAAACTAGTTCTGCTATTTCGCAAAGACATTTACTTTCTGTAAGATGAGTATAACTCTACAATGAATGACGTAATGCAGAGAGGAAGTTTTAAGCAGGTTCGGACACAAAATAAATGTTCCAAATATTTGCTGCAATATTTTTATATAATATATTTTCAATTAACATTGTTTAATAAAGAATTTTTTCAGTTTTCTTTGAGATAGATCTTGAAATATTTATTAACTAACAACATTTTCAGGCTTTGGGCATTTCTTTTTTTTTTTTTTTTTTTTTGGTAGAACCAGGGATTGAACTCAGGCCCTTGAGTTTGCCAGGGAAGCACTTATTCTACTGAACCATCTCCCCAGCCCCTGGATATTTCTTAATTTAAGTAGAAATTATCAAAAAATTTAAATAATCATAATGTAAATATGACAAATGTAAGAAATAGTATTATTAAGCACAATGAAATGCCAGTAGAGTCTAAAATTGCCTTGTTCCATAGGAGAGTTAGAAAGACAGAAATATGGAAAATTAAATTGTGAATGTGGTTATTTATTGCTATAGGATTTGCCAGGAGAATAACATCCTTGATTGTATTTTCCTGTAACATTTTCTTAGTTTATGTGTTATTTACAACATTTTTACATAGAGCCATGCATACTTTACGCAAAACTAAAGTAATTTCCCAGAGGTCTGTACACAAGTTGTTCCCTCACACACTCTTGTCAGTATCACGATTGCCTGATGTCATATGGACTACCATGCAGACTTATGGAGGCAACTGGGCAACTCACGAACAATATACCTTGGCATATAATTCTACTTCTGTAAATTTTGCAGAGAAAGAAATTAGGGATGTACTGTGAGTATGTTTCTGAGGATTATATACAATAGTAAAAATCAGGAAAAGGCAAGCCAGCGGGATAGCTCCAGGGTGCACCTGTAATCCCAGCGCTGGAAGGGTGAGACAGGAAGATCACTAGGAATCTGAGCTGTAGAGTAAGACCTTGTACCAAATAAATAAATTTTTAAAAATTAGGAAAAGTTGCAAATGTTCAATTACAAGAAATTTGTTGAGTATATGAATTTTTGTTTACATAGAAACATAGAACTACATCTCTTACAATATCACAAAACTGTACGTAACAAATTTCAATGTATTTATAGTACTGTAATAAAGCATGCAAAGCAGCACAGTGCATGCTGCTTGATCTCATACATGAAAAAGTTGACAAAAGTCACATATGATTAGGAAGAGCAAGTTGGACCATGTGCTTAGAATGATTTTAATTTTCGTTACATTGCTGACATGTTTTTCCTAGCTTTTCTATGCATATTTAAGAAACACAATTTTAAAATCTCTTTAAAGTGAATTGAAACTACTGAAACAATCTGCTAAAGTACTAGATTTAACTGATATTTTAAATACTTTGTATGTAAATAGTATAGATTTTATTTTTAAAGTATTGACCCTTTTACTGCAAAATAAGGTTCAGATACAGAAAAGTAACACAGGAAATATGCACACTTATGAATTATTATGATACAAACACTCTGCTCGCCATAACCGGTTTAGCAATGGGGCTTTTTCCATCACTTCTGAAGCCTCTGGCTGGTCCCTTCCTCAGTCACAAATTTTGTCCACCCCAACAAGCGATCGGGACCCTGACTTTTAGCAACCTCCCAATAGGCACTCCTAGCCTCTCTCGTTTAGCCTTCCACATCTATGATGTTAGTTGAACGCTGCCTGCTGTCTCCCCACGGTTCTCCTGTCCTGAGTTTGGCGAATTGCATCAAGAAGTCTCAGCAGACATGGTTTGGGCAGTATTACCAAGACTTACATGCAGGGGATTTTCTGGTCGGAGGAAAGATCACATATCCTTCTTACTCTATAGTTAGCAGCTGTGGAGGCTCAATGATCCGTTCATTTTACAAGAGCCACAAAATGGTGCTAATCCAGGTCTACAATTTTTTTTCATTTATTTGTAATTTTATTTCTTCATTAACTTAATTTTAAGATGTTAGTACATATTAGAGTACATCATAATTCTATTTATCTGGAGGGCTTGGTAAGTGTACATAGCACATGTTAGTTTTTCTTACTTTCCTTTCTCTCCTCTCTCCTCCTTCCATCTCTACATCCCCTTAGCATTTGCAGAAATATCTATCACACTCTCTCCTCTTACCTACCTTTCTGTTTGATCCTTAATTTTTTAATATATTAGTTGGCCCAACGCTGTATAAAGATTTCTTCCCCCATCTATACTTTCCTCACTCTGTGGCAAAGTTTGGAAGGAAAAGACCTGATAAATACTTGTTTCTTTATTAAGTGTATGTTATCTCTGAAGGGCGCCAATCAGTTCAGTGGGCTTTGAATAATCATTGATGATTTATTTAACATATGTCATGGATTCCAGTAAGTGGCATTTACCTGGTTTTGAAACTAACATTTTCCGAGAGCCACTTCTTTCTCGCGTGTCCTTTTGACCCGACACTGGTAGTCTTTGACAGTTTCCACTTGAGCGGTCATGACTGAAATTTCAGGCTCATCATGTGTGTTTTCTTCCTTTTCCTTAAGAAATAAATAGAATCCTGCAATAACTTGGAAAAGAGCTTTTAAGACTGCAATGCAGCATGACAATGGAGATTCTCACTGACATGTATTGGCTACTTCTTCATGGTCTTTATGTAGTTTATTTTTATTATTTTTTTATACTTTTTTATTTTTATTTTTTAGGAGAGTAACCATGGTTAGTATATTGTGTATTGTTTTATGTAGTTTAGAGCAACAAACTATATCCATTTGTATTTATCTATCTGCCTCTCTCTCTGATTGACTGATAGAAATGTATGTGATAAGTAGATACACATAGATTTATATATGCATTTGCATATGAAGTGTGATTAAAATATATTTAAATTTTTGAAATCATAATAAATGACATTGCTATTACCATCTCTCAAAAAATTTCCCCTCCTTTAAAACAAAATTATTTCATCAGTTTTTTGGACATTTTTTGAAACAGGTTTGGTTTCTTTTTGGGGAAAGAAACCCAGCCCATGGCTCCCTGGTTGTCCTAACTGGATTCAAAACATGTGCTTCTTATGTTCATTTTTAATTTGCAGAAGAGGCAGAAGTCTGAAAGAGCCCGATCCAGTGAAAAAAGAGGCTCAGGACACACCACAATGCTGCTAGCGAGCCGGCCTCCCACTAGATGGCACTTAGCAGCAAGGCGGTTTTATTTTTCCAAGTGAAGCAGGAACACACTTTTGAAATGCACATTAAACATACTTATTTTGTGTCTAATTCTTTAAAAATTAGAATGTAGAGGGTCAATTAGGTAATCCGTTATTGAAAAGATTCTATTGTCCATGCTGTCATGCATATTAGTGTGAGAAAATGTAAGTGTACCGGCGTAGCCTTTTGTTACCTTATCGCATTTCCTAAATAATCAGAAAAAAAAAAAAAAAACAAAACTACGCAGCAAAGGGTTACATGCCAGTCATTTGAAAAGATTAACTGTGAATCCATTTTCAATGTCAGCCTAATTATCAATGTTGGATCAGGATATTATATTTAGGTGATATTGAAAGTGGCAACACTTAGTTTAAATCTTAAATACTATATTACAAGATTTACATCAAAACCAACATTTTTTAAAGGTTTATTTCTTTTATTTGGTACAGGGTCTGTCTTTGAAGTTCAGATGTATAGTGATCTTCCTGTCTCAGCCTCCTCAGTACTGGGATTATAGGTGTCCAGCACCACACTGGTTTCTGCGGTCAGCAGGGTATGTGGTGCTCGGGATCAAACTCAGGTTCCTGCGCTTGCTGGGCAGGCATTCACGCAGCAGAGCTCTCTCCCCAGCCTCACACCTGAACTTTTTAAAGGCATGATAAGGGTCATATTCTAGATAATGTCATGGTTTCTTGACAGCTTTATTGTAAGTAAAATATAATTCAGAGATGAGAATTTATTGAAATGTAAGAACTGCATTTAAACTTAAAGATGTCTTTTATTAAGCCAAAATACAGGCCTAGTAAGTTTGACATAGTCATTGACCTATCTTTAATATCTCTTCTTGAAAAACAGGTTATGTTTGTATCAATGATAAAAATTTTTATATGAAGCTGCTTCCTCAGTCTAGTTCCATTAAAATTATTCTATTCTATTACATAGTAACTCAACTATCACTCCAAACACTTGCTTTACCCCGTGTTCTGGCTAGATAAAGCACTTCAGGTTTTACTGTGAATTCTTTCTGCAAAACTGCCATTGCATCTTGTGTTTTGTTTTTTTTTTAAAGGAATAAAATATGATTTCACAAATTTCTGTTTGTGTTCTTAGTAAAGTAAGTAGGTGCCTCCATAATCACCAGCTTGCGGAGGTAGAGACTTTGGAATTCCCCATGTGAGCCATGCATGCATGAGGGGTGTCCTGCTAGTACTGTGAACAGTCACTCAGTGAGGCCCGAAGCCCAGCTCTATGCAGAATGGATGTAACCAATTTTGATGTCATGTGACAGATAAATAAGCACTGAAAAGCAAGCCAAAGAACCATAGTATATTCTACCTCCACATTTGTAAACTGTGTCTTATGGATAACTTCAATTTTACCAAAAGCTGATGTATTTCAATATTTTGAAAGCATCAATATTAATATGGAGTTGGCAGAGGTGACCTAACCATCTGCCCTTATGTTTGGTACTAAGAGGTAGACCTTTTAATATAGTTATTGAAAAGCAACACTTTTATAGTTGTATCTCAGCACCTCAGCCAGACAGTCAAAAAGTAAAGGGAGATAGCTCAGGGGAATAAATACTTGCCTAGCAACTGCAAGGTCCTGAGGTTGATGCCTGGCACTGCAGAGAGAGAGAGAGAGAGAGAGAGAGAGAGAGAGAGAGAGAGAGAG
>NW_004524590.1:25957063-25958672 GCF_000260255.1 Octodon degus
GGAGAACAATGGGATAAGTGTGGTTGAAGTCTGGGGAGGTATTTCACAGAGGATTAATAACAATATGTCTTTTATGTAAGTTATTATTTAAACACACACCATATTTTGATGAGCCCTTGTATAGAATAAACTATCTTAATGAGTTCATACTGATAATTCTAAATAATTCATAGCTATAGAATAAAACAGAATCTCTTTACTCTGACATCTCTTTTATTTTGTTTATTTATTGATTGATTGTATTTTAGGGAAGGGTTTACAGGGTGTTCAGGGTCTCACTACTAGATGGGACTCATAGTGATTCTCCTGTTTACAGCCTCCCAAGAACTGGGATTACAGGCGTGCATCACCATGCTCAGTCTCAACCGCCATCTCACTGTACCCCGGGGCAGGGCCAGCACTGTAGGCCCGGGGATTGAACCACACGCCCCTGTGCCTGCTTGCACGCACTTTAATCAGCTGAGCTATTTGCCTGGCCCGATTTATTTTGTTTTCTTTTTCTTTTTATTTTATGAAAATCAAAATGTTTTATTGGCCAAAAAAATTAGAAAAGAACAATAATTATTGCATTGTGTATCATATCTTTAAAGTAGTTACTAAGTATAAGACATAAATGCAAAAGATTCTTACAAAAAGTAAACAAATTTTCTTTTCAACAAAGATAATTCTTAGTATAAATGAAACAAATTAGCATATATTCTTCACTAAGAAACAGAGTTTCTAAGGACACAAGCGGTGGCAGAATTAGACTACATTATAATTACATTATTACATACTAGTCTCACTCTAAGCATAGATTCTCCATCTCTGCAGCTATCATTCTCAATTCTTTTTTTTTTTTTTCTTATTTTTAGTGTAGGTTTGCAGTACATAGTGACTATGTTTCTAGTAGGGAATTGTTATATATACATAATAACAGACCTTAAATCTTTTTCAATCATTTCCCTCATTATTTCCCCAATTTTTCCAGCTCTATCACATTATATAAGTATAAATTTATTGCATAATACAGTCTTTCTTTCTTACCTCTTAGTCTTACTGCTATACTTGACTATATCAGAACCCCTCATCAGTCATTTTGATTGTATGAAACTCAAGTAATATTCATAAAAATTTACAGGAAGAATAATCTGTATGTCCTGGCATATTAATGTACATTTTGAGTCCTCTTACTTGGGTAACATTTTTTCTGGGTGTTAAATCATTGGTATTTATTTATGCTTGTTGTATATCTTAGTTTCATGCCCTTTTTATTTTTAGTTATTGTTACTGCAATGCTTAATATAATTTCCTTATAAATTACTCCTATTGCTTCAGAAAAGCATTCTTTCTGTAAAAAAAATCCCTCAGTACATTCATTAGAATTCCTATATTTTAGTTTCAGAAGCGTAATTTGCTTAAGATTTCTTTAGAGACTTCTAAACCATATATCAGATCATTACTATTGTTAATACTTGTTGCTATCTCTCAGGTCTTTAAATGTTTCATTTTATTTCTTTTTTTTTTTTTTTTTTTTTTATTTTATTGAGAAACAATATCAATGACACACTTTCCAAGCTCATTAATAGGACATTTTTTTGGCAGAACCAGGGATTGAACTCAGGCCCTT
>NW_004524590.1:25958772-25963624 GCF_000260255.1 Octodon degus
TTTTGCGGAACCGGGGATTGAATTTAGCCCTTGCACTTGCCAGGGAAGTGCTTATTCCACTGAGCCATCTCCCCGGCCCCCTATTTCTTTTTGATTAAAAAAAAAAATTCCACTTTGTGTTTCTCTTAAAACATTATGTTGTTTTTCTCTGTTTCCTCAAAAAGACTTCATAAAATATTATTTTCTCAAGTGCTTGCCTGGCAAGCTCAGGGTCCTGAGTTCAATCCCTGGTACAACCAAAAAAATAAATAAAATAAATAAATAAAAATAAAGCAAAAATAAAATTACTTTCTCAACTAGGTATAATACTTTCCTTTTATTTCTATTAACTTGTTTCTGCTTGATTTATGTTGTTTTTCAATGTTTTGTATTATTTTATTAATATCTTTTAGCTTATTTTGAAGTAGAATGCCATAAAAATTTTAGCTTCAATTTATTTTATAAAATAGCCATATTGCCTTATATTTATTGTCTGTAGGGGTTTGTTCTTATTTTCTCACTGTTTTCTGTGATTATATATTCAAATTTAATTTTGATTATTTTGTGACTTATTTTTATGCATGATTTTTCTGAAATCCTGAAGGAAAACAAGGTTCACTGTGATTTTCCTCATGCACAGAGCTCTTTGTGGTTGATTTTGTGTAGTGTTCAACTTTTGATGTCTTGCTCGTTCAGAATCTGGCTCCCCTTCCGCAGCCCGCCCCACCCCTCAGTGCAGCTGCTTCTTGGCCTCTAGTTGCCCCTTCTCCATGCCACTCTAATTGTGCACCCAGCTCCTTCTCCTCATGCATCCTTGTCCAGGCAGGGCATGGTGGCTGGTCAGCTCTGGAGCCACAAGGTCCCAGTTCTCCTTACAGCCTCACCGCATTGGTTTCTGAATTGCACAACACTCCTCCCTTAGTTTTCATTGCTGTTTTTAAGAGTTCAGGGTGATTTCTAGTGATTGTCTCTAGGCCCTTTAAAGTCCTTGGTTGTTAACGTTAATTGCATCATTTTCCTTGATGCGTCTCTCTGCTGTCTCCTCACAGAACTGAAGCTGTGCACGTCTTTTGTTTGCAAATTCACCTCACTTGTTTCAGTGCCAGGGCTTGTGGAGAAATATTGCCTCCCCGTCTTATGGTACATTTTTTCTACTTTCCTGGCCTTTCTGCTCTTGTGGAGGAACTGGAGAAGAGTCACCAACTTGTTAGCACACCTACAATGTTCCTTTAAACTTCATGGATACATAAGTGTAGCTTCAGTTATTGGTCCACTTGATTTTCATTAACCGATCACTTCATGTTGTTCACTTTTTGAACTACAGAGAACAGAAATGATTTCATTTCCTTTTACATTTTGATAGGAACAGGAATTACAGGGCCAGAGATAGCTCAGTAGAATAAGCGCTTGCCTGGTAAGCATAAGGCCCTGAGTTTAATCCCTGGTACCCCCCACAAAAAAAAAAAAGTAAAGAAAGAAAGAAATAGGAATTACATCTTAAAACATTAAAAAAAAAAAACCTGATTTACAATCTGTAAGAAAACATCTGGCACAATTTACACCTTAGCCTGAGTGCTACCTTGATCTGGGTGCCTTACTCCAGCGACTGCCTAAGCATTTACCTGTTCTAGATCTGCTCTTTGAAGTCCCATGTTAGGTAAGATCTGTTATGAATTTCTGGTTAATTTTAGCTATTGATGTAAGAACTTGTTTTCTTGGGACACTTTCCTCAGTGCCACACCTTGCCCCACATTAGTATACTGCACGTGGAGACCCTTCCCATCACAAACCTGTGATAACAGCTCTGACCACAATAATTTGTTCTACGTATTGCAGTGAATTTTAAAAAGAGAACAAAAAATAGTAAAAAAAAATTCCAAAGGGTACAGATTTCATGTCAGGAGAAATCAACAACAGAGTGCAAATCCACAAATTGGGATAAAAATTTTAGCCAACTGTCCCTCAGACAAATGACTTCTATCTAGAGCATAAAAAGAACTAAAAGAAATCAAGCTCCCCCATATTCAAAGACCCAACCAAAAATGGGCATCTGAGATGAATATAGACTACTCAGATGAAGAAATACAAGTGGCAAATAAATATATGAAAAATTTTCAAAATCAGTGATCATTCAAAATGCCAATTAAAACAACACTGAGATTCCATCTCACCCCAGAAAGAATGACTATCATCAAGAAGTCAACCAATGATTTTGTTTTGTATAAATTATCACTAATCAATTGGGTAAGTATGTAACTTTAAGAAGTTTCTCTGAATTACAATATACTCACTCTTTCTCTTGTACAAACTGATGTTCAAAAAGCTTAATGAATGTGACTAAGCAATTCTCCATGTTTGGACAAAGAGAAGTTTCCGAGTCATAGTCACAAACAGGCCATGTGATCTTTCTTTTTCTGTAAGAGTGCATTCCTGGTTTTGAAATTCAGTTACTTTCTAATTATTCTCAGGATTCTTTACATAAAGAAATAAAAGTTCATCTCTTGTATGTAGTCTTTCATGATGTCATCTTTGAATTAGGTGTAGTCCAAGAACACTAATAACTTTCTGATATATTGCAGAACTTGAATGAAATTGAGCTTTAGAATTTTAATTTGCATACCTTAGTGAAGTGAATTGTGATGGTGAATTTTATATGTCAATTTGGATAGGATATACTCTCCAAATATTTGGTCAAAAATTAATCTAGATGTTTAGGGGAAGGCATTTTTTGGATAAGGTTTTCATTTTAATCAACAAATAGAATAAAAGAAATCACCCTATGTAAAGTAGTGTGAGCCTGCCCCAGTTACTATAGTTGAAATTTGGATAAATAGATTAAGCATCCCCAAGGAAAAGAAAATTCCTCCAGAAGACTTTCTCAGGCACTCTGTCACAGGGCTAACTCTTCCTGGGCTTTCCAGCCTCCCTATCTACCCTGCAGAATTATTTTCTTGCTGGCATCTACAAACATATGAGCCAAATCCTTAAAAACTCTCTCTTACTCTCTCTCCCTATTTGCGCGTGAGCACACACACACACATACACACACACACTGTGCACACACCTTGTTGATTCTGGTTCTCTGGATAGTCATGACTAATACAATTACATATGCATGGATAGAGAGTAATGAACTGTTATAGTGGCATTCATATATTCCTTTATTACTACTCTCTGGTGTATACTTTTTGTTCAGTTTTCTTATTCTTTGTAGATGACCTTCCATGTAAGATCTAAAAGCCCTCCTACTATGAATTTGTACTTAACTATGAAAAGTAGTAGGAAAATTCTACTTTAGACTTTTAAAAAGATAATTCTACTTTTGTATTTTTCAATTTTATTTTATTACAGTAAGAACACTTAATCTGAGATCTGATGTCTTAACACTTTTTGGAGAGTGGATGTGCACAATGCATTATTTTAGACTAAAGGTACAACTTTGTACAGAAGATCTCAGAGGTTTTTCATCTTAACTTAACTGAAATGCTATGCCTATTCATTAGTAACTTCCAATTTTCCCCTTCTCCTGCAGCCTGCAGTATTTTTCTTTCTACCACTGGCTTGCTTAACTTAGGCAACACTCTTACAATATTTGAGAGACCTAAAACAAAGTTGAGTTGAGAGAAGAAGCAAGAAAAATTGGTGGTGAGCCCCACATGTATACTGGGAACAAAATAACAAAAGTAGTCACTATAGGCGCATATGGCCTACTCAGCTTTGCCAAGTTACAAGACCACAACAGGGTTATGACCAACATCCATTACACGGAGACAGTGCATACACTACATTTATGAGTCTATATCTATTTTGTCTATTGCTGTAGTCAGGGTCTGCATGGGAAACAATTTAATACAGAACACATAATTTATAGAATTGTAATAGTCACCAAAAGAGTCAAATGCAAAATTGCAAGACATCTGTCCACATAACAAAGACCCAAAGGATCCAGCTAAGGGCCTGGATCCCACTGCAAGGGGATGAGTTCAGCTGAACACCTAGAACTCATCACAAGGTCCTCCACAAACCCAACTGGAAGCCAAGAACCCATAACAAGGTCTCTCCTGTAGGCCTGTTTCAAGGATCTTCACTGGGAATGCCCCAAGGAAGTAAAAATGTCTGTGGCAGCAGGATGAAGGGTCTGTGCCAGTAAGTTGAGGAATATGCCCTGGAGCCAGGAAATGATGCTCAAATTAAGGACTGGAACTCCCCTGAAAGGTACCACGTCTATCCTCAGGGACAGCAAGGTCCCAAGCTCTTTTGATGATGCGAAAAGCCAAGTTCATATCGGGAAGACCAGTGTGACAACCTTCTCTGGGAGACTGAACAGTGCACCATCTTCCCCTCAGTAGGGAGGAAGTGATGCTCGAAGTAAGGGCTAGAGATCATCCAAAGTGAGTCATAGCCATTCTCAGTGACAACAAGGTTCTGATGATGACAACAACTGAGTTCACATCAGGAAAGCCAGCATGGCAGGCTCATTAAGGAGGGCCAACAGCCTGTTTTCCTCCATAGTTCTCATTTTTCTGTCATTTGCAACAATCTCCAGGTGGGTGCTCTACACCTGGAACCATACTGACTCAGTTCAGATGGGTGTTACAAGTTGACCACCAGTTTTCAGTCCATCATACCTGTAGATATTAATATACTGTGCCTTATACATAGCACATACATGTGTGTGTATATATGTATTTACACATTCATATATGTACTATTAGCCAAAGAAGTGGCAATTTACAAAAGAATATATGACTTTTGTAATTCTGGTTATTTTCTCCTAGGAAGCAAAGGGACCGCGATAATTTTTTTTTTTTTTTTTTTTTTTTTTTTTTTTTTTTTTTTTTTGGACTCTTCAAGGTAGATAATGAGTGATATT
>NW_004524590.1:25963724-25965358 GCF_000260255.1 Octodon degus
CCAGGGGACCTGGCCCTTAACTTCTCAAGGACTTTGGCTGCTCTCCTGTAAACATAGAGATGATGTACTGGGTTGTTGTTTTTTTTTTTTTTTTTGGAACCTGGGATTGAATTCAGACCCTTGTGCTTGCCAGGCAAGTACCTATTCTACTGAGCCATCTCCCCAGCCCAACAGCAATAAATTCTAACAATTTTTTTTGTTGAATTACAGTCATATAGCTTTTTTTCTTTGGGGGGGACCACGAATTGTAATTAAGACCGGGCGTTTGCTAGACAAACACCACGCCACTCAGCTGTGTATTCCCTACCCTACAGCCATACGATTTCTAATTATTATTGATGCTAAAATAAAAATATTGAAATAAAACTATTGGTCTAGAGACAGTCCCTCTCCTATAAATTTTAATTTTAGTATAGATTAATTTCCTTAAATATTGCAGAAATTATTGTTGAAGAAAAAATATTGTCAAAATTTCATAAATGAAATAGCCAAGAGTCAAAGAAGTTACAAAACCAAACCAAGGAAGGGTTGTTAGGATTATATTTGAAGATTCAGCTTGATTTTTCTCAAACATCCATTATTAGCTTTACAATTTTTGTATTGTTAGTCTCTTTTATGAGCTAGGGAAAGTGCCAGGACAGATATTTTAAAACACTCTGGTTTCTAAACATACGCCTCTAATTTCTCTTAGTCCACTTAGTTTGATAGTTGGTAGATATTTTCCTAATACATCTCTGACATATCATGTAATGTATCCTGGCACTCCGACTGATTAAACAACTTACCAAAGAATCTATAGTAATTAAATGAAGAACCATAAATTAAATTTGTTATTAGTCTATTCCTTAATTTAACTGAGCAATGTTTCTCGTTAAAAACATTGCAATTAAGAACATTTCTTCAAGTAAATAAAATTAACATTTTCAGTCTTTCAAATCTAGATAAGAAATGTATAGGCACTATAGGCATAATGAAGTTACTATGTTTTTCATGCTTACAGCTTTCACAATAAATTTGACCTTTATTCCATGCTTACTCTCCAAGTAATGCAGAGAATATTAATGTTAAGAAGTAAAAATATTATATTATTATATATAGTTTCCTGATCACCTAGGGATTTCTATCCCTTACTCTAAAATTTCATTTGGATTTTTGTAGAATACAAATTTGAGCCAAAATAAATCTCTTCGAGAGAATGAAGCAGGAGTTATTTTACAAATGCAGAAATCAAAGAGTTAATTAGAACATCACATTTAGCTGTGTGTCTAATACATTTCCTTTCTAAGAGATAGTTGGGAAAATATACGCAAATTGTACATAGATTTGGTGAACAGCAAAGGATATTGTAGAACTTGATTAATTATAAATTCTAGAAAAGGGACAATATGGACTTTGAATGAACTGAGTCCATTTGCTACATTATGTGCATTTATCTGCATGTATGTCGAATTTACAGAGCCGAAACTCCACTTATTGGACACCTGCTACATGTCACGCAAGGTTAAGTAACTTACATTTGCTTTCTCACTTAACTGTTGTATTTAATCATGAGATTGCTAGTGCTCTGTCTCCCATTTTGCGTGTTACAAAAGAAGAGACTAAAAGTATCTCAATCCAAGACTCAATCCTGAGAA
>NW_004524590.1:25965478-25985651 GCF_000260255.1 Octodon degus
AATATACCTTGACTTGCTTATCTGAGACATTTATTTCCCTCAGTTTTATATTAACAGAAACATGTGTGTTTGTTCTCTAGGTTATCAGGGTTTGTTTATTATTTATTTATTTATTTTTGATATTTTTCCTTTTTTTTCTTGCTTTGCTGGAGAATGATCCCAGGACCTCATGTAAGTTTGTCAAATAGTCTAGTACTGAGTACATCCTCAGTTCTGTTTGCTATATTTTCTATGAAAATGCATTTGTCTAATTAATGAACAAATAGTGATTCTTATTTATTCATCCAGTCCCCAGTTGTTCACTCAGTAATTACTAGTAAGAAGCATAATTACTATACCTTATTGATTCATTCAGTTTCTAGCTTATCAAGACTTTTAATAGGAATAAGTGATAGATTTTCTTAAACACTATAATGGCACATGTATTGAAATGAGTATTTATTTTTAGAGTTCCATGTTATGAATGAAATCAAAAGACTTCAAGAAATTGGACCATAGGTAGTTGTGACATTGTATTAAAATATGCATTTAATAACTATGTTGGATTATGGACATTATAGTTATGAAGATTTACATTTGCCCAGCCATTGAAGGAGAAATAATGCTTGTTAAATAATGCAAATCTGGCAAAAAAGTATAAGTTACATAAATACATAAAAATGGCTCCTGAGAGCTATTTAGCCATCATTTATCATGGTGGGGCAAAATTACCTGTCTTTAAATCACGAGAAAGTGGCTGCTCACTGCCTGGAATTCTCTTCTTGTGTAAAGAATCAGACTTTTAAGGAGGAGTGTGTGTGTGTGTGTGTGTGTGTGTGTGTGTGTGTGTGTATGCATGCATGCATGTGTGTGTATATGTGTTAATCATTCTGTCTATGAGTTCATCTGCTTATCTGGGAAGTCAACATAATATAAATCTACTGAATCAGGTTCTTCATCCTCTTTGTAGCTTTCGAGCTACGACAAACCACCTTAGAAATACCAATTAGCAAATATAGTCTGCATGCAATAGAAAGTCAATGTCATGGCCACCCCTGCTTAGACCAAAGAGTTTTGCAAGACATGCCCCACAATATTTTGTGTCTTTTAGTTCATTCAAGTTGGTATGCAACTGTGAGTTTTTCAACTGAGTTTAATTCTTTCATTATTGTCTGAATTATTACAACTATTTGAATTATAAAGAATAACACAGGGATTGATATAATGGCAACCTCTTGTAAGAGAAAATTATAATAGAATGACTTGAAGTTTTCTATCTATTCTTCTCTCTTGAGGAAAACATTGTGTTCATGTTGATTTGTATTTATGCCATTTGAATTTCTGGAATATAGTGTTGATAGTTTAGAAAACTGGTTTGCAATTTTCCCTTAATAATAGCATGTTGTTCACATCATTCTGTAATTTGCTTTTCTCCCTTATTATGATGCTTACAAAATGCATTCCTGTTGATATATGCAAACTCAGTTTCTGCTGCTGTATACTATATGATCAATTTTTTTCACTACTGAAACATATATGCATGTGTGTATTTTTTGAGTTTTAATAAGGAATGTTTCAACTATATATCTACATATGGCTTCTTTTCTCTCATATGAAAGTTTTGAAATGGACATAAAACTGTCAGTAGGGGAGCAAGCGAATCGTTGGGGTTACTCTATGTTGTTAAGCTGGCTTCTAGTGATGAACATGGTCCCTTTGTGTGCCAGCTAGTAGCTAGCCTGTCTTTGTATCAGGTTGAAAACGGAAGGTTAGTCCATTAAGAGAAGCATCAGAAGATTGGAACAACTTCTTAGAATGATAAAGAGGTAGATAAACAGTATTGGAGAAAAATCATTTTGATTTTGCAACTCTACAAGGCAAGACACTGATGGGGATCTCTATGAGAAGAGGCAGCCGTGTATTTCCCCTCAATTGATGGATATTTCTGCAACAGTCTCAGTTCTACAAAAGTGTCAGTTCAAGATTTTATCAAACTCTCTTTAATGAAAGAATAAGTCAGGAAGTTACTACTAGAAAATTTTCTATATATTATACACTATTTTTGTTTGGTTCTCTGTCACAGAGCTTCACTTACTAGATGGAACACAGAAAACAAGAGCCAAAAGCTTTGATGTAGCCAGCCAAAACTGCATCCAGGCTCCCTGCTAAGGTGGACTAGACATCTTTGTCCCAGAGTTTCAGAATTAGATCTACAATTGCATATCTGCAGAGTATGCTTCTTACAACATAAATATGATTTACTAGCCTAAGAATAGCTCACTGGTGGTGCTCTTGCTTATAATACACAAGGCCTTAGTTTTATCCACAGCACCATAGAAAGAATATTCTAATTAATACTAATAATACCAATAACAATAATATAGGCCAAGAATATTGGAAATCAGCTGATAATTCTAACAGGAATATTCTTTAAAAAGTGATTCATCATACCATTCATTAGAATTTCTGGGCTCTGTACTTGACAAGTGTCTTCGTGTGTGTGTGTGTGTGTGTGTGTGTGTGTGTGCATATGCATGCTCATGTGTGTGAGTTTCTAAAGCCTGAAAAGACAAGGAAAATATAAGTTTAAAGGAGAGCAGATTTAAGAATAGAACCCAACAAGGAGGCTTCACTTCCGGTTTCTTTTCAGCCATATTGCTTATTCCACGTAGTTGAAAAAGTGACATTTAAGAGAAAATTACTTGATGTAAACATTGAAACACTAAGCAAATATTTAGCAAACAGTTATCAACCAAATTTTCTGTGTAACATGTTTCCCTGTATGCTTGGAGGATTTTATATCAATAACTACAACAAACTGCACATTTGTTCTGTTTCCAAATATTTACATACTGTTGCAATAATCCAAATTAATACTCTAAGATAGGAAGTATTAATTTTTTCAATCATCGAGAAAATTGACATAGTCAAGGTACTAACATAGTAGGCATCAAATATGATATTTTAAACCAAAATTATGTGATTCAGGACCTTCTGTTTTTCCTACCTGTAAACTTTTTTCTACCTTAGGTTCAGAAATCTCACTGTAGGTTTGTAAATTAACTGAGCAGTAGAGTTCCTTACCTAGCAGCTACAAGTCTCTACATTCAAGCCTCTATACCAAAATAAATAAATGAGCAAATAAGTAAAATTTAAAAGGAATCTGAGATACTAATTAAGAAAAGAATGTTAAACAAGACTACTGAACAATGGCAGTCCTTAAACATAATTCCGTTTCTCCCATTGTAGCTTTGAATGTTTCTTGGCCCATTTTTAACAGAACAGCTGCATGATACATTTAAGAATATGTTAGGCCACATACACATCTGCTGGACTCTAAAGTAGACACTCATTCACACTAAGGTTCAACCCAACCTTCCAGCAAGCTTTCTGGCTCTGCAGTCTCCTCCCATTTCTGCCCTCAGTTCCTGCTCTCTTTCCTTTTGCTCTTGCAGCTATGCTGCTTGTGTTGACAGGCTCGAGATTGAACTTGCCTTGCCTAGTCTAGGGCAAAAACTTCTTTCAATTCTTATGATTCTTCTCTGTCTCTTACCCCACAGGGTACCACAAGTAGCTGTATGCTGCTCTCATTGTCAAGCCCCAATCCTAGAAGAGTGGTTGCCACAAAGCAAATACAGAAGCAGTGTGTGCAGAATGAAAGTAAGGAAATGAGTAAATTAAACAAATAAATGGGTGAATAAATTAATGAATGCAAGTGATAACACAATATAGGTATGTGCAATCATTTAAAGCCTTCCAAGGTTTACATATGAAATATCAGGCAGGATAGGCTTTAAGTCTGAAGGATGAGCTTTGTCTATCTTGGTAAGAAGAAAAGGAAAGAGAACTTTGGGCAAAATGAAGCATATATGGAAATGCTTAGACTCACTTAAAAGAATGGCTTATCTGAAGAATTGCAAGTAAAACAATTGAATCTTGGATAAGTACAGGATCTAAAGAAATTGGAGTGCTATAAGCAGATGGGATTATGTGACACCTTGGATAACATATGCATCATCTAAAGTCTCTGCAGAATACAGCAGAAGATGCACAGGTGTAATAACTTGTGTCCATATGGCCTCCAAAGGTTAAGCACACATAGGTGAGGTTTTTCCTAGGTGGCTGTGTTTAGGGTACGTGATACAGGGATCAGGTTGTCCACTGATTGGCTTGGCACCAGTACGGTTGTACGTATTGGGAAGGTGCAGCCTGGTGTGAGTACTATCCACCCTAAGGATGGGTAGCCTCAGTGGAATAGAAGAGATGGAAAGGAGGATGGTCATCACTTGCTACACATCTACTTTATTGATTGTAACTACTGCTTGCTACTATGTAGTCTCTTGCTGCTTGCCATAGACTATTTCTTTGGTGACACTCCTCTGACATGCCACACTGTCTTGGAGCCCAACCAATTATGAACTGAAACCTCTACAAACTATGAGACAAAAATAAACCTTCCCTCCTTTAACTTTAGATGTTGAATTTTTCATCTCAGCAATGAGCAAAGTAACTAAGACACATATGCATGGAATATAGGAAGATATATTTATGAATGCCCATTATCCAAAGGCAGAAGCTGGGTTAACAGGAACTAGCAAGGTATGGTGAAACACTTCTGACCTAGGAACGTTATAGGGTTTTCACTTGCATTTCTGAAAGCCAAAGGGGAGGAAGTGATTGCAAGACAGGTATTAATGAGCATAATAGTAGCATCAGAAAAAGAAGCTTTTTCACTTGAGAAAGCCAACTAATTTGCTATCTGGAGGAATTAATGTGTACTGTAAATTCATGCTTTTATCACCTCCATTCTACTGCCATGTGCTCTCATAGATAAACTCAAGCAGAAAGTAGAAGGCTAGAGATTATTGATAATGCAATAAATGTTGGGCTGCAGAGCACAGGGCAGGATAATGAAGAGTAGGTAAGGATCAGGGGAAAACAGTGTGTGTTCAATGTAAGGAGAAGTGGCTGCTGAATAATTTCAGGCACAAGGGCCCAAGAATCAGATTTAGAGTAAGAAAGACATCTCTGGCAATTGAAAAAATGTAAGTATAGAAGATTAGTGAGACAGTAGAGAGCAAAACACAGTAAATGGGATAGAATGGATTCTGGTCTGCAGAGAGCAATGACTATTGATCAAAGCAAAAAAGAACTAAAATTAGAGATAGAATAGCAAATGTACATCATAGCTAAAGGCCTGTCAAGAATGTCTACAGAGAGAACAATGGTCAGTTCCTTGAATTGTAGATTAGTTTACAAGTGTAATAGTAAGGATAAGTACCTGCTTTAGTGATACTTCCAATCTTGCATAGACAGGATTCACTATGAAAGCCAAATATTTAAGATAATTGTAATTCAGATAGAAGTCACCTCTCCAAATAAATGTTTGACTTGATTTCTGAATCATGAAAATGATCAGGTGCATTAAATTTCCAGCATTTTCCTAACTTGAACCAATATTATGGATACTAACTTTTTCTGTGCCTTTAGTTTGCTATTTATATATAGTACAGGGATGCTATGCAGATTATGCAAAATAAAATTTGTATTCCTGCATCCATTGTTCAACTAGAAAACTCAGAAAGTCATTGAAAATTCATAGGTTCCATTTTCAAAGCAACGCAATGTTTCATACCTAAATCTTGGAAGCAACCTAAATGTCTATCAACTGAGGAATGAATAAAGAAGATGTGGTATTTTTACACATTGGAGTATTATTCAGCTATAAAAAGAATAAATTTGAGTCTTTTATCAGTAAATGAATGCAACTACAGACCATTTAAGAAGTTTCTTTCTTAAGTGAAAGAAATCAAACCTGAATGTGCAAACCTAGTATTGTCTTTCTATTGTGAGAACCTGAAAGAGAAAATAAAATCTGCAGAGTGCAGTAGACACTGGGAAAAGAGAATGAACCTGTTCTCAAGGAAGGAATTACTGAGTTGAAGAGCAGGACAGGAGAGCGGGTGGCAGAAAGAGATACATCCATATATGTAAGCAGGATGGTTTGAATAATTGCACCTTGGATTTCTGCTGGTGTATGGATAGAAGCAGTTAATCCTTAAATGTTTGTGTTCTTTTAAAATTATTTTTTTTTACTTTTTTCTCTTGTTTTCATTTGTTTCTTTGTTATTCTAATTTTGCAAGCATACATCTGGTAATATGGATAATTAATTTGAACATAATACAGCAAATACAGTGAAATTCATATTATTTTGTTTAGTGAAATTCTGTATCATTTCCAATTTTCATTTTTAATACTATTTTGTATTCTCTTTAAAAAATAAATAACATTTTAGAAATGTATAGGTCAGTGTCCTCTAGGGTAAATTATAAATTAATCTAAAAGATTCAAACTGTAATCATGGAAAAAAATGCTACAAAGTTAGACCAGATCACAAATTCTGGTCAATTTTCAGAATTGTTGGTTTCCAGTTATGAACTTAATTTGGATGAAGTTTTCGTAGTAATTGTACATTCAGTACATAGACCATTGTGTGCCTGAGATTGCACGTACACGATACAGAGAAGGGAGGGCCCCCCCGGGCCTAAGAGTCTTTACTGATGTACACCCCATCTCAAGGATTACAAGCTTCAACAACCCAGAAAGAGACAGAATATCCTCCTTTTTTGTTTGTTTGTTTGTTTGTTTGTTTGTTTTTTATATTTAGGACATGGCCTACAGGGTGTACAGGGCCTCACTACATAGATCAGACTCATAGTGATCCACCTGTGTTCAGCCTCCCAAGAGCTGGGATTACAGGTGCACGCCACCACGCCCAGTCTCCATGTCACCTCAGCGTGCTCCAGGGGCCAGGTCAGCATGACCAGTGGACCTGCTTAAGCAGGCACTTTAATCCACTGAGCTAGTTGGCCAGTCCTTATCCTCCTTTATGAATGTCATCTAGAACTACAAGGTCGTGTTGCAAGTCTTCTAATAAAAGGCATTAAACAGAGAAACATGCAGCACTCAAGCATGCAACAAACAAAATAAATTTCTTGATAACTCATAGTTATGATCTTCTATTTTCTTTTGAGGTACTGGGGTTTGAACTCATACAGAGCTGAGCTACATATCCAGACATTTACTTGTTTTGAAATTTGAGATAGAGCCTTAATAAACTGCCATGATTGGCCTCAAACATGAAATCTTCCTGCATAAGCCTCCTGAGTAGCTGAAATTATAGGCATTTGCTTCCACACTAAGCAGTTCTTTGCTTTTTTTTTTCAATGCTGATTATGCTTTATACTAACTCTATAACCTTAGGAAAGCCTTATAAATTTTCTCTGCTTCATTTGCCTAATAAATAAACAGTGCATATAAGTTTATTTGTATGATTAAAAACTTTATATAGACACCTTGTACATAGTAAGTACTTACAATTGTGCAGTATGGTTTTGTCTCTGCTTATAAAATCAGGTAAGCAGTCTTTGGAATCAGATTAACATGTTCACAGTTCCTGGAAGATACCCATATGTAATCTATCCATCATCTATCTGTATCACCAAATTATTTAAAATGAGAAATTAAGAATTTGAAGGAAAACATAAATAGACAAAAGAAATGTAAAGTCCAAGTATATAGCTCAGTGGCATAAGATAAATGTATGGTCTTGAGTTTGGTCCCCAGTACAAAAAAAAAAAGAAAAAGAAAGAAAGAAATAGAAGAGGAGAGGAGAGAGGAGAGAGGAGAGAGGAGAGAGGAGAGAGGAGAGAGGAGAGAGAGAGAGAGAGAGAGAGAGAGAGAGAGAGAGAAAGAGAAAGCAAGCAAAGAAAAGGGAGATTACACAAAAAAGAACCAGAACAGGTGATGCTGGGACAAAAGAATCAGACCTACAATGAGTTTGAAGAAGAGATACCCACAAATGGAGAAGATATAAGTGCAAAACACCCACTTAGAGTCTATTGTTATATTACAGAAATTGATTTATCTTTATTCAACAGAGATTTTTTTGAAAATCTACTGTTTCAAAAGCCTTAAGAATTTAAAGATGTAATATAGGATTTATTCCAGCAAGAATTTGTATCATACAGATATTTATATTCAGTATTGCTCTACAAAGATTGAAAGTTGAGCCGGGGAGATGGCTCAGTGGAATAAGCGCTTCCCTGGCAAGCGCAAGGGCCTGAGTTCAATCCCTCGTTCTGAAAAAAAAAAAAAAGATTGAAAATAATTAACTTACATTTAAAGTGTGCTGTGAGTTATAAAAATATTTGATATTGCATAGTATTTTATGACATGAAATGTACTTTTTTACAGCATCCAGAAATTCTCCAGTCTGCTGATATCAGCTGGCCATCCAACCTTGTAATTCAACTCTGACACCAACTATTCAGAGTTAGTGAATAACCCTCAAAGATAAAGGGTTCAAGCCCACATGAGTACCCAACTTCCATGTGAGACACAAACAGAGTTCCTGTACACCCAACAATTCAGCCCAACTGGCTACAAGGCAGGGATCCCCACAGCCTTTTTGTCAACTTTCTAGAAAGACTCACAGAACTGCTTTGCTTTTGGCGACACTTTATTTTGAAGCAAAGCCTGTCTCTTGAACAGTGAAGTGGACACAAAAGACAGGGCAAGGGTTGGGGTCTGGGATGTAGAGCATCCATGACTGTCTGGAAATACTCCGTGCCTGGTACACCTGCCAAGCTGAGAAGTATGAAACTCCTTGAGCCTCACTGTCAAGGGGCTTTTTAATGGAAATTCATCATGTACACAGCATGAGTTACTGGCAATTAAGCTCAGTGATTCAACCCTACTTCAAAGTTAGGAGCTAGAGCTAAAAGTTGTCATGCTCTAGTCACGTGAATTTTTTTCATGGTTCTCAGCCTCTATCCGGAAGTTATCTCAGGACTCAGCAACCAGTCCCTTCAGGAGCCAAAGCTCAAGTCAAAGCCCAAAAGGGCTTAGTATAAATGACAAAACTCTTCCATCATTCAGAAGATTTCTGGGATTGTCAGCACTCTGTGCCAGCACTAGGAAAAGGGACTAAATATGTATCCTCAGTCAGTAGGAGCTGGACTTACCATATGTAGCCCCTTCCACATTATTCACCAGCTATAAAGCATTACCTCAATTAAGAGCTGTAATGCAGAGTTCTGTACCTAGGGATAGCCCACATAGCTGTTCAGTCTTTAATGGGACAAACCAAGGGTAGAAGCTCCTCTGCATACTGCAGCATGCCATGCACATGTCCTCCTGTCCTCTCTGAATCAAAAAGCAATCTGTTAGGAAGCACAATTGATGGAGTTGTCAATGTATTCACCTATTTTCTTTGTTTCAGTAGATAACGGAGTGAAATGAAGATGACATCTGCTAATTGATTGGAATGATTATCATTTGTTGGGATGTTTGAATGTTGTTTTCAATATATTTTAGTTGTACTGCATCATTAGTATATGCATGTCTTGTAAATTGTGTGCAATACACAGCTAGAGCATTTCTGGGAACCAAATTTTCTTGTCATTAGAGTAAGGTCACTGAGGTATGATTACAATTGCTGGAGGTTGCCTAGAGCCTTTCCCCATCTTGGAAGGGGAAGATCACACCGAGTTCACCAAAGAGTCATTAATCCCTCCTCTCCAGGGCTGTCAGCTCAGCAGCATATTTTTATAATTGATAATTTCCAGCATGTTAGTTGGCAGTATCCTTATTTCTAGTGTTTGAGTTAGAAAAAGCAAAAGCTTCTCTGTCTTCAGTTAAATGTCATTAACCCTTGAATGGTTTTGTATATTCTTTGATATTAGCAGTAACCTGTGCTAGAATTCCTAGAGCTCCTGTCTTAAAATAGGGAAAGTTTGGCAAGGTGTGATATTGTGATAATTAAATTCTTATAAAGTTTTAGGTTGCTAATGAGAGCTTAATAAGATAAGTATGAGTGTAAAATGAGCCAACTTCATAATTCTGGCATATTGGGAAAGGGAGACAAAAATTCATGGAGTAGGAAGACCTACACACTGTTTAAGTAAATAACTTGTTGAGATTATTGATGTCCTGGTTATAACTGAAGTCTTTTTGGTTTATTGTCTCATTGTACCAGCCATGGGATTTCTGGAGAGGAACACTATTTCATACTTTTCTTCCTCCCTTAATCCATATTATCTCCTCCTTCCCAACATAACATAACTGTATCAACCCTGTTCAACACAGTCAAGAAAATACACTCAATTTAAAAAATTGATTCTCACTAATCTCAATTTAAAAAACTGCAGTACAGAAATGCCTCAAATAGGCCCTGTTATCAGAGTGATCAGCTGTAAGGCAATGGTTTTATTTTCTTATCATTGTACAAAAGTCTGTCATATAGAAAAACTCTAGAGGTATTATGAATGTACTGAAATACTGTCTGTCATATCCTATGCATACCATGCTTTCAGGATTACATTTTAAACTCGCGATTTTTGGAAGCAGTGTATGCATCTTGTGTTCCCTATTTCACATTACAAAGTACTTCTCTTCTAAAAATAAGATTTTGGTATATATCTACTGTAGAGCATCTCCCAGTAACATTGCTTTCATGTGGGGAAAAAGTATGCTAAAGTATTTCCCCCGTGGAAAGCTGTAACTTCTTCAAGTATGTTTGCTTACTGGACAACAGGATGTTACACTAGGGATGGATACAGGCTATCATTTCTGCAAAATGAAAAACGCAGCACAAAAGAAACAGAAATTTTATTGATATCATTTATACTATCCTATCTGACCTTAACTCACTGGAAGAAAATTTTAAATAGAAAAATCAGATTTTAAGATTCTTTATTATCATAACTGTCATTTAGAATTGTTATCCAAGTTCATAATCATTCTACAGACTGTCATTATTCTGAAAAGGCTCTAGAGATATGCTGTTAAAATATTCCAACAAAGATTTTAGTGACAGTGCATAGAATATATCAAGATCCTCTCCACTGTGTAACGACGTATAGAGCACCTAGTAAATGTCTTAAAATAGGCATTTTCCATTGGAAAAATAATGAATAATTTTCATTATAATTTAAAGAGAAATTAGAAAAGGAACATAATTTAAAGCCTACTTAATTCACCCTCATTTCTGATAATAAGGCCTTCTCCGCTGAGCCCTATCTCTGCCCTTGATTTTTAAAAGGGTATTTAGCACACGCTTTTTCTCATTGGATAACCTAATTGGAGCTGTTAGTTAAGTCAGGAGAAAATAAAATGAGGTCAAGATTCTTAAAGGCCATTTACTTGCTGATCCAGAAGTTCAGAGTTAAAGGGCTACTAAAATATTTGAGAACACAAGGATGATTGATGAAGTAGATATGCCTTCATATCTCTTTTGTTCCACACATTCCATGAATATCTATGAGGAGAGGTGAAAATGGTTCCAGAGGAAGCGTTTGTGTGTTCATAAAGGCAGGATGTTTTGGGACATTGTGTCAGAACTCAGGGTACATGGCTAGTGTTGCTAAGTTTCTTTTTCTTCATTATGAAGATACAGACTGTTTGGAATCCACAGTGCTAGAATGCACAATACTGGAAAGGTAGTGCCAAGGCTCTAAGAAAAACTCCGGTAAACCCTTGAGGAAGTAATGGGTAGGAAGCCTAGGCACTTATTATGGCAATGATGATATTTTTCAGGATGTCAGACTACTATCATTCTTTATAGTTGCAATGAAGCCTAAAGTAGTCAAAGAAAAGAGATTTATGAGTACTACTTTATTTTTTATTTATTTATTTTTTTGGCAGAACCAGGGATTGAACTCAGACACTTGGGCTTGCCAAGCAAGTGCTTATTCTACTGAGCCATCTCCCCGGCCCATGAATACTACTTTAAACAAGAAATTGCAAAGATATTTGCCCTGAATGGAAATCCTTATGTAATTAAACTTTGTGTGAATCATTGGGCTGCATACTGGACAGAGGAAGGAATGATTAGAACATTTTTCTTTTTTTTTTTTTTTTACACCCTGAGTATTTGATAGAATACAAGTATAGTAGGCTTTTCAGGAGATATTCCTTCAAAATGAGTTAGACTTATTTAGGAATTGGTACACATAGAGGGAAGTCTGTTGTCCTTTGAAGAGCAAACCTTTGGAATAACCTGGGTTAACTGGGTGATTCTAGTGCCTTGTAAGTGTGAACAGATACTCAGGTTGTTATGGTTTGTGTCTAGTTGTCACCCCAAAGCCTTATGCAGTCATGGGGTGAGGACTTCTAGAGTTTGTATTAACTCATGATCCACTGGGATTATGTGTGATCCAAGGCTGGGATTATGGGTTTTAGCACTGCTGGGATTACCCATAGGTGGGTAAATACTGGCAAGTACCCATAGGTGTGAGTACTTCCCCTACCCTGGGGTAGGTAATTTGCATTACAATGTAAGGTGGGAAAAGAAGCTAGCTGCTTGAGCTGCTGCTACCCCTTCCTTGCGCTCTTGCTCTTTGCCACCACCATGAAAGGTTGCCCTCTGCTATGTGCTGCTCTGCCTTGGACCCAGCTGAGTATGGACTGAAACCTCCAGTAACTGTGAGCTAAATAAACCTTTCCTTCCTTCATTCTGAGTGTCCAGTATTTGTCCCAGCAATGAGAGAAGAGTAACTAAGACACAGGTATATGAACAAACTAATCCTATGTTGAAGTGTATCAGCTGTAAAAAAGATTGAAGTTATTTTCCTAATGAACATCGGGATGTTCTTTAACTTCAGTTCATTTTAAGCGGGGTAGAGAGGTGATCCATTAGCATGAGAGTTTGAGGGAAAGGAGGGAGGAGAGCGGTACCTCCTCAGCTGTGATGAGTGGGTGAAAGTTGTTATGGAATTTTATTTTTGTAACAGGACTCTTCTATTTTAGACAATTTGCTACAAAGACTTGTGAGGCAGTGCTTGTCTCTTCTACTTCCCCAGTCTCTTTTGTGTGAAAACCTATTTCAAATTCTAGATCTCCTGTCAGCAGCAGTTTGGGGAATGGGAACGGAAGCCGTGGGATCAAGGACAAAATAGTCCTAGCGAACTCCCTCAGGAACTCCAAGCTGAAGGAATTAGCAGAAATTGTAGAGAAGACACTGGAGCTTGTATGTGAGTAAAATAGGTTGTGAGATATAATCCTGTCGAGAGTTCCAGTGACAGGATGCTGCTGATATCTTAATCAGTTTTCTGATATGGTTGTGTGAAGCCCAAATTAGTTAGATAATGTAGTACATTCTCTCTCAGGCTGGATGCTATTTTCTTTCTTTCTCAGAAATCTGTTGCTGCTTGCTTCACTTTCCCTAGAATTCTATACCCTCATGCTAAGCATGGCTGCTCCAGTTTCCTACTCTATGATCCCGCTTAGATCATTCTTACTGAAAATAAGTTACTGTGAATCTTCATCTAAGAAAGCAAGTGTAACATATCTTCCTCAGAAAGTTGCGAAGATTTGCTGAAATAACATTTAAGGAAGGGGCAAGTTACAGAATTTAAAATGCTGTAAAATATATTCTATATTTATTTGGCAATTTCCAACTTCTCTAGTTAGAAAAGAATCAAACTAAAAAGAGAGGGCCGGCCAAATAGCTCAGCAGATTAAAGCACCTGCAAGCAGGTGCAGGGGCGGGGAGGCGCAGGTTCTATCCCCGTGCCGGCCCTGTCCCCGGGGCATGTTGAGACAGCAATTGAGACTGGTTTTTCTCTACATAACTACTTTCTTGAGTGGGCTCAACATTTGGAAGGACAATGAGCAACCTAAGCAACAATTTAATGGGATACACCATTTAATTGCACACTGGAACCGAACTTAGCATCCCTGACCAAGTACTTCGTCTTTTTCAACACTCTGGGAGAAGGTTGTGTTCTCTGTTCTCAGTTCCCCCACACCAGCCAGTGCAATGACGGACTTAAAAAGGTCCTGATCCCTGGGGATCGATGCTTTCATGTCATCCTTCAAACATGCCTGAGTACTGAGAGGTTAGCCACCCACGGAGGGATGCCAGGCACTTAGAACACCATTTGGATTCAGCTCATCTATTTTCATTGGCTTGTCATTGTAGAATCTGAACTATTTCAGAACTTACTGAAAGGGAATAATGGCTAGATTTGCCTCATTTTTTTATATAAGAACACAGCAGCATGGATTTGAGATGAGTTGTGGCTCAAGTGGAAGAGAGGTTGGTCTTTCTTTAGAATTTTTCTTGCTGCCATTTAGCTAAATTTCTTCTGGTTCTGGTCAATGACAACCACACATTTCTCTGGTATGCTGTTAGATACGTGTCGACAGCTTTGATGCTTCCACTCTGTCTTCCTATCTACCCCAGCCTGGGCACATCCACCTCTCATAACCTTCCCACTCAGCTCATATTTTGTAAATTCTCTACTGTCTTGTGGTTTGTTTCAGCTTCCCATCTGATTTTTTTTATAGACAGCCCATAAGGAAGACCAAAAGGGCAAGCCAAGTTAAAAGTACAGATCCATCTTTTGAGCTTCATGTAGCTACATCATCTTTCCTATTTGCCTAGTTTCAGCCCAGTGAGCAGAAAGCAGTAAGGGTGATCACCAAACCAGGAGGAGAATTCACATCGTGCGGAGCAGTAGCACAGCTGGGCTCACGGTTTTCCGAAAATATGAGTAGTAGGACTTTGGTATAGAAGAGTGAATTCAAGAGCCTAGTTTTAAAACTTATTTTTTCTATCTCACTGGTAAAAAGTACATTGCATTAGGTCTAATGTACATTATATAAATATAAACAGGAGAAGCAATAGGACATTTTTATAAAACAACTTTAACTTATATTGGTACAAATAACTCTAAAACCAGTCTTTTTCAAAATGTCCCTGTAGAATTAAGTGGATTTTGAAGGTGTTCAGGTATTTTATCTCACTGATTTTTGCTTGGACTACTTAAGATTAAACTACTCACTGTAGAAAAGTTACCTATATGTTTACCACCTTCTGTTATTTTATTATAAGAATGGTAAATATTTTTCTTATTTCCAAATACTATGTTAGTAGTATTTATTTAGTATCAACTTGGTAAAACAGAAAGATAATAGAGGTTATTGATTAATTTATTTAGCATACAGGATCTCACTGTGTAGTTCAGGCTGATCTTGAACTCTCTTTGTGATGCAGCATCATCTCTAACTCACAATGATTCTCCTGTCCTGGACTCCCAAGTGTTGGGATTATAGGTGTGCACCACGGCACCCAGCCCTAAGCCAGTGCTTTTACTTAACCTAGAGTTGGTCTTGTTATCATCAATTATTTTCTCCACTGGAGATTGTAAAAGCTCTTAAAATTTGAATTTTTTTAAATTTCTTTTTTCTAAGAGTATGTTAGTGACTAACCAAATGTTTGGACTTGATTGTAATTCTTACGTGCTTTCAAGAAATAAATTACCATAAAAATTTTAAGTTTAGCTGAATCAATATAATGACTTATAGAAAAAGTAGAAATCAATTTGAGAATGAATTTATAGGTAAATAACATATTTCCTTGCTCCACTCCTTAAAAAGTGCAGACTTGAAAATCTATGAATTTACACAACATGATATGTAACAGAGGATGTTTTTCTCTCAATTTGATAACAATGAAGCTTCCAAGTGATCTTCATTAACTTACTGCAATGGTATGAAATAGGGAAAATACAAAGCTTGTCTTGGTTGCTTTTCTCTGCTTGCTAAGACAAAAATACCTGACACCCCAGATTAAGAAAGGAAAGGTTTATTTAGCTCACAGTTTGTGGAGGTTTCTGTCAATAATCATCCAGCTCCAAAGGGTGGCACAGCACAGGGGTAACAATTCAAAGGGACAGGAGACAGCAAAGGCAACAAGAGCAAAGTGGAAGCTACGTTGCACGCAGGCTACCCCTTGACCCCAGGGCCGGTGTAGTATTCACACCATCTTCTGCCCTCCTCCTGCGCTGGCACAGATGTTTACAAAGTGAGGACCCTGGCCCCCTCCTGAGTTGTTTAATCTTTTCAAGTAGATACCCTGTATCAACCATCACAAAACTGAAAATTTTAAGATTGTACTATTTTTTTAACATAATACATTATTTTTCTTATCACTGTGTTATGTCTTAAAATTTTTAACCTATAAAATGAGCCCAGGCAATATTGTAGGAGAGCAGATATGCTGGCTGCCACTGCAGGCCCTATACAGCAGTACTTCAAATGCCATTAACATGATCAAACTGTTTTTTCTTAATCGGGTTGGAGGGTAATACTCTGAAACAAAGTATACATGAACTTCAGTACATGTGACATTAGTAAGTGCTATTAGGTGGCTTCTCAAGTGTTTGCTTTCCAAGAAAGAACTGTGTTTACAGGGGAAATAGCTGAAAGATGTGCAGAGTACTCCGGAAAAATACAGAGATGGTCTGAGGGCACTAATGTTGCTTTTACCAGTTTTACATTTACAGGAAGGCCACCTTCATGAAGACTGCCCTCTCCAAGCTGACCTGGCACTTCACTGTGCTCACATCCTTGGGAGTGGTGCCAGGGATAAGCTCCGAGAGTTAATCTATTCTCTAAGCAGAAATGTTTGAAAATTTAAGCTATTGAATGTAAGCCGGAGTGTCATCTGGGTCAGCTTGACCCACTCTGTCAATTTTAAGGGTTGAGAAGAAGGTAGAATTTTCTGTTTGGGAGGGTTATTACACAGGCATCATTACCAGAATATTTTTCCAATAATGGATAGAATCAAGTCTCAATTGCTGACTCCTTCAGACCAACTTGACTGCATCCTAAGAGCATTAAGACACTACGGATGTGAGAGTGATGAGGCAGAGCCTGTTAGAGAAATGTATTAAAGCCAGAGCTTTGTAAAATTGTTCGTAAATGTATTTGTACATTTATGTTGAAATAAAATGTATGCCTTTGTATACAAAATGCTGTTTGATTTTATGTTGAACTGAGCATCCAAGCAGGATTACATAGTATAACTGTTAAGTTTTGACCTCACAGATAGAATATTTTTAAATTTAAATTTCTGTCTGCCTTGTTTAAAGCTGCAAATATTATATTATCCCATAGTTAGCCTTCTTAATACACTTTTCTTATGTCATCTAACCATTGCTAAAATTATTTTTAATAGAGAAAGAAACTGCCTTGCTTAATCATTTTCTTATTTGTAAGCAATAGAGGAATCTATTCTATGTTGGATTTCCTATTTAAAACTTTGGGGAAGTTTCCTAATTATCTCAAAGCTGGCACAAAACTTTCTCATAATCTTTTATGACAGTTGCTTTGCTATTTCCCACACACATCCTTTTGGCTACTCATCAGAAGCTGCTCTAGTTACTGTGCAGGACCGTAAATTAAGGGTGAGCGATATCTGCGCTTCATCTTTCATGAGTTTGCAGTCTTTGGAGAAGCCATTTAAGAAAATCCCGAGGGCATCTTGCCATTCTAAGTGCTCACAGTGCTTAGAAAGAACATGTTCATGGGAACCTGCTAGATAAGAGTTTTCAACTCTAGAAGAAGTGTCGGCACATTTCATTTCAGTTGCAGTGAAGTAGTAGCCTGAGGAAAGATGCAAGGCGAGGCGGTGTCAACAAGGCCTCCGTCCTGAAGCACAAATGGGAAGAATGGGAGGTTATGCTATGGCTGAGTGACACGCTTCACGCCATGGTGGTGCTTAGAGTAGATGAACTGAAATTGAGATATTTATGATAATAAATTCAATAATTCTTAATTAACAGAATTCAGTTCTGAATATTGTTATTACTAATCAAGTTTAGCCCATACTTTTGGTGTCTAATGTTAGGAAACAATGCACTGTATTTATCGCGAAAATTTTCATAATAATACAGTTATTATAAATTAAATATCTACTTAGAAGACTGAGAAGTGATAATAAGAAATATGTTTCATAGCTATGCTTAGGTATATATTCTAAATCTACCAATAGTTCTTGTGTCAGGGTGGCTTTAAATAATTAGGACTATTCTAGATTTTCATTATTCTGTCCTATTCCACTTGTGTTGGGGTGTTTTCTTAAATATATTTAGACAGTTAAATCTTAGGCAAATAATTTATTTCTTTGGAAAGTTTGTACATTTTACAGATCTCACTGTTCAATAAAAAAGATACATTAGTTATAAATAATTAAAGATGACACAAAACAACAGGAAATGTTAAAATTAGCTCACCTCATAGTCAGAATTATTTGAGATATATCTGCATATTGATTGAGAGAATGAGAGTGAGAACAGGAGTTTTACAGTTATGCTTTTATTTTTTGTTTGCTTTTTGTCCTTTGCAGACACGGTCTCACTCTTCAGTTCATGCTGGCTTTGAGCTCACTTTGTAGCTCAGGCTGGTCGCGAACTCACAACGATCCTTGTACCTCATCCTCTTGAATTCCACAGCCAGCCTACGGCTACGCTCTTAATATCAGATACCATTATATAAAATAATACAGATTAGTTTTAAATCTCCTGTATCACCAAGACAAGAGAATTGGTAAGAATTTGAAATCACTGATGACAGTTTGATAATCAACACTTCATCCTAGCCGAACAACACTGACTAAAACGTTCAAGCTGGCATTACAGCTCAGTGGCACAGTTCTGGCTCTGCAAGTACCAAGTCCTGACTTTGATTCCCGGTAAACCAGAAAAAAAAAAAAAAATGAAACGAAATACTTTCAATAGATCTCTGGCAAATTTAGGCCATAACTTTATCATTCAGCAATTACATATTCATCTAGCAAAACATGTACTATATAATTCTTTGTGATCCCTTAGTATGACAATTCAAATTGTTGACTATGGCTTTTGCCATTCAGTATTTCTGGGTTAATAAGAACACCTTGCAACAAAAACTAGCACTGTATTATTTCTCACAATTCTATCACTGAGCTCAGTGATTCCTCTGTTCCTTTCCCCTGGACTCACATAGGTGCCATTATGGAGCTCTAAAAATCAACTGATGTTTAGTTTAATAGGGTCATATTTCTACAAGGTTTTTGATCCAGGCTAGAATTTCTAAGCTTTGGCATCTACTTTCAAAGATGTAAATGTTTATCCAACATCTCCTTTTGCTACATTTGGTATTGTTTCACAGTCCAAATAATTGACATGGTCATGCCAAGACTGCTTAAGAGCATAGTAGACAGGGATTGTGTCTGGGACCACTGGTCATAGAATTTACTTCCCTTTTTGAAAAATAGTAGATGCTCCTTCTAATGGTACTTTTAAATGTAAAAATATTGTGCATATTTACTTATAAAATATTTTCTCTGAGACAGGTAAGTTCTTTTCTAATGTTCCTACAAAATTTACCATTTATGTTAATAACCTCAGTTGCCAAAGAGGGAAGTTTGCTATTTCATTCTCCATGAAGAGGCCAAATATAGCCAGTGAAGAGGTTTATAGCATCTCTCTGTATGATGAAAGGGTTCTCTAGTTCTTCTACTGTAGACATATAGTGATTTTTTTCTACCAAAGTATTGAAGTATTTGATTGTAATCCTTTAGGGTCTAGAGAAAAAGGTAAAAGAGACATATGAGGGAAAGGCAAATTCTGGTTAATCCTTGCCTCTCTTGATTTATTAAATGTGCTTTGCTTCTGCTTTAAAAATAATTAAATAGTTCATTAAAGCTAATAGAGTCTCCCTGGTGTTAGTCAAATAAATCTGAAACAATATCGTTCTTTAGAAGATTACTTAAAATTTGGAAAACAAATTATAAAGTAATTTAATAAAGTAGAATCAAATTTTCTTAGCTATTTGTTTCAATTTAAGATATTTCTTCACTACTGCTGTAAAATTTGAGAAAAATAGTATTTTACAATTTTTTTTCTAAAAAATAACTTTCTATACACAGAGCTTTGAATATATCGCTTTTGATATATAATTCTGTATAACATTTATGTTCTCTGAATTATGTTCTTAGTGTATATAATTTCATTTATTCTTTAATTTTTAAAATTAATTTTATTGAGAAGTAAATACCAATATATACTTTCAAAACAGGTTAGTAGTACAGTTACAATATTAAATACATTGTATATTGTTGACTTTGCAGTAATTGTTCATAGTAAAAGGTGCAAACATGATTTCCTATCCAAACACTATTAGTTCAAATCATTCTTCTCTAAGAGAACATAGCTGTATATCTATTGTTATGGTTTGTGTCTAGTTGTCCCCGCAAAGCCTCATGCAGTCATGGGGTGAGGACTTCTAGAGTTTGTGTTAACTCATGATCCACTGGGATTATGTGTGATCCAAGGCTGGGATTATGGGTTTTAGTACTGCTGG
>NW_004524590.1:25986156-26024234 GCF_000260255.1 Octodon degus
GTCAGAGCTCAGAAGACCAGAAGGTTGATAGAAAGCTGGCCTGTAAAGACCAGGTTGGGGAGGTTTCTGCTGGGAAAAAAGACAGCATTGGTTGTTGGACTGCAGGTGATTTGTGTTATGGGTTGGCAGAAGGCTTGTCTGCATTTTGCTCCTGTCCAGAGACTTTGCCTGAGATTGAAATTAAGCATGGCGGACTGATCAAACTTGAAAAAGAAATTTCAAAGCAGCCAAATATTGGTGCGGTGGCATGGTTGCTGTTGGGGGCTTTTAGCCAGATTTATGTTAAGAATGAAAAGCAAAAAACATGCACATCCCTTTGTGTAAAAGACATCTATCCTAACTATTTTGTATATACAGGTACAAAATGGTCCTTCATTTATATCCCCTTCTTTTGTTTATTTTTGTCAAAGATGGGTATTCCATTGCCATTTAAATATCGTAGGTGCGTGAATTCAGCAAAATAATTCAATATAGTCCAGTAGTCCATAATAGCGGATAGTTGTCTGTAGGACTGAGAAAAAAAAAAGATTGCATGAAGCAGAGTCAAAAAGATATAGAGGATCTTAAAATTTCAATCACAAGCTTGAAAAACTGTTTGAATGAAAGACAGTTTCAGATCTTGAAGATGCTGTCACAACTAGTGAAAAGGTAAGAAAAAATAATTCATCACCTGGAATACAATGCAAATATGGACAATGTGAGATTAACAGGCATCAATGAGAAAGGAGTCAATACAAATGATATAAAAATATGATCATAAGTAATAGCAGGAAACTTTCTAAATATGGGGAAACAATCTGACATTCAGTTAACAGAATCATATAAAACTCCAAACAACATCAACCCAATTAAAAGCATACCAAGACATATAATAGTCAAGATCCCAGAAATCTAGCACAAGAACAATATACTGAAATGCACTAGAGAAACGAAACATATCACAGTTACAATAATTCATACAGTGCATATTATTATCTTCATAGTAGCTATTCATAGTATAAGATGCAGACAAGATATCTTGTGTAAACACTATTATTACAAATCTTTCCTCTCATTGAACTAAAAGAAAGTAGCTCTATATCTATGCTATTTTGTATATACAGATATACATATTATTTACTATTATATATATATATATATATATATATATATATATATGTATATTTCACTACAAAATGGTCCCTCATTTATATCCCCCTTTTTGTTTAGTTTTGTCAGAGATGGGTCTTCCATTGCCATTCATATATTGTAGGTGAGTGAATTCAGCAAAATAATCCAATATAGTCCCATAGACCATAATAGTGATGGGTTATCTGCATGACTGGCAATGTCAGAAGTTGTTGACTTGAGCCTTTTACAGCTCAGCATATTAATGTGGCTTTACTTTTTTACCTTGTGTTTGTACCTTTCTGCTGGATGGTTAAGACCAAGATAAAACATGACCTATAATACAAAAAATGTAACTTTTGTATGTGACAAAGTCAGTCACATCTCCTCAGGATTTATCCTGAAACCCTGTACAACAGTTTGTAGATCCTTTGTCAGTGTTAGCCATGTGGATGAGTCACAACCATTACTTGACCAATTTGCTCTTTGTGAAAGCCTGAGAGAATGTTTTCTATCCATGGGACTCCCCTTAGGCTGATTCTACATTATTAATCACTTTTCTCTGTGGCCCCATAATCTCCTTGAACGGAAAATTCGGGACGCCACTGAGTTACAGGATGTTATAGTACAGGCTTTCTTATGTTCTGAGTCTTCACTGACCTAAAAGGGCTAGGGCCAAAATGTTGGCTATCCTTGTAGTCCTTTTTCTCTAATTTTTGGTCTGCAAACTTAAGTTGTTAACCCTCTAGAAGAGAAGCTTAATGATATTATTACCTTACAACATAGGTAGTTGAGCTTAACATCACTAGCTGTCTGAATGTCAATCACCTTAGACATAATGTGGAAATGGTATTTTCTAACAATGGTTGATATGTTAAACTTGAAGTCCCTTTCAAATGTGAAAAAAATTCCAAAACATAAACAATTACACATTTTTACACAGAAATTTAGAAATCTAACCATATACAACATTGTAGCAGGACATTCTTATGACTTTTTTGTCTCTTGTTTTCTTTTATTACCTTTTTTATGAACAAACATTTCCTTGAGAGAGGAGTAATTGATATGACATTAGAAGCAGTGTGCATTTAGAAGACCAGAATGACAAGCATTCCAAGCATGGCCCTCGTATTACACATTGCTATCCTTGCAGTTGCTTAGTTCACAGGTATCAGCATACATAGTTAGTCAGGGTGAGAATCCTACCAAATAACTGATGTGGCATTTTTATACAATGGAATAGTACTGAACTATAAATAATGATACACTGGAAGCCTTCATATATAAGTGGATGTAACTTGAAGATATACTCATAAGTGAAATTAATCAGACACACATGTGTAAATACTGAATAGTCTCCCTAGTGTTAGAACTCAAAAGAAAAAATAAAAATTGGAAAGGATAGCTCAACTAAATGGACAGTAAGAAGATCAGAATTAAACAATGAAGAGAGGACTAGGAGAAAACCTAGGAAACATGGAAGGATCAAAGCCATACATTTATATACATGTGATGGTTAAGGAAATGGTCATGAGAATATCCATCAGGTTTTTGAAATCATTTACTCTTTAAATTAGGCATTTTAGCAAAGCAGGAGAAGCACAGGCTCTGCTGTTATAATACTTGTGAGGAAAATCTCTTTTTCATCTCCTCCCAGCAACTTATATTTGTATTTATGTCTACAAATTTACACCAAAAAATGTATGTATTGAGATAGATAAATGAAATAATTGTTTATATACACATACATCTATGTTTCATTTGTACGAAGTAGTTACTTTGTGCAGAAAAACTGATTTGTACCAGCAGCTCTCTTGCACCTACATTTTCTTCCTTCCTTCCTTCCTTCCTTCCTTCCTTCCTTCCTTCCTTCCTTCCTTCCTTCCTTTCTTTCTTTCTTTTTTTTTCTTTTTCTTTCTGTCTTTTTGAGACTAGGTCACACCGGGCATCCTAGGCTGCCCTTGAACTCACGTTTTAGCCTAGATTGGCCTCAAACTCACAATGATTCTACTGCTTCAGCCTCCCAAATGCTGGGATTAGAGGCATGCACCATGACACCTTGGTACATTTTCCTTTTAAATAACTTTAATTTTGTTCTTTCATGGTTGGATTTCAACAATTAGGAATTCTTCCTATATTCATAAATGGAATCATTAAGTTGTGTATAATGAGAACCGTTTAAATATTTCTTGAATAAATATTTGTTGAATAAAATAGTGTTTGTTACCCACACAATCATGATTGAGTTTCATCCCTTACCTTTCTATTTTGATTTGCATTTTTAATGGATTCTATATTTGTTACTCCAACTTTATTCTCATTAAAACTTTTTACATAGTGATGTCATTAAATTTTGATACATAGAAGTCTTTTTTTTTTTTTTTTTTGGTGGAACCAGGGACTAAACTCAGGCCCTTGAGTTTGCCAGGCAAGTGCTTATTCTACTGAGCCATTTCACCAGCACTTGTAACAGTCTTAAAAGAGGTTTTAGTTTCTTAAAAGAGGTTATATTCTCTTTAAGATGATTTCTGTCTTTGTGCCAGATGCCTGAATTATTTTTTAATTTGAAGTTTTCTAATTCAACTTACTTATTAAAGAATCCATATTAATTTATTTTTCTGAAAATAGGGTACATTTACTTCTGAAGATTAACTAGTTCTTCATGTCATAAAAATTTTGTTGCAATACATCTTGAACTAATTTCTTTCCATCTGCTCAGTTTAGACCATAAGAACTCAAATTGTCCTCACATTTTTTCTTTTCATATTTTATTAATAATTATTTTTTCTCAGCTGTTATTAACAGTGTATAACTAAGTTACATGTATTTTCATCAATTTTAGAATTTCAGCTTTGTTCTTTGTTATACAAAATTATTTATTAGGTGTTTACAGTGCTTTTGGTATCTTCAGTTAGTAATCTCTTTTATCAATGCTTATGCAATTTAATTTTAGTTCTTTCAGGACTTGGGTTCTTCCTTTAATTAAAATATCTTGCTAGGGATATAGTTCAGTGGCATAGACTCAGCCTTGCAACTATGAGATCCTGACTTCAATTCCCATTGGCAAAAATAAAATAAAATAAAATAAAATAAAATAAAATAAAACAAATGCTGAGCTGCTGAAGAAGTTCCTTTTTAAAATTTCATGTATCTCTGCATGATTTTTTTACTAATTGTGTTAAGTGCTGCTTTTTGATTTATTTACATAATGCCTAGCATTTCTTTTCTTGTTAATTTAACTATTCTGAAGAACTTAAGCTTGCTTGTTACAGTCAGTGGAGGTTTCAGTCCATACTCAGCTGGCTCCAACTTAGAGCAGCTCATGGCAGAGGGAAGCAGCTCATGGTGGCAGAAAACAGCAAAGAGCAAAGGTAGAAGAGGCTGCTATGGCTCCTTCCAAGCTTCTCTCTCTTCCTTACATTGTATACAGCTTATGTACACTAGGGTAGTTGTAGCACTCACACCTATAATCACAGCATTGGATCATTAATTAATCACAAACCCTAGACTTCTTCCCCAATGACTGCATGAGACTTTGAGGGGCCACTAGACACAAATCATAATATCCCATCCCTGGCCTCCAAAGATTTATGAATATCCTTTATGCATAAGGCATTTTAGTCAATATCTAAGAATTACCAAAGACCTAACAGTTTCAGCTTTGCTGAAAAGTCCAAGTCCAAGTCTCCTCCTAGATCTAAGGCGAACTTTTCTCTGTGAGCTTCTGTTCAAATGAAAAATTAAACATCTCCAACATTAAATGGCACAAGATAAACATTACCATTCCAAAAGGTACAAAATTCAGGATACCAAGTACTAGGACAAAGCAAGTGCAAAATTAAAAAGGGCAAACATTAAATTCTGTAGTTCCAAATGGAACAAGTGAAGCAATCTGTGGGGAATTGTGAGTTCCATGTGGCTCCACCTCTATGGTTCTCTTGGTGGTTGTAGCTCCCATGGCTTTTCTTTTAGGCTGGGTTTTCTCCTTTCCTGAAACTTTTCTAAAATCATCTGTATTACTGGCTTTTCCAAAGCTCAGGGGTTTCCACTACACATTAGGCTTCTCACTCTCTGCTTCCCACACTGACCTCTAAGGGGCACACTGTCTAGCCTCCAAGGTCTTAATCTGAAATTTGGTGGAAGCCTTCTTAACCTCATCACTCTTGCGTTCAGCATGTACCTAAAGCCAATACCACATAGATGATGCTAAGGTCTGCTACCAGCTGGAGCAGTAGCCAGGCTTTTTTCTCTCTTGACTGTAGGGGTTGAGTGCCTGGATTACTAATCACTCTAAAACTCATTCCAAAGAACAAATTCTGTATGCTGCTGCCCTTCTGGCTTCTTTTGTGGCCACTGGCTCCATCCTGGAACATGGGCCTCAGTGGCTTTCTCTGCAAAGCTGTCTTTCACCTGTGTAGTTTTGAGGCTGCAAAAATTGGAGACTTGCCATTTGTTACGATGCCCTCAGGGCATTTTTGCTACTCGATTCCTTCTCTGTAATGTAGATCCTTTCAGCTCTTTCTTTTCAGTCCACAGCTTCACTGGCACTTCCTTTCTGACCAAATTCACAACATTTTAAATCACTTAGTTAGGCTTTCTCTTGATTCTCAACATAAATCTGACTAAAGGCCCCAATGAAAGACACGCCACTGTCTCAACATTCAACCACCTTGTAATTTCTTCCGCCCAATTAACCCGCCCACCCGCCCACCATACTCAGTCTCAGACAAAATCTCTGCACAATAGTCAAATTCATACAAACTTTCTGCCATGCCATGACACACTGCATCTGGTGTTCAACAAATTGGGAAGCCAGCAGAAACTTCCCCAGCCTGGTCTTCACAGGCCGAATTTCTGAGAGCATTTTGTTCTTTTGCAGTCTGACCAAAATCTCCCATACAGAACAGCTGAAGGCATTCCAGTGCTTCTTTTTCAGTCAACATCACCAAATCTTTTCTAACTCTTCCAATAAGACATTCTCAAGGGCACTTAAATCACATGGTCAGAAATAGTCACAGCAGTGACCCCACTCTCAGTACCAAATTATATGTCAATTACTTTTTTCTTGCTTCTGGTACAAAATACCTGACACCTAAAATTAAGGAAGGAAATTTTTATTCAGCTCACAGTTAGTGCAGGTTTCAGTCCATACTCATCTGGCTCTAAGGCAGAGTGATACATGGAAAAGGCCAGTAGTTCATGGGGGTAGAAAACCACGAAGAACAAAAGGAGGAGCAAGGGCTGAGGCCCCTAGGGAGCTTTTGCGCCTTTCTTATATTGTATACAGATTATATACCCCAGCGTGTGTGTAACACACCCACCCATAATCCCAGCCTTGGATCATGAATTAATCACAAGATCTAGAAGCCTTCCCCAGTGACTGCATGAGACTTTGGGGTACAACTGGACACAAACCATAAAACTGCTTTTTGACATTTAAGAGTTTCTATAATTTATTAGCCTTTTATCTGATAAAATTTTGATCCTCTAATGATTTAAATCGGAAGATAGAAAATTTAATGTTGGCTGTCATCTCATTCTCTACTGCACTTATTTTTTTCATAAGACACCTCTTCCGATGCTCCGACTTTCACCATTAGCTTTTATGAAAGAAACCTTGGCCAAAATGATCTAGCTATATCATAAACTTCCACTCTTACAGAGTAGTAAACAGAAAAGCCTATTCCCACTCAAAGAACTATATAACGAGATGCACTGAAAAATATTATGAGTAGATAGACATATAAAAACTTTTTATATAAGCCCATGCAGGAGAAAAAGAAAGCACAGAAATGAATAACACAGACAGCAAATGCAAAGCCAAAATATAACAGCATACCTAAGCTGTAAGTTTTCAGCAAATAATTTCTTATATTTAAATACTCTGCATCACAGATAAACACAAAGATTGGCACAATTAGTAATAGAAAGAGTCACTGAAATACTTGCTTTTTATGAGAATTATGTCATATAGAATTACACAGACAGACTAAAATGAAGGAAACTGAAAATTTCAATTCCATACAAATACTAATCAAAAGAAAAACTTGAACATTGTAATATAATGTCAAGTAGACTTACTAGTGAAGAACAATATCGGATATTTTTGTTTTGTTTTGTTTTGTTTTGTTTTGTTTTGTTTTGTTTTGTTTTGCAGTACCATGGATTGAACTTAGGACCTTGCATTTGCTAGGCAGACTTTTATTTTTCCAGGAGCTTTGTCCCCAGCCCTGAAGAACATTATCAGAGAGAAAGAGAGAGAGAAATTGATGACCAAGGTACATAAAGAATGCTTATCTTAAATGTATATGCTTAGAAAAAATAGAACTCCATGCATATGAAGAAACAAAAAAGAAAGGATGCAGAAGTGTATAATTTCAGTTGGTAAATAAATACTTGGTAAGTATAAAATAAGCAGGAGATAGAATAACTCACTAACATCTTGGGTGAAAAAAAAAGAGTATCCAATCAGCATTTGTAGAACATTGTATTGAGCAACACAAAATGTTCCTTGAAAGCATCCATAAAATTTATACCAAGATAAATCATATCCAGGGTCATAAAAGAAACCTCAAAAATTTAAAATAATTGAAATATATGGAATGTAGGCTTTAACACTATGAAACCAAATTAGAAACTAATAAACAAGATGAAAGAAAAAAATCTCCAAACTTAGCATTTTGGCAGCACCATACCTTGGCCTGGATGGTTGCTGCTAATATGAGCTATTTCTCAGGCTGAATGCACTTGTGGCCTGAGGTTTCCTGCACAGGTATTTCATGACCGTGACAGCTTCTACTTCTCAGGGTCTGCACTGCATATTTGGCTTTATGCCCAAAGCTTCATGCACTGCCATCTCAGGGCCTTCTTGCTTAACCTTTCAGCACTTTCCTTGAAGCCATCCTGACACCATGACTCTCATTTTAGGCACCCCAGTATAAGTAGTATCATCTGGACACTTCCAAGATTGGTTTCCAGGTTGTGCAGTAGTGAGGCTGCTTGGATCACAGCTGCAACTGCTTCTGAGTGCTAAATATCTAAGCACAATGAAATGATCCTGAAGAGTCCACTCTCCAGCAGTTCCTTCCACAGAAGTCATCCAGTGACTCTCTTATTAAATACTAAAGTTCACACTCTTGCAATCCTGAGCATGTTATGAGCAAGACCTTGCTGATTCCCAAGGTGCTCCCAAGGAATCTTTCTTCTTATCCCTATAACAAATATTCATTTTTAGTTCTTCTGGAAAAATACCCAGGCTGAGAATGCCTGGCTTGAATGGGACATCCAATCCTAGGTTTTTTAAGGAATCCCTACACTGATTTCCATAGTGGTTGTACCAGTCTGCACTCCCACCCACAGTGCAGAAAGGTTTCTTTCTCTCCCTAGCCTATCCATCATAAATTATTGGCTGACTTCTTTACATTATCAATTCTTTCTGTCATGAGATAGAATCTCAGAGTTGTTTCAATTTGCATTCTTCAAGTTACCAATGAGGTTGAACACTTTTTTATATATTTACTTGCCATTTGTATTTCTTCCTCTGAGAAGTATACACTTATCTCAGATGCCCATTTTTGGATTGCGTCTTTGAATTCGGGGGACCTGGTCTTTTTTAATTTTAGAAATAATTTTTCCCAGCTTATGGGTTTTCTTTTTACTCATTAGAGACTTACTTTGAAGTGTCAAAACTTTTCAAAAAGTTGAAATCCCAGTTGTTTGTTCTTTGAAGTATTTCCCATGCAGTTTTGTTTCTGCTCATGAATTCTCTACCTACCCTTATATCTTTAAGATTTCTACCTACATTTTTCTCCAGAAGATTTAGGCTTTCTATTTTAGTATTTAAATCTTTGATCCATTTTGACTGTAGCTTTGTGCATGGTGATAAGCATGGGTCTAATTTGAGTTTTTGACATGTGTAAAGCCAGTTTGTTTCATCATCATTTCTTATAGAGACTATCTTTCTCCAAGTGAGCATACCGCAGTGTTATATGTGCACCTGTATCTACAGCAACACAACTTGTCATAGCTAAATCCTGGGAACAACACAGATGCCTACCAACAGAAGAATGGATAAAGAAGATGTATTGTTACACAATGGAGTATTATTGAGCTATAAAAATAGGATAAATTTGAGTCTTTTGTCAGTAAATGGATGGAACTAGAGAACATACTCTTAAGTGAAATAAATCAGACCTGCCAGTGCAAGCATCATGTTGTCTCCTTAGTGTGAGAACCAGGAAGAGAAAATGGAGTCTGAATGATACAATAGATACTACAGAAATGGAATGAACTCATTCAAAAGGAAAGAGTTACTGAGTTTAGGAGAAAGATAGGAGAGGGAGTGAGGGGAAAGAGATGTATCTATGTATGTAAGCAGGATAGTTTCGACAACTGTACTCTACATTTCTGCTGGTCTACGGAAAGGAGCAAACAATACTTAATTTGTTTTGTCTCCTTTGCTCATTTGTTTGCAGTTTTTCCTCTTTTTAATTTCTTATATACTTTCTTTTTTCCTTCTTCTTCCAATTTTATATGCATATATATGAGAATATAAATAACTGGTAGAAGACAACACTATGTATCACAACAAATACTATGAAGTTCACATTACCCTTTTAAGTGAAATTCTGTACCACTTGTAGTTTTAATACTAGTTTGAACTGTCTTAAAAAAATCTTAAGTATTTGCTTTCTTCTCAATGCCGCTAACTTGAAGAATCAACAGGTCTTAGGTCCCAACTTTACACATGGTTCCCTGTGGGTCAAAATTTACGTATTTCAAAAATTTCTTTGGCTCTGATTTTGACCCCAAATTGTTATTATAAATCCGATTAAGAACAAACAGCAATACCCCTGCTACTGCCTGAATATTGGGCTGTCTTGAAATTTGCCCTGCCAGACTAATCTATCAACCTTAATCTGAGACTCCTAATGTCTCAAGGATCAATAAAATATAAAATATTCTGTCAAGATATAACACACATGGTAGTTCAAACGCTCATGGTTCTCAACTGAAACAACTTGTCACCTGTCACAATTCCTGTAAGCATTCTAATCAAATGATTTCTCACCAAATCATCCACTAGTTGCCTATTCTAGAGGTTCTCTAGCCATCGTCTCCAAATGATTTCATACCTGCTGCAAAGACTTCTAAACCACTTGATCTGATGTAGTCACAGAGATGCCCTCACTTGTCTGGCACCAATTTTCTATTAGTATTCTTATCAATGAGACAGACAAAGTATACAACATCCACAGCAGAAAGGAAGAAAAGTTTAATTTATCTCACATTTTCAAGGTACACAGTATGTGATCAGCAGGTTCCGAATCAAAAATATCTTGGTAAAAATGCATGGTGCAGAAAAGGTGTTTAATTCATTGATGTATCAGGATTAATAGTCACCAAAGTTATGAATCCTAAAAGATATGACTAGGTCTTGTACATTGTGAACTATAAAATTGTGAAGGAAATAAAATAAAATCTGAATAAACATAAAGGCATAGATTAGGAGACTCCATATGGTGAATATGAGAAGTCTTTCCAATTTGTACACAAATATATGATTTGTATCAAAATTCCTTCAAGATTATTAAAATATTTTTAACCATAGACAAGATTATTAAAAATTTGTGAGGAAAGACAAAAGAGCTCGAACTTTTAAAATAATTTTGAAAAGGAAAAATAAAATAAACGTAAAGTTTCTATCTAAGAGCAAGTTTTAACTAACACATACACAGGATAGCCAGATGTGCAATCGCATGCACGTGTATCCTTAATTAACTGTTAAGCAAAAGAGAGACTGGGTATGGTGGTGGTGCATGCTTATAATATCAGCATTTAGGAGGCTGAAAACAGAAGGATCACTATGAGTCCAGCCTGTGCAGTGAGGATCTGTAGATCCTGTACTAAATACATTTTAAAAATTTATTTTGATGTGGACCTCAGATGTAGATATGAAACATAAAACAAAAATAGCGCTTTTTAGAAAGATTGAATACAAGGGAGACAGCTCCACCATTTAAGTGACTGCCAGGCAAATCTCAAGGAACTGGGATTGAGCCCAGTACCACACCTTGTGGTGGCCCCAAAACCGAGGGCACACTGAGCTGGCCACGTGGTTGCACAGCCTGTAATCTCAATGTTTGGGAGGCTGAGACAGGAAGATCACTACAAGTTTGAACTGCGTACTGAGACCCTGTGCCAAATAAATACAAATAAAATAAAATAAAACATTTTTTTAATGGATGGAGAAAATCTTTAGTACCCAGGAATAAACACAAAGATCATAACATTGATGTCAAAGTATATTTAAAAATTGTACTTTAACCAAACTACAAATTTTGTACCATTAAATATCATACCATACCATAACAAAACAAAAAAGCAAATCTATAAGAAAACAGGTAAAAGATACGAGGAGATATTTCAGTGAAAGAGAAGCAAATATAAAAATGAGCACATGGAAAGATGGTTAGTGTTTTAGTCTTACACAAAATGCAAAGTAAAGCTTTAATATAACCTTGCTATCCACATATTGGGACATCACAAATTAAAAGTAGTAACAAGTTTAAGTGGTGGGGATGGAAAATGACATAGAACTAGATCTCTCACACATTGCTAACTGTAAAGTTAAATTACATAGAGACTCTAGATAATAATAGTTAGATGAGTTATTTTTTGTTTGTTTTTTTATAAATCAAGTATATAACTTTCACACACCTTGAAACTGTACAAAAATGATTCATGCCAGAACCTGAGAACTTCTGTTCACACAAAACCTGAGCACAAATATGCACAACAGCTTTGTTCATGCTATCTTCAGGTCAGCAGTGTGGGGTGAGCACTGATGTCTTCTGGCTTGCACGGGGTTGAACAAAATAAGGAAACATCCATTACATGGAATACTCAGTGACCAAAGCGAAAGAACTGTAGAATCATGGAAAAATTTTTTAAAAATTTTCAGAGGATTTTCTAGTGTAAAAGAGGGACTTTGCTCAAAAAGTTCCTTACGGTGATATATATATATATATATATATATATATATATATATATATATATATATATATATGTGTGTGTGTGTGTGTGTGTGTGTGTGTGTGTGTGTTTCCGGAAAGGATCTACAGGGTATTCAGGGTCTTACTACTAGATCAGACTTGTAGTGACCTGCCTGTTTACAGTCTCCCAAAAGCTAGGATTACAGGCGTGCACTACCATGCCCAGTCTCAATTGCAGTCTCAGCGCGTCCCGGGAGAGGGGCCGGTACAGCAGGCCTGCAGATCTAACCCCCATCCCCTGCACCTACTTGTAGGTGCTTTTATATTGAGGTTTTGAAATGACAAAATTACAGAAGGTAAAACATACTAGTATTTTCCAGGGATGAAGGACGTGGTCCAGGAAAGAGGAACACAGGTGCGGCTACAATACCTCTGCACCCAATTATGCCTGTGTTGATGAAAATATTCTGGGTCATGAGTCTGTTTGCGATATTATGTATTTAAAGATATTACCTTTGTAAGAATGGCCAGAGTTCCTGAGATCTGTTTTAATCTTTTCATAACAAGCTTACGGAAATCTATAACTATGTTAACTATATAAATTAAAAACTCAATAGAAAACAGAAGAACAGAAGACCTACAAGAAAAATGGGGTTAGGAAACAATACACAAAAATTTAGTTAGTGATACATAAAAGGAGCCTAATTAAAACAGTAGCAGAGGTTTAAAGATGTCCCGTGGTCAACAAATGTATAAATACAACAATAAATGCGATGACTTCTAATCTTGAAAAGAATATTCCTTAAAGCCTACACATTGGTGTGGCTAATCAATCATTGAAAAAGCTTTATTATAGCGATCTTTATGTTTCTGATGCTTTCAAAGATTTTACAAAACTGTGATGGGTTTGTATAGGAAGAAAGAGTAAATCAGGTTTACTTCTGAGTCTTGGACAATATTTAATAAGTTATAGGAATAATCGACAGTATAATGGAAAGTTACACTGGGAAGAAATTTCAGAGTTTAAATAATGATCTCATTCATGTCACATGTGTAGAAAATGATTCAGAGAAATATAAGTGCTTTTTGAGTACTAGCCTAAAATGAATTAAGAATAAAGATAATTTGGATTAGAATGTATTATTTTCCCATGGACTCTGAAGAGGCTTAACAAAAATGAGGAAATGTAAGGATCTTAGCTTGATTTTAAGTTCTTCTCTGTACAATTAAATTCCTCCAAAAGAAGCATTTGTAGCATCATTTTGAGGCAAAAGCAATATTGAATCTGGACTGCTGTGCATTAATTTAATCCATATGTGCCTATATTTAGCTACCCCAAAGGGAATTAATATCTGTACCTTCTTTGATCATAGGCACTCAAATTCCACATAATACTTTGCAGCTCTTAAATAAACCATGGCTATGAAAATAAATTCATATCTCAAAGGGCTTACACACAAGAGAATAAAAGACTTAATGAAAGCTAACGGATTACAATCCACTTAAAGTATGTATCCTGAAGGAATGTGTGTTATTGTGGAGCTTAGTCCAGATTAATACATGTGAATCTTATGTCCTGAATGTAAGGAATAAGCCCAGATAACCATACAAGGTAAGGTCAATTTACCATGGAAGCACTAAAACCTAAGTCGGAGACATGCAGGAGCAGGACAGCACTTAGGCTCCAGCTCTGGACCCTGACCTTCACACTTCTTTGCAAAATATATGCTTATAGTTATTTAGTTCTCTATTAATCATCTGGGGGGAGCAGCTTTCCACCTTTTTAGCAGAATAATGCTTATAAGGAAAAGTCCTCAATTTCTTCCTTCATCTACTTCATACATATGGATCTCAAAAAAGAAATCACCTTGATGAAGGTATTAACTGGTTTGGAAAATACAGAGGAATGATGATTGGCCATGAAAGTCAGTTAGGCTTGCTCTTGAAGTTAAACCTTCATGAGCCCCAAGTTCTTCCTTGTTTTATAGGCAGTCTGAATACCTAACTGCTTCACAGTGTTCTGAGTCTTTATTAACCAATCTGTACAAACTGACCATCCTCTGTGTAACATGTGCTTGGCCCTTTGCTGGCTTCCTGTTCAAAGGAGCACATAGGAGTGGATTAGAAATTAATGTTTGCAAGTCAGAAATACAGGAAGAGGGCAAATGGAAAAAGTTTTGCTCAGGGAGAGAAAATTAAGGGAGATGTCCTTATTTCCCTGAAAGAAAATAGCTAGAAGCAAAGTCCTGTCAGGAGGATAAATGACACTTCCAGCAGTAGAGGCAGAGCGTGTGGGTCAAGATGAAATATGAGACTATCTGCATCTGTACAATCTCCCCTTTCTGATACTGAGTATGTTCATTTGTGATACATAGGAAAAAAGTGTCCCTGTGACCTACTGACACTTATGTTCTAACATCCTGTCAAAAAAAAGTTGGTTGTAAAACTAGAGAAGGAGAAATAAAGAACAATAGAATATTGACACTTACAATATCTATGAGGACAAAGGTAAGGACAATACATAGCAAAGAAGACAACAAATATCACTGATTATATGAAGACCAGTACAAATCTCAGGCCACAAACTTCAAATCTGAGAACTTTTTCTATTATTGATTTGTATTTTACTTTGTATCCTCAGTCAGTTAGACTGAAAGGCAACAAGAGCAATAACTTTTGGGGGATTTTTGAGTCCATGAGTCAGTGTCCACACTGCACCCGAGTGCCAAATGGTATAGGTCTTCCTAGCATTTCTCATGATTGTAAAGTTGACCTTTTGTGCCCTGCAGGTCTCAGTGACACATTTATGACATCCTTGGACTTATGGGAATTATCTGGCAATTTTCTACTTCCCTGGGCAGGGAGAAATCTCTGTGAGCTTCTTCAGCTCTATTAGTTTGGCTGTGTAGCTCAGATAGCAGAGGGTTTTAAAGTTCTCCCAGAGGATTTTGTCCTCTCTAAATCTCTGCCCAGAATTCATAATGTACCACATTCACTGCAAAAGGCCTGCTGGCATCCAAAGATTCTCATGTTTTTTTCCTGCTTTTTCTTCTCTTTCAATCCTCCTTCAACCTTTTCCATCTGAATCACTTCAGGAAATGGAAATGAATTGAACTGCATTTTGGCAAGGATATTAGAAATAATGGAAGGCTGGCCAACAAAAACTTAAAAATTCTTAATTTTGAAGTCTGGTGTCTTCTTAGTTTATGTTGAATACCAAGGATTATGAGGACAAAATCACAGACTATACTTCTTCCCTCTGTTTTTTAGTCGATTGAATTTCTCTTCTGGAGCTAAGAGCTAAGAAAGACAGACACATTTTACTTTGGGGAAAATAGTTGAGGAGAGAAATGAAAACAGAAAATTAGAACAAATGTAGCTGAATAATAGATAGATAGGTATATAAATAGATAGACAGATAGAGAGATGTATAGATAGATATAGATGGCTTCACATGTAAGACTTTCAATTCATAATGCTGAGCAAAACTGAAGAATACTGAATTATGATTTACTTTGAATGTCATCATGGAATATTACCAGATAATATTGGTTAAAGGAGATGGTGCCCACTTACATAATTCATGTTTATGCATTAATTGATATGTACTGTAATGGCTAGTCTCAGAGAATTTTCTGTAGTGAGGAAATTAAAGTGCTAGCATAAAATCAAGTGGGCAGAAATCACAAGATATGAGACACATGACATTAATAACAGTGTTAAATAAAGGTACAGTTGTCCACACTGAATAAGGGGTATAGAACTAATACAAATATGGATCAAAGACCCAAAAATTTGGTTGAATTAATGTGAAATTTTCCATTTTTAAACAATATTTCATCAGCCACAACATTACCCATATATAAGTGATTTGCTAAAATTAAAAGCAAATAGCTCTATGTTGTATCAATGAGTGATTCAGTTTATATTGATCGAAATGTTTGGCTATAACACTTGTTAAAGCTAGACAAACCCCCAGTAGTGGTTTAGAAGATAGTAGGTCTTACGTACACACCTTAGATTAGTGCCAGGGAAACAATGCCATCACTATAGGAAACACAGTGTTTCCTTACTCAGCCATCATAGGGAGAGAAAATCGAGCAGAAAAAAAAGACCAGAAATATAACATAATATCTAGCTTGTGAGAGTGTAAGGCAATGAGAATATGCCATGTTTTATTAAATACCTAACTGGTATAGACGGTCCAGCTTCAGCTTGGCATTTCACGCTAATGGTAGTCAAAGGCAACAGTTGATCCTTCGACCCAAAATTTCAAGATTTTTCATAAATTTCTGCTGTTTATTTGAACTGCGGAGAATAGTAATTTGCTGAAGTGGTGAAAATCTTCAATGTGATGGCACACTGGCATTGTCCATAGAACTTGCTGAGCATTTGTCTAGCTCCCTGTTTCTCCACTCCTAGCGCTTGGTTGTACAATGAGTGCACTTACTTGTGATTAGCCAACCATCTTAAGAAATGGCAAGTTCAAACTATTGCTTAATTAGAGGATGTAAAGGAAGCAAGACGTACATTTAAGTCGCTTTTTGAAAAAAACCCTACAAATCAAATCAGTCAGTCAAACAAACTGTTCAGAAAAATGAGGTAATATGGAAGAGAAGAACTTTAGAGTTAGGTGCCTAGAATGCACGTGTTGGCAGTGTGATTTTGAGAAGCATACTTAATTTCTCTGGGGGCCTGCCCGTTTAGCTCAGTTGTTTAAGCGCCTGCTCATGCAGATGCAGTCAGGCCCAGGATACTGAGGTTCGAACCCCACCTCCACCTGCCTTACCAAATCTGCCCTTAAGGAGCCAGCCCCCCCCAAACAAAACAACAACAACAACAACAACAAAAAACCACAAAAAACAAAAAAACAAACCAAAAATCCTCCTTAATTTCTCTAATCCCCAGTTTTCAAACTGCAGACCAGAGGTTGCAGTGCCTATGCATGTCATTGCAAAGATCAAGTGCACATCTGTCTTGAAAAATAGCACTATTCTGTTCATAGCAACAGCTTTCCCTGTGTTACAAGACCAATGTGTTTGCTGCTGGGAAAGTTGGATGGCTGTCAACAAATCTCTGACCAAAGATCCACGGACCGCAGGGAGCTTGTGTCTTGATTCTAATGAGGTGCAGGACTATACGACCCCTGTGGCCAAATGCCCAAGATGTGAATGAGGTTTCTACCATTTACTACCTGCTGTTTCCAGGCAAATCATTGAATGTTTCTCTTGCCCATTTTACTTACCCATTAAGTTGGTGCAATAATAATAATAATACCTTTTGGTTATAAGACGGAGTAGTTTAATATTTATAAATTTCCTAAAACGTACATAAATATAAATGTATTAGTGTTTGTTAACTGGATTGCTTCATGATGCCTTTGCTTTAGGTGCTTGTATCAAACCCAGGATTTTGCACATGGACGATGTCTTTCATATCTTTTCTGTAATTATGTATGAAACTGGATGATGTCTTTCATGACATACATTTTTCAATATTGTGAGTTATGGCTCAAATGTACACATTCTTTCCTTAAGCTGAAGACATAAACGGAGTGTAAGCTTTAGCACATAGTGCCCTAGGTGACTGAGTAGCTGCCTACTTCATAATGCTGACCTGAAGCTGCGCTTGTCATCAGGTTTCCAACATATTATGGACTTCGGTCTTTTTGTCTACTTATGATTAAAAAGTAGGAGCAAAATTTAAAATTTACTATTCAAGATGCTTGTCCTCATGAATCAGCCTCTTACTAGTCTGAGTTCACCCAGGAAGAAGGGAGGAAACCTGAGTGAAGCTGCTCTTCCTTGATGCCGCGGGCTGTGATCACGGACGAAACCGTCCCATTATTTCTGTAATAAAAGGCTATTAAAGAAATTGATAATCAGATGTCCAAATCAGCATTTTTCTCTGATTTCCAGAGTTCTGTCTCTCTAATCTGTCATTTGTTGCAATTCACATTGTTCCTCAAAGGTAAACCCCGTTTTCCTTGCTCGATTCAGAGTATTCCAAACGTACTTTTTGCCCGGCGTGTTTAGAGGCTGACGGACCGAGTCTCCCAGACAGGCAGCGAGACAGCTCGTCAAGGTGATAGGAATGCTGACACTCCATCTGCTATCATTTGGAAGTGGAAGGTGTTGGCCGCATTTATTTCTGTTAGCGAGCATGGGAGATAAATGGCAAGGTTCATTTTGAAGCTTAACACTTGTGTGAGGGTGAATAATGGGTCGCTGAAAGCGATGCTGATGTCTTCACAAGAATAGAAACTGAAATTCAACCTGGCCAGTCTGTCTAAAATAATATTCTCCATTTTTGTCTATTATTGTCCTCCCAACAACAAATCATTCCTTAAAACTTTGGGCAAAACCACAACATATAAGCATGTACTAAAGATCAATTAAGTATGATTTGTCACATAAAGGACTAATGTATTTTTGTTCAGAAAGTAACACAGTTTGATGGTGAATTTAATACACACACATACACACACACACACACACACACATATATATATATATATATATATATGAATATACACTTAAAAATGTTTTCCAGATTAAACTGCTATTTAGTACCACAAAAATGTAATATGATGGCAATGTGGTGAGGTGTCAAGAGGTGTAGACCGTTTGTGATTTCTGTGTTACAGTCTAGAAGTGGGCTCCACGGAAACGTATTAGGACGCACCTGACATAAAGGCAGAGAACATCCCATTTGGTTTCCATGTGGGAAATGACCCTTCTGCAAATGGCAAGGACTGACTTTCAAAACTCTGGTAGAGTTTTAGCAGTGCATACTAAGTGGTGATTTTCTTGATTTGTGCTGAAGAGGAGAGGAGGACAGCGTAGGTAAATGTGACCCACCTGTTAACTTAATGCTCAACAAAATATGGGTTTTTAAACTCTCTGTTCCCTGTGACTATTCCTGTGTCTAGGTTCAGCTATTAATTTCACTATCAAAGTCGGGCCAAACTCCCCCAGCTGCTATGGTGCATGAGAAGCCACAGCAAGGGAAAGGTTAGTGGTGTCCCTTGCTCGGTCCCTGGCCACCTAGAGTCCTCCTACATGGCAGCATGATGAATGGATCCCTCTGCTTCCTAGCCACATTCTTACTGCTCCAAGCCCTGGTACAGTCCTTCTCATTATTATCACATTTCAATAAGGTTCAAATTTGTGTAGCCTCAAAGCCATTAACATTTTCTGCCACACTCTGGGTGGCACATTGCTCATTCGGGAAAATGTCTGCGGAGAACACTGTTCTGATGGATTGTGCTTCCTGGTCCATCAGTTAAAACTTGAGACATCTACTGGCATATACATCTTATTTAAAGTGTCAAATAGGGGTAAATTGCACTATCTTAAAGAATCTCATTACTTAAACATCAGGAATCTGCATTCTTTTTACCTTTTCTGTTTCTCTTTTTTCCTCTCCCTTTCTCTCTTTCTTTCTCTTCTTCTCCCTCTCTGTTCATTCTTTTCAAATGAAGATCAATAGGGAAGGAGAAACTTGATAAGTGTCCTTTTAAGAACAGCATTTAAACTCAATCATTTAGGAAAAATAATCCAAATGATTTTTTCATTTCTATGAATAGGTAAGTCAATAGAATTTCTAGAGTCTCTGTGAATTTTCTTTGTAAATCATTATAATTACAAAACAATAGGCAAGGCTTTTAAAATTGAAATTTCTTTTTTGTGTCTAGAGACCCTCTAAAACTATTAAAGCTTGGAAATAGTTTTTTAGAATTTTTTTTGTTTTTATTTATTTATTTATTTATTTTTCTTTATTTTTTCTTAGAATTTAAAGATTAGAGAGTCTATCTCTTTGATAGCTACTTAGAAATATGACATATGATGACTTACAAAAGAACATAGAAAATGTGGCTGAAAACAGGCTCTCACTGTTTAATTTATATGCATTTGTCTGTAGTTGCGTGTAATGAATTGTCATCACCCAGGAATGATGGGAATGGCTCTCTGGATAACTCCTCCTTTTCTCAATGTGAAAAAAAATTAAATATTATTACTAGAGATTTATTCTACTAGTGGTTCTCAAACTTTTAATTTACTGTGAGAGGTTGTTAACAAAGATGGCCAGGACCATGGAGTGAGTAACTGAGTTCAGGCTATTCTGTCAAGTATAAATGCCATTTGGGGATGTTAGCATACAGTGACATGCTGAAATAAAATTCGTTCTCTTATTTCTGCTCATAGCGTATCTCTCAAAAACACAACACTGGGGTTGAAAATTTAAACTGGTAAGATGGAGGGTGGAATTGGTAGATGGAGAGTAGCGTGGAGAAAATTTTGATTGTGAAGTCTTCCAGCTACTGGTCTATAAATAGTCTGACCATGGTCCTATTTCAAACTACTGATGGTTTTAAAGCTTATGAATATTTGATAATCGTTTTTTGTAAATCTGTGGGATCTCGCTTGTGTATGCAAATGAGGCTGTGACTGCAAGGGGTAAAGAAAGGCACAGGTTAAACACATAGTCTAGGTCAACAAGGTAAGGTGAGACTGACTCTCCTCTGAGGGAGAACTATTGGAAGGTTAGAGAGAAAACAACCAAACAAAAGGACACAAGAGGAGAGGGCTATTTAGATGTTAAGCAGGATCTTATTAGTGAGATGCTTCCCTGGACCTCGTGAAGAAGCTGAGTGAATGAGAAAACTCCACGAGGGTGGCTGAGGTCAGGACTGAGGTTAATGGCATCGTGTAGGTAGTTGGATGAGATGAGCCATTAATCAGAAATCTAAAAGGTTCAGACTAAATCAAGAAATAGATCAATCACGATGCCAGAGTTAGACGAAGTAGAGAGATGAAGTCTCTTGTTGAGGAGGGAAGTTGGCAGAGATAAGAGAATTTGTGGGCAAGGTTGATTCCACTTCAGGACAGCTATCAGGAGACCTGGTACTGATTGCCTTGCCGTGCTTTCGCAGTGTGGGAGCAAAGGAGAATGCTGACAAAGCAGGGCTGTGGATAACTAAACGTTAGAAACGTAGAGATCAAATTCTTATAGAAGTGATTATCAGATTCTTATAGAAGTGATTATCAGATTATCCCAGATAAAGTGAAGATTTCTTAAACTATGCAATTCCAGTGCATAGACATTATTCCTAATGTCCTGTCATTGTCTGGGTTTCCCCCCCCCCCCCAAGGAGAACGTTATATAATACAGGATACATTTTATAGTAGTATTTTATAATGAATCACCAAAGAGTCATATACAAGAAGTGCAGGAAATCTATCCACACACTATATACTAAAGACTCCAGCTGAGGGCCTGGATCATAATATCCTGCATGAGTCCAGATTAAAACCTAGAGTTCATACCAATGCCTCCCACAAGTCCAGCTGGAGGCCTAAAGACCACAAGCAGTCTTATGCAGGCCTGCTTCATGGATCTGTGTGGAAAAGGCCCAAGGGTCAGCGATGGAAGCCAGAAAGTCTGTTCCAGCAAGATGAAGGATCTGTGCTATTAGGCTGAGGGATCTGAACTGGAGCCAGGAAGCAATGCTCAAGGTAAGCACCAGAGCTCCCCGAAAAGTACCACAGCCATCCTCAGCAACAGTGAGGTCCCAAGCTCCTCCAGAGATGAAAGCCGAGTTCCCATTAGGTAAACAAGCTTCTCCATGAGGCAAGCAATGCATCATCTTTCCCTCCAGAACCAGGAAGCAATGTTCAAGATGAGGACCAAAGCTTCTCCAAAGTTCATGAGGAAAGCCAGCATCACAAGGTCGTCTAGTAGAACAGCCCAAGAGAACTAGCAGCTTCCAACAGCTTCTCCGAACAGCACCCCTAACAGCGTTTTGGCAGCTTCTTCTGTTCTGCCTTTATGCTGCTGGCAACAATCTTCAGGTAGGGCTCACCCACCAGCATCACACTAGTTTAATTTATTTTATTTTTATTTGTATTTTTTCAGAACCAGGAATTGAACTCAGGCCCTTGCTCTTGCCACGGAAGAGTTTATTCTACTGAGCCATCTCCCCAGCCCCCACACTAGTTTAATTTAGCTAGGTATAAGTTGACTACCAGCCAGAAATCCACTATATGTCCACTCTGCATACATCTTAATTTCTAATGTTCTCTCTTCAAAAATCACTTTCCAAAACAAGACTTCTCTTATAGTTTAGTATTTGAGGTTCCTCTCTTAACAATATAAAAATCTTGATCCAGCACAGCTTCCTGAAGTATCACTAACTTATAATATTCTCTGTTCCTATATACCACTGTTGCAGATCTCTGGAATATCCATGAACTATTGTTCTTTCATCTGACAGTCACTTGTATAAAAAAGATTACAATTTTCTGCATATTCTAGTCCCTTCAGGAAGACGAAGTGATTCCTATTATGCCAATCAGAAATATGAATTGTCAGTGATTTGTAGCATCCTGAACATGTTGGTGGCACCTGGGAGCTGGGAAGACAGTTTGCTTTGCTTTTTATTCAACGAAGTTCTCATTATTATAAACAAAGTTGCTATAATGTTAGGACGAAGAAAATTCTTCAAAAGAGCCAGGGAGATGGCTCAGTGGAATAAGCGCTTCCCTGGCAAGCACAAGGGCTAAGTAGTTTCGCAAGAAAAAGAAAAAAAAAAAAAAAAAAAAAAAAAAGAAGAAGAAGGAAAGAAAATACAGTTTGAAATGCAGTTCGAAAAATGCAGTTTGAAAGTTTTCTATAATGAATAGGAATTTTTTACAGGGTTAGGAAATATACTTAATTTATATTACACAAACAAATACAGAATGAAGATATATTGATTTTCTTATTAGTTTTGTCCAAGTCCATACCCTGACATCCACCTTACAGTAAAGCAAAGCAAATAGAGTTTAAGAAAAACAATACTATCTCATAATGGTCTATATATAAGCTCCTTCTCTGAACCAGATTTTTTTAATGACAGCATATAAAGAGATTGGATATCACAAAATAAAAAGAAATGTGCTATTTATAATTTCTAGCCTTGACGATTTAAATTCAAAAGCAAATTTAAGACAAAATAAAACAAAAAACTATCTGGAGGTCTTTTATATTTCAGAAATGATTCTGTCTTCAATAGCTTTGCTTTGAGGTTTAATTTAGATCCTACTAGAGTAGTTTACATGATAATTATGACAGTTGAAATATAATGCAAATTTAAATTTATCATTATTTGAAGTAACCAGAAATAGCAAAAAATATTTTTCTGTGTCTTATCACTGATAATAATAATTATTAATAATAACAGGCAAAAGTTGTGCTCCAAGAAAAGAAGAATGTAACTATAGCATAATACCTATCAGAGAGATCAGGTTAATTGGACACTGAGATTCCTAGAAACTAGGAAGCAAAGAAATCATTAGTGATTACATGATTTCCTTCAGAAGTTAAAAGAAAAGCCATTTATAAAAAGAAAACATTACCTTTTCCTTGGATTTTAAAGGTTTATATACAGAATATTACATAATGTCACATTAAAGGCCTTTAATGATTTACTAATACGTCCTACACTATGTTGTAGGACATCGTGGCCCTTGAGGGGTTAATCTTGTCCTAAGCCAAAGAAGCTCTACTTTAGTATCAATTCAACTTAGAAGTAGGAGAAATTGAGGTAAAATCAGTTCCGTGTGACCCTGCCTGGAAGGTATTAGTGATAGCAGGACACCTGGGTTAAACCATCCCTGTGTAGCCCTGACTGTATTGCCCCGATCCTTCATTCCTTTCCCAGGTTTGCTGAAACTTCACAAACATAAAAGAGATAAGGGCAAAAGCAGAACTAATTGAAGAAAATAAAGTCAAACCATATATGCTACCATAAATTTCCATGTTTGGGCCGTAATCTTGTTCCAATGACAGCCTGTCAAATTTTACACTGGTAGACACAAAATTCTTTATGGTCACCCTGGCAACTGGGGAAAGCAAAAGCAGAAAAAAGAACTGGGCCAAAGGCCAGCCAAATAGCTCAACAGATTAAAGCACCTGCAAACAGGAGCAGTGAAGGGGGTTTGATGCCTGGACCTGCTGTGCCAGCCCCGCCTCTGGAGCACACTGAGAGGGCAATTGAGACTGGGCATGGTGGTGGTGCACTCCTGTAGTCCCAGGTTTGGGGAGGCTGTAAACAGGAGGATCACTAAGAGTCAGATCTAGTAGTGAGTCCCTGAACACCTGTAGACCCTTCCCTAAAAATACAGAAAAATAAAATAAAAATAAAAAACCAAGCTCGTTCCCAGTTTGTAAGTAGATGGGAGCATGTATCAGATGCTGGCAAATAATTAATAAAGACTCCGTTATTCTTATAATACAATCTCCTGTGAAAATAATCCCACTGTTTCCTGTAAATGTGCTATGCAATTTTGATAGCAATTTTGCAAGAGAGGTAGTTCATTGTAGAGATCTTTTATTTGACTAATAGATTTTAATATGTAATTGTGAACACTTTATTGTAAAAACATCTTTTAATTTTTTTCTGCTTTTGTGAGATCTCCTGTTTAAAAAAGAACAAAGATTTCGTGTTGATAACCTTAGTACATAAGGACTTAGGTGTACAAGCACTGTATCTTTGATCAAGCCTTATGAGTAGAGTGAAAAAGGCAAACCTTATTCTCGGTCCACATTGTTCTATATGAAATTTGTCTTTCAATAAAAGTCAGAGTTTCAGAGTTGATATGGAAGCATCAGCAAATTCTACACATATTAGAGGAAATAAAGCTTAGTTGTATTATGTGATAACACAGGTAGCAAAGTATGTGTAGGAAAGGGACATGTCTCGTTACAAATGTCATTCTCTTCCAGAAATAGTAGAGGTACATCTTGTGTTCAGAATAGCATAATAGTCACTTAAATTAATTTCTTTAGGAGCAGAATCAAAGCATTTTCTCATTACAGAAAATGAGACCGAGTCTATTGTTATGCAAATAGCATTTCCAGATGTTTAGAAGACAGGACTTTGCTGAAAAAAGCGCACTAGGGGAAAACAATAGATGATGAGTGTGATGCTCTTAGAGTTTCTAAATACTACATTTTAAATCTATTGCTTAGTTGTGGATAATCACCTGAAAGATGAAGACAGAATTCCCAATAATAAAACAGAGAAAAAGCTACAAATTTTACAAAATGACAAATTTTATAAATTTTGTACTTGATAAGAAACCAATAATGAGAATCTTTAACATAGAAGGTATGAATTTCCATCATTTATGATATTATTGCTAAAAGTATATTATGTGGAAGAGAGAATATAATATGTAAAGCTCAATTTTGGAATAGTAAGTAGCAGTGGTATTTCACAAGATTAAGCAGTTTAATTCTAGTCAATTAGTATATTAAGCTGTTGTCAAATAATAAGGATAAATGTGTATGCAATAACAATAGAAATGGAGTTCTCTGGGCGAAAAGTAATTTTCTGAGCTGATTTTGCAGCAGCAATTCTTATTATCTTAAAAGAGTCTATGAACATCTCTTTTTGTGTACTGTACTCTAACATCTTGAGCAATAAATAGCATGAAATACTAAAAAGTTAAGCAACCCTTTTACTTTGGCCTGAATGCCAATTACTTCACTGAAAAGTAAACTGAACCGAACTTTAATTTGATTTTTTACTTAGCCTTTGAGATCAAAGGTTCATCCGGGCATGTAGATGTAAACTTGACACACCGGCAACCAATTAAGAGACCCCAGTTGAAAAATGTATCCTCAGATGCCCACCAGGATGGTTACAGTTCCTAACCTTTGTAAATGTCTCTACATTTAGGACTCCTATGCTTTGGTAAGGGGGTGGAGTGGTGTTTTCCCAAAGAACGCAGTTTAGGAGATCCAGCCTGTCTTAGTTACTTTTGTATCTTTGCTTGGACAAGATACCCAACACCTAGAATTCAGGAAGGAAGTGTTTATCTAGTTCACAATTAGTGGGCGTTTCCACCCATACTTGACCAGCTCTGAGGCAGAGCGATGCATGGAAGGAAGAGGGCAAAACTTCATGGCAGCAAAATTAGCAAAGAGCGAAGGGAGGAGCTGCGGCTGCGGTAGCTGGCAAGCCTCTGTCCCTTCCGTACACTGCATGCGATTATCCACCCCGGTGCACTCACACCCATCTCCCAATTAGATCATGAGTTAATCGCAAATTCTAGAAGCCGCCCCCATGACTGCATGAGGCTTTGGGGAACAAACCGTAATGCAGACCCATTGGGGCAGGAGAGGAGCAAGAAGATGACAAAGGGCCCCCAGTGTTGGTCCTGCCTGCAGGGGTGCCACTGGCTGGCACACAGCTTTTCTGGGGAGTTGGGCTTTCTTGGCAACATACCTGTTTGAGGGGTTCTTTCTTAATCTTGTCCCACACACTCAAAAACATTGCACTGAGTTCTGTGGAGGTAAAAATGCTAACAACAGCAGCAAAGAAGTCATTTACTATTAATATATTTTGGTGTGAGAATTTCACTTCCAAATACATAATAAAATTCAATGTCTAGAGATAGATAACATAACACATAATCTGACACATAAGACATAATCTAACATTATTCTTTGTTAAAAATTGGTCACACTATAAAATGACTCTCTCTCTTTCTCTTTCTCTCTCTCTCCCTCTTTCCCTTTCTTTCTTTTTAGCTTAATGCTAAGTAGAAATTGCTATTCGTTCTTCTAAATAGCTTCATGTTTTAAAAATGTTGTCACTGGCTACTTCATGTTTTGTTTTTGAACTTCATGTATTTTACCAGTGTCTATCACTACCCCTGTAATAATCAACTTTAGAGAAATGAAACATGATGCAACAATGACCCAAAGTACTGTAATTAGTATGCATCTCCTATGACTTTTTAAATTATATTTTTATTATTGTTACAACTACCACCAGGTCTCTTCATTATCTTTTTTATCCATTGCCAAAGCCAGTTTTCTCTCTTGGAGTATGTGCTAATGCATACATGGTGTTGTAGGTAGCAAAGTTAGATACCATAAGTAGTCAGGGCTAGGCCTTCAGAAGGAGCCAGCATGGAGGACAAGATGCCTTGCAACTGTGGAAGAGACAGACAATCTCACTGCAGGCCAGACCTCAAGACAAAAGATCAAACAAATACATACCTCCCTAAAGATGAGCATCCAAGACTGATGACCACCTTCAAGAAGCCAGGAAGAGTCACTAACCCAGGCCACCACCAGATAAGCCACAGTTCTATAAATATGCCTGCTTGCTACATGACTTGCTTTCCTGCTTGGTTTTTTATTTAATCAATTTTACCTGAGGACTTGTGCTTATAACCTTATTGGTTGACCATAGTTTTGTCCCACCTCATACCTACCTAGCAACTTCCCATGTTTTCTACCTTAGTCCCACCTTACTTCACATATTTGCTCTATAAAACTCCCTGGAAAAGACAGACTCCTGGGCAATCCATTCAGGTCCCCTCTGTTTCTCTCTCAGGCAGAAACTTTCTTTTCCCCAACAAATATATTCTGCTCTTAACCTCTGTTGTTCCTAAAATTCATTCTGCAGTTTAAAAAAATGAAAGTTCATCCCAGTCATCTTTCAGGTAGGGAAATTTCTGCCCTCTGTCCTTTCCATCAATCAATGGGACAACATCGGAGTTAAGTAGGACAAGACAGATGAAATGTACTTGTGTATTATCTCGGTTATCTGTTGTTGTTTTACAAAAACCCCAAAAGTTAATTGCTGTTAATTGCTTAGCATAATGACAATCAATTTCTTTGTTCCAGATCTATAATTTGGACACCTCTCAGCATTCTCAGGTCCATGAGGCATCAGCTGTGGTTTTCTAGTTGTCCCTACAGGAACCTTTTCCAAGATGATGGTGACATGCTTACACGGGTGACAGTTTATCTTAGGCTACAGCCTGGGAAGTTGGGACGAGTGGCTCGGATCCTTTCTTACCCACACTGGCTACTCCATGCTGTTTTCTTTGCTTCCTCCACAAGCATTGCAAGCGAAGGGGAATGGAATCCATTGGTTGGCTATATATCTGGAAAGTGACATGTTAATTTTTACCATGATTTTGTAATCAAGCAGTCAGAAACCCACCATGTTCAAGGAAAGGCCTGTTGTCTCTACTTCTCACATGATGTAAGTATGAAAGAACATGTGACCTTCCCCAATACATGACATATGCATTGCAAGTACTGCAGGGCAACAAAGTACTTCACTCCACATAAAAAGTTACAGTGTAAGGTTACCACCATCAAGTTTTTCTGTATTCACATTAATTTTCTCAAAGTTTAGTTACTCAGATTTGTAGCTAAAATTTATCTTAGCTTGACTTTCTCATTTTAATAATGAGAAGGAATTAAAAACCAAAATTTGAGAATGAAACACACAGTGATAGAAATATTCAGGAGGAACCCAGGGTTCTAAGAAAGTTCTTTCTCACTGCTTTCGATTATGTATTGTCTTCAGAAAAATCTCATTAACATATGCATGGGAGATTTAGGATGATTCAGCATCAGCATGAGATGAATTTATTCCCACTAAGGCTTTGAGTGAATTGAGTATATATACCTAGAAGGCTGAAAGAAATTTTCTAAGAAATCTTAGAAGATTGAAAGTACATAGAAATATGTTTTGATAGTGCTATGGCAAACAGAAACACGAAAAACGCACCTAGGATTTGGAGGTAGATTTATTTTTGTCCATAGGCACTGATAGGGATCGTTGTCAGAATATCAAGCCCTGACCTCTGGGGGTCTAGGGCTCATATGGGATAAGGGAGCAGGAAGTAAAGAGGTCGAATGGCTTTTCAGTTGGGGATTGGTTCTTTCAACATGTGTCATAGTGATCAGCTATGCATCACAGTGACCAACCACTTCTAAGAGACAAAGGTAAAGGGACTGTGACTGGACAACCAATGAGGTGAAGCATTCTGGCTGGGGAGGAGAGATTTCTGCTACAGTAGAGAGTGAGCTAGAATAGTAAATAAAAAGAGTGAAATAGAAAAAGAATAAACACAGCCCATAGATGACTTAAATATAGAAGGGAAAGGGCTGGAGAGATACCTCTGCAGTCTAGGCTCCTGCCTGGCAAGCACAAGCACCCAGGTTCAATCCCTGGTACAGCATGCTGTGCTGGCCCTGGAACCCTGAGTGCACTGTGCTGTGTGGTGGTGCACATCTGTGATCCCAGGCTGGGGAGGCTGAGACAGGAGCATCAGTATGAGCCCGACCTGAATAGTGAGACCCTGTAGCAAATAAATAAATAAATAAATAAATAAATAAATAAATAATTTCTAAAAATTATAGAAAGAAGAAGCAGAAAAAAAATTTCAAGAAAATTCTTATATTTCATCTTAAAAACAAGGAAAATATTTAACAGGACTTTGATTCAAATCCAAACCAGAATGAAAATATAATGATGATATTTGATCTGTAAATATATAACAGTGACAGCTCTTTGTATATTTGATAAAAATGACATGCATTGTGCTTGCTGAAGAACAATAAGGGTGTCTTAACTATCGTATAAACTCATCTAAGTGATTTTTACACAACATCTTCCTTTTACTCAATCCTATAAGATCTTAAAAACTACTGGAAATTGATTAGGCCATCTTGCTTCTCAATGTAATAAAGCTTATAAAACAGCTTTTACTGTGCTGTGGTATATAGTAATTGAAATGGAGTGATTGTCTAGCCCATCAGATAAAGCATGAGCCAACCCTCAGTATGGCCTTAGGTGAACTTATTTACAGAACAAGCAACTTAGGTGTTAACTTGCTTTAGCAGAGAAAGCACAGGAGACAGTATTTATTAACCTTGTTCTTTGCAGGTAGAGATTTTGTATGTTGCAGCACATCTGAGTGGTTGTTCTGAATGGATCAATTTGTTCAAATTGACCAGTCACCTTAGAGCTATGAATGCACAACCAGATTGAATTGTAATTTAGATGTAAAAATCAGCTATTTTTTGCCCAGAAGAGTAGAATTAGTTTGCCATGATGTTATGTATTAAACTAGAAAGACAACCAAAGCAATTAATTTTTTGGAGACAGAATAAAAATTTTCTACATTAAACACAATAAAATTTGCTCCATAATAATATTTTTAAATGTGTGCTGATAATGTTTTTAAATTTGAACTCTTAGCTAAAAGCAGTAGACATTGTGATTAAGAAAGAGCTGGCTTTATTCAAAGCAGTAACTAAAAATGTCAGAAACCCAGGCTCAGAGCATCTGTGGTTAATTCCATCGATTAGGTCCAGTGATCACAATGGGATGCAGCCACTGGGCGGGTGTGCCCTCCGGAACTCACATCAGGGATGCACTCACATGGTGCCATGGAGGGTGGTGGAATGGGTCTGAAGGGCACAAAACTGAAAACCAAGCATTCTAGTGGGATTCTGTTTCTAGTGAGACCTTTCTTCCTGGATTTAAAGTGGCTGCCTTCTTTCTGTAAACTCACATTAGAGACAAAAATGGTTCCAAACACTTCCTCTTCTTATCAAGGCAATGATCATAATCTCCTTTAAATCTAACTACCTCCTTAAAGGTGGAATTTCAAATGCCTACTATTGGAAGTTGTGGATTCAATACAGACATGTGTAGGAATGAAAATACTTAGTCTATTACAAAGTCCCAGGGATGAAGCAATCTCCAGCATGGTTTTGGAGGATATAGTTTACCCTTTGCAATTCTGAGGGAAGTAGTAAAAAGAATGTGTGTTCTGTCTTCATTCCCCTTTCTTCCTTAATGGAGCTTCTATCCTTTAGAATCTCTAATGCAGGGGCTGGTGAGATGGCTCAGTGGTCTAAAGCACCTACTTAGAACAGGCTTGGCAGAGCATGGGGACCACGGTTCAATCCCCCAGCACCACATGCCAGCCAGCCCCGCCCCCTGGTGGGCTGAGCTGGCCACACACACACACACACACACACACACACAAATAAAATAAAAAAAAAAAAAAAAAAAAAGAATCTCTAAGTCATTAAAGCTCTCCTGTTCTGTCCCTGTGAGTATAAGTGTTTTGGTCATAAAATAGTGTAAAGAGAGGAAAGCGGGTCTCAGGTGTCCACTCTGAGCTGTGCTTACCATGTATAAATAGTAACAAATATGCCTATGATTGCATATATATGTATATATATATATGCATATATATGTTCATGTATGTATGGAAGAGTTCATATTTTCATTCTGAATTCTGAATTCTCATTGTCTACAAAAGGTGGAATTTTTGTTTGATCAGATAAGGATAACTATATCAGAGCCAGGCTTGCACTCTTACTAATCTTGACATTCTAAAATCCTTAGAGTCTTAGTGTTAGAATATGTATTTCATACATCTTGATTTGAACACGTCTGTGTACAGTGTCTCCACAACAACTCCTTGTGGATCTCATCCCGTCCAGTTATGCATATGCCCCAAAATTATAACAAAGACAATACCTTCAGACTGGATAAAGTACTTCATGCTTCATGGCCAAAATGGCTCCAGATGTCAGTCCTTTGTCTCCTAGTATGGCTGTGATAATAGGACAAGTTACAACCAACCCTCTAGTAACTTATTTGCAATTTTGTAATAAAAGTTTAAGCATTTCTTGAGCTCTATGAGTTTAACTTGTCCTTTTGGAGTATCATCCCTGTCATGTTGAAAAGAATATACAATGGGAATTTAGCTATTGTGTAACACTTTTAAACTATGTAAAAATTATCAGCCCCTAGATATGAATCTTATATTGTCTAGTTGTATTCATTTATATAATGTTGAAAATGTCCTACATCTATAATGAGGTAACAGAACCTGATTGTAACATCAGAACATTGACACATATTTATTTATTGTTTAAAAGAAACATTAGGAAAAAATTGCTTAATAATTCACTCAGAAGTTTATTAAATATAGATTTAATTTAAATGGATTTTGAAAAACTAAATTGGATTTAATTGACTAATAAGACAAGACTTATGAAAACTCAGTACATCAGTATTAGAAATAGAAAACAGCATTCTATTAACTCTCCACTGCCAAAACAAATGAAACCTACTCAAAATTGCTTTCTAGTAGAGTGTATTCTCACTTGAAATTTTTCTGATATTAAGTAATTTTAATATTTGTGTTCTCAAAGATGAAGTTTGTTTGTCACTGACAACCTCCACCTCTGAGTGAGGATTTCACCTGGCCCTCTGTAGTGCCTGAGGGTTGGACCTAAGCAAACTCAACAGGAGGTGGATGCAATGAATGCTGGACAGGTAAGGAAATCAGGAAAAGGCCCACGACTATCCCGCAGCCAGGTGGCTGATCTAGATTCAGAGCCTTAGTGTCTCTGTTCTTGGTTTTCTAAAGTAATGAATAATCTATGAAAAAAAAGCCTAGGCTACAAAAACAGTACTGAGTCAATGATTTAATAATCTTAAATTTAACTTTAAGCAATTATTTTGAGTTGGTTTAAAATGTATGTCAAAATAAGGAAAGAAAGTGTGAAACAATGCTTATATTCTAGTTTCTTGGTTAGAAAAAAGATTCCAATGCCTATTAGACCTTATTTAGTAAGTTGTATTAAAAATATGATAATAGCTACTGGATTACAACTCTATAAATACAATTTTGCCAAATGGAACATGTCAGTATTTTTTCAGTATGCTTCCTTATGTTGAATTTTCTCTCTGATGAATTCAGTGTAGTGGTAGGTTGTCATTTTTCCTGATGGTACATATCATTTGCATCTGGGAGACATAAATTTTCCTGGTGAACATCATCTTAAAGGAAAACATTGACTTGTCTTCAGATCATTTCTTTTACGATGCTACATATTACAAAGATGTCAGTCATATGCATTATAGGTTTTTTTATTTTATGAATGTTACATAGTCTGTACAATTTATTGTGCTGCTAATTTGAGATAATGAGGATTTTATTATATATTAGTTGAAATAAATCAAATTTATAAGGCACAGCATAAAAATGTGAACACATAAAGGAAAACAATCCAGTCATGTAACTATAAGAACTAAAGCCTATTTTGTCTACAGAACTGTTGAGAGACAGATTTGTTATTGCCTTATAAATGTCAGAAGTTCCTCATGAGTGATAAAAGGAAAAAATGACTACCTTAGTTAGGGATATGTAATACAGACGTGATGTTCTCAGTGAATCTAATTAGCGTTCATGGCAGATAGCCTAGTTACTTCAATGGTAGTTATGTGGCTTGGGCTTCATTGGTCTTGTGTTATTGAACCATATCATTTACTAAATGTCATTATGATCCGACTTAACAATTTAGGAAACTGGATATTGACCGTGTGGTGCCAGTCCCACATCGATCATCACAGTTAGGACTTCTTCTTTCTAATTAGGTAAAAACAGCTCCATTTTGGCAACTCTAGGGATTATGTAGGTCAGAAAATGCAATGAAAGGCTCAATACTGAAATTTTAATACTGGTGAGGTTACAGAGTATGTGTTTGTGCATTTATGTATCTCTGAAAAGAAATGCATTGGGTCTCTGCAAGCAGGTGAATAATATTTGCAAAAAAAAAAAAAAAGATATCACAGAGGCGAAAACATATTCCGTCTCTTTTCTAATCTTCAGTGTGCCTTTGGGAAGGCAACCAGAGAGGCCCAGCAGTGCTAGCTCAGTTGTCCGCACTCTTCAACGATAGGCACATTTACAGGGCTTTGCCTCTATTCTGTCAGTATTCATAGATTGTTCAGAACATAAGTAGGAAAGTGGCAACATATCCGTAGCGTCCTCTTGGACTTTTGTTAGCTGATAAGTACTATCAATGCACCTTCCTTTCCTTCTCCTAGAATGTAATAAGCAATACATGGTACTTCCACAGCTAAATTACCAGGACATCTCATGAGATAATCACAACAGTAGATGTTTTTTGTTTCACTGCTGTTTATTACATTTTGATCATTTTCATTTTTCACAGGCCTTAAGTATGCTAGGCAAACACTCTACAACTAGGCTAGATACCTACACCAATGAAGAAGACAGAATAGTCAAACTTGGGTGACCTCTACAGTAAGACTTGTCATGATTTTGCTGATAATAAAACTAATGATCTATCTATTTTATCATATAACTGATCATATATTATCAGAAACAATGCTCAGTGACTGAAACTGTGAAAACATGTTCTTTCATATCAAAGGGTAGTGAGAACAAAAGTCACTCAACTGGCCAAGAATAAGTATTTTATATAGACAATTATAAAATGAGCCATATGATTAGCATGGTACTATTAAAAATAGCATTGAAGGGGACAGGGAGATGGCTCAGTGGAATAAGCACTTCCCTGGCAAGCACAAGGGCCTGAGTTCAATTCCTAGTTCCGCCTAAAAAAAAAATTAAATAAGTAAAAATAAAAATAGCATTGAAATAAATTTACTGATATTCATGTAAGGTAGCAAGGAAAAGCATTTGTAATAGAACAATATGCAAAATTGACCACTACACTAGTTTTTGGAAAAATAAGATATGTGTAAGTGATTTTATACAGGAAAAAGTGAGTCTGAATGTGCTATCTGTGTTAACTGGCAGACTGGGAATGGTGTGGATGTCAGGGAACTTATCATGTGAACTCTTCTTTCCCAAATATCTACACTATCCAGCTCATGGAATAAGTTCAATATATAGAGTAGTATAATAGTATTTCCAGTGGAAATAATTCAATGACTACCAAATAATATTTAATTATAATTTCTATAAGTCACTGCTATTAATTCATATAAAGTAAGAGAATCAGAATAACAACACACAACTTGTAGAATATTCAGCTCTATAGCTTGCACATATAGTACCTCATAGCAATTGCACAAGGTTAAATAATGGAAAAGACCTATGAAATTCCATATATGGTTTTAATAAAAGTGCAAGTTATAAAACAATAGGAGAGAGAAAAAACAGACAAATATTGGAGAGGTCCAAGACATTCTGGTATAAATCTCAGAGTCATTTCTTAGCAAGACAAGAAGTACTTTATTTTCAGATCCTGAACTCACAAGATATGTGGAGGTTATCTTAGTCTCAGTGGAAGTGAGGTACTGGTAATCATAGCTCAAACCAAGCTGCATATAATTCAACACATAATCGACCTTCAGATCTCTAATAAGCAATGTAAACAAGATGGTAAAGTATACTTCAATAAAATAGTCTAAATGACTACCTAATAACCTTGATTTCATTTTAGCAAGGGGTCCGTACTATAAGTCTAAGCATTGGTAATCCCAGAAAGCTCTGCAATGTAGCATTACTTAGTCCCTTTATGGAAATTTAAATTGAGGCACCCTCTGGTGGTGCCTCAGAGGGCTCTGTAATCCAATATTGTTTGGCCACCTGTTCCTTCCAGTCTCATGTCAGGACACAAGCTATATGTTCATTTATGGTGAAAACAAAGTCAGAGACCAATGCACTAGGGCACAGATCCCTATAGGCAATAGCCCATATCTCAGTCTAGTGGATGTACTTGTTCAGTGGAGAATATGGTGACATATACTTCTAAATGCAGTTGGTATCAAATAAGTCTGAAGCATGCTACTGTGGAGGGCTAAGTTGTGTCTCCTCCCAATTTCTTATGCTGAAATCCTAGCTTTTCAGTACCTAAGAATGAAACTATATTTACAGATACAAGACAATTAATTGAAAAGTGGTGCAAAAGGCAGAAATGATCCAATCTGGCTGGTGCTCTTATAAGAAAATAGATTGTGATGTAGAAACACCCAGAGAGAAGGCCATGAAAAGCCACATGATGAGTTGAAGCTGAGGAGAGGGGCTGCAGAAGATGCCAACTCTATTAGCCTTGATCTTGAATTCTAAGCTCTGGATCTACGTGGAAGTACTTTTCTGTTGCTCCAGGCTTTATGATATTCTAAAGAAGCTAAAACACCCATAATAAAGGAGAAGCCCAATTAGAGTGCATGTGATAGTAGTAGTGCTTGAAGAAAGAGTTAAGTACTTGATCTCTAAATTGTAAACAATTACAGAATATTTAATAATTGTAGGAACATGATTACTACAGGTGCATCAATCTTGCCTTATTCAGAGAGAAACAGTTTTAGAAGGTATATATGCATGATGACAGATCTTAAGTTTGTAGCAACTTGACAAAGACAGAAATGTTTAATACAGAATTTTATATGTAAAATAGTTCTGGTCTAGGACCAGAACTGTGGGTTAAAGTGAGTATTTGATCCCAGGAAAGAAGCACAGGTCAATACATTATAGAAGAAGAGACATGAAATAAATGTAAGAACAGTTGATCTAATATTTTAATGTTTCTTTGCTTATCCTATAGAAGTTGCTTTCTAAAATTCAGCCAGTTAAAATGACATTGAAAAGCAAAATATCATAGTAATTAAGAGTCAAATTCTGGGGGAAGAGTGATTTAAGTTCTAGCCCCCTGATTTATCATCAAACAAATAAATATTTATTTATCAAAGCTCTTGGACATGCTATTAGTGTTAAACCCATTCTTTGCTTGATTTATTATTCTATAGAGCAAGGATAAGGGCCAGCCAAATAGCTCAGCAGATTAAAGTGCCTGCAAGCAGACACAGGGGCTGGGGGTCCAATCTCAGGGTCTGCTGTGCCGACCCTGCCCCCAGGACACACTGAGACAGCAACTGAGATTGGGTGTGGTGGTGCAAGCCTATAATCCCAGCCCTTGGAAGGCTGTAAAGAGGAGGATCACTAGGAGTCCAATCTAGTAGTAAGACCCTGAATATCCTGCAGACCCTTCCCTAAAAGACAGGAAAAAACAAACAAACAAAAAACAAGGATAATAGCAGCACACACCTTGAGGAGTGCTTTTAGAACCAAAGAGTATAATAACAAATTTAAGTGTCTTAAAATAATTAAAATTGTGTCTGGAAAAATGTAAATATAAATGTTACGGGTAAGCCTCTATTCTCTTCCTATTTTTCTCTGTGTCTCAAAAAGTTAATATGAAATATCAGCAAAATAAAAGCTTATATTATTTCCTCACACTTAACGGGCACAACAGATTCTGCCTCAACGTGGCTCGTGAAGGTCAGAGCAAACATTTCTGTACTTATAAATTCCCATAGCTACTGGTTAGTTCATCTCCACACCTCTCATTTTGTGCTACAATTTCCCAGTTCCTGCTTACTTCTCTGGCTTCTGAAGATTGAGCTGTTTTCTTTGATATGGGTTATAGGTTGCAGATTGTTCTTTTGATGTGGATGTACAGCTTCCTTCCTTGACTATCTTTACTAAATCTTAAAGCTCTGTGAGAGAAGAATCCATGTAGCACTGAGTATTTACTAGCCAGCAAATCAGCAGGAAATACTTGCACCACTATATTTTTTTTAAGAAAGAAGGACTTTTCACCCTTATGTGGATCTGACATTTGATTCTTTTGGTATGACCCCTGATTACCATCTTTGATACAACTTATGGCTCACCGTTTTGTTGATTATAATGTGATTTCTGTTAGCTATACTCCAATTTGATCACTGGAACTCCAGTGCCTGTTAGAATATGTGAATAGGTCCTGGATATGAGGAACATTGACAATTATTGAACTCATAATGTCAAAATTCCTTGTATATTGGATAATAAAACTCAGTTTACTGTCTTGTTTGGATACAGCAATTTTGTGCATTGTGCTTATGTCAACATTTATGCATAATAAATTCAATGATGAAATACAGCTGACGGACAATAGTGTCACAGGGTAAAGTGATATATCATACAGTATACACTCGAGATGTATCTAAATGCTTTAAGAACATATTTTATCTTTCTTCATTTATACTATGTTTAAATTTCCTTCTCAAACCTACCTGAAGAATAATTACAAAGTTAGAGATGGAAAATATTGCCTTATCTCTCGTTGCACAGGTCCTGCTTCACCTTGGTCTTAACCATCTAGTAGAAAAGTATGAAGACAAAATATCGGAAGTAAAGCCATGCTGTCATGTTGAGCTGTGGGGGACTCAGGTCAATAATTTCTGACAGTGCCAGTTAAACAGAAGACCCAATGCTATTATGGGCTACTGGACTCTTTTAGAATATTTTGCTGAGTTTACACACCTATAAT
>NW_004524590.1:26024369-26032778 GCF_000260255.1 Octodon degus
CAATTAACCACTAAGAAGAATATATGCAGTGTATTATTTGTTGAAACTGTACTTCCGATTTGATTTGAAACTGTCTCATTGCTATCTGTTTATCAAAAAAATTTTGAAAAAAAAAAAAAAGAACACATTGAGAACATACAGGTAAGTTATTTGATAGATGTGGAAACTGACCCTCCAAGTGAGGACGACTTGCCCTAAGTCACATTAAAATATAAATATAGACTGAGTTCCCCCACCATATTAGAATGCAGCTCTATAGGCCTAGAATAATAAAGGGAAGCAAGTACTCTCTGGAATATAGAGTGTGTTTTTCTATCAGGATCCCTCTCAACTTCTTCAGTGCTGATTGGCCATGTGCCTCAGTCTTGGCAGTGTGGTTTTGTACGGTGCAGCTTGACACATGTTAGATGAAGCACTACCATTTCATACTTGACCCATTTTATTTTCTTCAAGTAAGAGCACACAATTACTGGCCTTGATGTGGTATGATGTTAAATTAGTTGTGGATTTGAACGAAAAAATTTCTTTCCAGCGGGATGGATCATTTTCTTATTTCATCAGGCACTTGTAGCAGTGAAGATTGAGGCTTTAATGACATGGAATTTTCTTTTTATTATGCTATTGAGCAAATTACAGAGCTAATGAGATTTACACTAAATGGAAAAATCTATTCATCACCTGCTGTTTTATGGGTCTTAGGGAAAAACTCTGGATAATTCTTCTCTTTCTACAATTAAACCAAGTTTTGCTTTTAAATAATATTTTCTGTGAATTTAAAATATAAAATAAAAGCTTGCAGTCTTTCTTCATGGGGATAATTTAATATGGAAAATAAAACATACAGTTCACATAAAGGCTCCTCTCCTTTAGTGAAATATTTAATCACAAATACTTGATCAGAATTGCAATGGTGGAAACTAACTGAAACATCAAGAATCTTACTTCTGTTCAAATCATACCTCCTAGTCTTAACTTTTAAGTTGAGAAAGTCCATTAGTGTGACAGCCTCAGTTGTCTCAGTTAATGTCAATATTTCTGTGAACTACATGACTAAGTGTACATGTGAAAGTAACAGTCTACCTTACTACTGTCATTGCTGAGACAAAATTTCTAACACACTGACTTAAAGGGGGAAAGGGTTATTTCAGCTCACAGTTTCAGCCTGTAGCTGGCTGATCCCAAGACAGAGCGGCATAGCAGAGGAACAATGCCAACTCTGCCCAGGGTAGGGCTGCCCATTACCCACCCCAGAACACTGCTAAGAAATCACTGGACTGATGCATTTATCAGGATCTTACTATGTATTCATGCAGGATTAGTCCACACTCACAGCCCACGAGTCCAGGGCCAGCCACCTCAGGAAAGCCCCACCCATGAGATCTGAGGCTTTGGGCAGACATCTAGATATAAGCCAGAAGAGCAATTAAACCAATTTCCTAAAATATTATCAAAATCAAGTAAATTGTAGTGGTATTGAAGTTGTCACGGCTGATGAAAATTGGGACCTTAACTATGCATTGCTAGCATAAAATTTCTAAAAATTAGTTTTGTTGAACAAAATAAACAATCCTATTTTACTTTAGGAAAATAAAATTATCTTTAATATTTTGTTACACATATGGTTGTCTATTAAAAAAGTCAGAATTAAAAGGAAAACAGATTAGATATGAGCCGTGTGTCAGATACTGTTACCATAATAGACTGACACTTTCATGTGGACTTAAAAACAGGAAAAGGATCTTTCTAAATTGATTAAATGATAGTATGCAGGAAAGGAAATTGAAGGAGATTAAACCAGATGTACACTGAGCATGATTTACATGGCGATAGAATTTCTTTGGAAATGCATGCGTTTTCTCTTGCCTCCTCACACTTACAATGTCTTTTCTTGCTTCATATGGCTTAGGTACCACTGTGACTTAATAGAAAGTTAGAGCAGGCAAGTACAGCTATGTTTCATTTTTTATTTTTTTAAGTTTCTAACAATAAAGGAAACCCTTTCCTATTACCTTGATATATACTTTTGTGGATCTGTGTGAGGGCACCCGGGTTGCCACTGAAATACAAATAAATGATTCAATAAAGATACAGCAGAATATAATAGAGGTTCATGTGGTCTGCAAAAGATAAGACACACTACATTAACCCTCTCTTTGAGAAATAAGGGAAACATACGCATCTATCTAAATACCTCTGAAATTGTGAGCTTCCTGCATTTATACCATTGTCTAAAATAAGATTCGGCTGTAAGGATGCCCTCCTTGCTGGGACTTTGCTGTCCAAAGCAAACTGCCAGTTTAAAGTAGTCTTCCTTCAAGCAGCCATAAAGCAGCAGAATAAAATAACTCCATGAGCTTAAAACTTGCTGCTTGGTACAGAGAATAAAATATAGCATATTCTAAAGGAGTTGTGGTGCCGTCCCGTGGAGAGCCTCTTGGCTTCAGAGACGCGGGGTGGCCATTCATCAGGTTCTATCTCCCAGTGAGTCCCGCTGAACGCACCTCTCACCATGCACTTTAATAGTCTGCTTCTTAATGGTTTAAATTCCCTTGCAGATGTAAAAGCTTTTGCTTTGAAAACTTAAAATTGCTTAACATGCAAATAGCCCTGCTGAAGATGTGTAAACTGTAGCTTAAACGTTTATTCTACAATTATATATTCAGCACCTACTCTATATAATGTCTGCCAGGCATTTTACAGCATCCTAATGAAGCATGGACAAACAAGAACAAGAGTAAACCTCAAAATCAACTCAAGAATATATATCTCAGGATGTGCTTCTTGAAAGTAGTTTCTATGCTGAGGCCTGAAAAGATGAGTCCATCCAAAAGGAGAGGGATGAATTAGATGAGTCATTTAGGCAAGACATGCATGGTGGGAAAAAGTAGAATCAGCCTTTTAAATAAAGATGTGATTCTTGCTGTGGATTAAAAGCATGCAGTTTAGTGTAGGAGGACTTGGGTCATGCACCAGATGAGAGTGGAACCAATGAAAGTAAGTCACAAACACGGCAATCGTATGGTTTCTCTAAAGCAGAACTTTGAGAAAACCCAATGAGATGGCACTTCCTGCATTACCCGGACACCAGACCGAACTGCACAGTCTGGTTCATAGTTTGAGGTTAGAGCCTGAGGTGCTGTGAGTCTGACAGACTCTCAGAGGCCTACTTTCAGCAATAGATTATAAACAAAAATAAGGATTTGTGGGCAGCCCAGAGATACATGTAATTTGTACTTTAGAGAAGTAACTCGACTTGCACCAAGGAGCCTATATTTCTGAGCACAGTGTTTTGTTCATGGTAGCTGAATGAATTAATGAATAAATCAATATGTGATTTATTTCTTTTTTTTTTATAACCCCTGGTGTTCAAATACTAAATCAGTTTTTTTTTTTTTTTAAACTGAAATCATTTCCAGTTAGAGGCTCTTTTTATGAAGGAAGAGGGGTTGAAATGTGCAAATTGTAGAAAACAGTATTGTGCTAGATTTATAGATAGTAGGCTGAATATTAGGAGGCATTTTCCATTCAGATATGCCAGGGCAATATAGATCAAGGAATGCTTTTTATTGAGTACCGTTCCTAGTTGCTATGAATTTTTCATGTGCTTCTGATGAAAAAAGATTGGAGTTTGGGCTGTGATTGGACAGTCCTGGGGGGTGTTGAATAATTGCCAGCTGTCTGTGGGGAAAAGGAAAGAGAGAGAGAGAGAGAGAGAGAGAGAGAGAGAGAGAGAGAGAGAGAGAGAGAGAGATCAGTTCTCAACTACATTGGAAAGTTCCACTTGGTACACTTGAAAGACTGGCCACTCTTGTTTTATTTGCTCTGAGCCAGAGGTGCCCAGAAAAATAGAAAGTGGGTACTTTAAAATTATTTTTTTTCAAGAGAGAGAGAAAATGACAATGAGGGCACAACACTGTCTATTTCTCAAGAATATTGCTCAGCTCGGAGAGCTTGAGTCAAAGAATTCCTCCCAGACCATTGTTGATTGTGGTTTATGAAAGGGCACGTGTCGGGCCTGACAGGCATATGCAGCGCTTCGTGCTTCAACTTTCCATTAGTAACGAGAGCACCAAAAGGTTAATTTGTTTTGGCACTTCCTGATTACTTTCCGTGTTCATCTCATTCTAAGACTTCACATTTGCCACCTGATTTAGAGGCTCTACTTAGCAACATACTGTCATTTTTTCCCAGATTTATCACCAGCTTTGGTCTTGTGATCTCTAAATGCAGGTAAATAGCTAAAATCAATTTTCTGTTTAGAGGGTTTGATGACACCTAGAGGAATTTTCAGATCTCTCTTTTTGGATGTGGGGACTCATTCTGAAGCGCATCCCGCAAGTGTGGAAGCTGAAGCCTTAGCCGGGGAAGACAAGCCCATCCATACTTGTCACTGAGCTATCAGGCGCATGACCTGGATGCACTTGGCTTCTTCTCACATATTTCGATTTCTCATTGTTGTTCTCTCTTGTACCCAATCACCTGAGAACTTTTTGAGAAAGAACAACATCTTAGTCCAATTTAATTTTTGAAAATTTTTGTAAGTTTCATAAGTTAAAAAGTCCCAGCCAAACCTGGGGTGTAGCTCAGTGGTACCGTAAGTATCTGGCAAACACAAAGATCAAGTTTAATTCTCCAGCATAACAAACAAACAGAAAAAGAGAAAAAGAATACTTTACCCTGTGGACTCATACACAAGGCCTTCAAAACCACGCAAACTTCTTGTTATATTTCTGTGCAAGTCCTCAGGTTAGCCTGGGAAGACAAGCACATCCGTAATTGTCACTGAGATATTTACTCCTTCCCTACATTACTGCCTGGATTTTCATGCACACTATATCCAGGTCTAGGCTGGGTTTTGTTTCTCCATGCTCATGCCTTTAGAGTTCCTACCTATAAGTTATTGACCAAAGAAAGATGTCAAAATTTCTGCTTTAAACCTAAGCACAGCCTTCTTAAAAATGCTTTTATTGGACAGTTTCCACAAAAGTCCAACTTGCAGTAACCTCTTTCTCCATCCACCCCCATGTTAATGTTGTTCCTTGTACCTTCTTGTACCACATACCTATACACATCATAAACTACTTGTTTCATTTCTTAAATGATGTATTACTTATACTTTTTCTGCATGTTCTACAAAGAATTAGCATTTATATTGTAAATACCTTATATTGTAAATACTATTATATGATAAATTTTCCTTTAAATTTCTTATCCGTGAGTTTAAATACAAATCTTTTTTTTTCCATGAAAGAATTTATGATTCTTCATGTTGAAATACCAATGACTATGCTTAAATTTTATAGCCTTTCCACATAGTGTCAAAGGATATTTCATCATTATTTGTTTCAGATTTGGCTCTTCAACTGTAGTCTCATGCACAGGAATGATCAAAGCTATATTGTTCAGTGTGCCCTGCCCACCACACCCCGGAGGCATGCTGAGAGGCAGACTGAGACTGGGTGTGGTGGTACATGCCTGCAATCTCAGCACTTGGGAGGCTGAAACCAGGAGGATCACTACCAGTCTAATCAGTGTAGTGAGACTCTGTAGGACCTGTTCTAAATACATAAAAATATAAAGATATATTGGTGATACCTTGACATATCATTTTATCAACTGTTCAGTTTAACTTATGAATATGACATTGTGTTAGTGGGGTCTGATGTAGCTTTTTCAAGATTTGTGCAAGTCAGGTTGTATACACAAGAGTCATTGGACCAAATAATGGGTTTGTTAAGATTCAGAAATCCTTAAAATCTATTTATCAATTGTCCAACTCCAACCTACTCATACATGACTTCATATGGGTTCAGGAAAGCTGAAGGAATTTTAATGTTTTATTTGTATTTAATTCCATGCATGTTTTACTTTATTCTTTTTTGACTTTTATTTTCACATGTGATAAGGTCTTGTGTTTTGTTCTCCACGAGACAATTCATATATATTTTAAGAGTACAATTCTTCCAAGTTTAACCTGACTTTTGAAAATTTTCTTTTATGTTTCCCTGAAGATGAATGCTTGATTTGCCTTATATGAAACAAATAACCTTTTAGAAAACAAAATATTAAAGCACATGCTAATAAAATTAAAATAAAATGTAGAATTTGGAATAAATAAAAAATAAATGCACAGAATTATATTGAAATACTCTCATTTTAATGAACATAACAACAAAAAAAAACTTGAAAGTTGCAATTTAAAAGAGCCACTATTAAACAAATATTTTGGTTTAATCTGCTACCAATGTAATCAGAATCTAATAAGAATATTTTTATTTTAAGCTTTTAAGAAAGTGTAATAATAGGAACTACATCTATTTATATGTAAAATAATATGTGCTAAATATGGAGAAAGCAAGGATTTTTATATAGATAATATTGATACTTGCCTAGGTTTTTGTAACACAGAACCTAAACTTAAAGTAAAACGATAAATGGTATATTATACAAATCTCTGGCAAAAATAAACAAAAAAGGGGGATATAAATGAAGAACCATTGTGTAGTGAAAAATATATATATATAATAATAGTTGGTATAGATATACAGCTACTTTTTCTTATTTCATTGAGAAAGTTTTGAACTCATAGTGTTTAGACAAGATATCACGTCTGCATCATGTACTATGAATAACCACTACAAACACAATAATATGCAATGTATTAATTATTGTGACTGTCCTTGTAACCTGTTTGAAACTGCATCATTGCCACTTCTTTCTTGATTTTTTCTTTTTCTTTTCTTTTTTCTTTCTTTCTTTCTTTCTTTGTTTTTTTTTTTTTTTTTTGCAGAACTGGGGATTGAACTCAGGCCCTTACGCTTGCCAGGGAAGTGCTTATTCCACTGAGCCATCTCCCTGGCTCCCTTTGATGAAATTATCAGAAAAATAAAAACAATAATTCAAAAGAAAGATGATGTTAGACGTACAATGTACTGTATTTCTAAATAGAATGTTATGAAGGACACAGTTGGTAAAGATGCTTGCAAAATAGTCACAAATCACACAAACAGCCACATAAAACTCGGAGTTGCTCATATCTATAATATCAGCATTCAGGAACCAAATGAGGGGAACAGGCAAGAATTCAGGGCCAGCCTTCACTACACGAAGAGACCCTACCTGAAACAAACAAAATAAATTAAAAAGCACAAAATGCACACATAGGCACACTCACACAACACAACACACGACACACATAGCTTCTAAGAGAAAAAACATATTTTTGTTCAAAACCATTAGTAAAAAATTTAATTCTAGTATAGAAAACTATGGATATATATGCAAATTCATAACAACCAAATAAATAATATGATAAATACTTAAAACATTAATATGCAAAGTTTTAAGATTGGCAGAGAACAGAATTAGAAATAAAAATTGCTCATTACAATGTAAGATATTTAAACTCACAAGTACTCAATAAAGTAAAAGTCATATAAAGTGAGAATTTTAAATGTCATATTAGTAAATATTAATATGCTGATCTGAAGTTAGTATTTGCTTTCAGGAATAATTTTGGGACTATTGCTGCTTCCCCTTCAAGAGAGGAGTAATGCTATTAGATCTGCTCTAAATTTCTTATAGACATCAAAAAGAGGAAAGAAAAAAATTCAAATATAAGCAATAAGGAATGAAAAAGGTGTAATTACCACAGACCCAGAGGAAAATCAGAAGATTACCAATAGCTACTTTGAAAATCTTTACTCTCACAGAATAGAAGACACAGAAGAAATGGACAGGTTCTTAGAAAGGTACCGATTACCACAATTGAATCGACAAGATATAAACACTCTCAATAGACCAATAACAAACAATGAAATACGAGACATAATTAAAAACCTACTGACAAAGAAAAGTTCAGGTCTGGATGGATTCACAGATGAATTCTAGAAGAAATTTACAGAAGATGTAGTCCCTATACTCCTCAAACTCTTCAGTGAAATTGAAAAGGAAGCAATCCTCCCAAAATCATTCCTGGATCAAGTATTATACTGATACCAAAACAAGGGAAAGACACAGCTGAGAAAGAGAACTATAGGCCAATCTCCCTCATGAACATAGATGTCAAAATCCTCAATAAAATCCTAGCAAATAGAATACAGTAAATCATCAAGAAGATCATATACCATGAACAGGTAGGATTCATCCCAGGAATGCAAGGATGGTACAATATTTGAAAATCTAAAAATGTAATACACTATATCAATAAAGTGAAAACTGAAAACCACATGATCATCTCCCTTGATGTAGAAAAGGCTTTTGATAAAGTCCAACACTCATTCATGTTCAAAGTCCTACAGAAAATTGAAATTGATGGACTCTGCTTCAATCTGGTAAAAGCCATTTATGAAAACCTAATGGCTAACTTAATCCTAATGGGGAAAAACTGAAATCTTTTACTCTTAGATC
>NW_004524590.1:26033045-26068416 GCF_000260255.1 Octodon degus
GAAATTATAGAAACAATATCTTTTACAATAGCACTGAGTAAAATGAAATACCTTGGATTTAATCTAACTAAAGAAGTCAAAGATCTTTTCAAGGATAATTACAGTACTCTTAAAAAAGAGATCGTAGAGGATTTCAGAAAATGGAAAGATATTCCATGCTCCTGGATAGGAAGAACCAACATTGTGAAGATAGCCATACTCCCAAAATTGCTGTACAGTTTTAATGCAATCCCTATCAGAATACCAACAACATACCTCACAGACATAGAGAAATCATGCCTAAAATTTATTTGGAACCAGAAAATACCTAGACAAGCAAAGGCAATCCTGGGCAATAAAGACAAGGCAGGAGGCATTACAATTCCTGACTTAAAATTATACTACGAGGCTACTGCGATAAAGTCAGCATTGTTCTGACAACAGAATAGACCTGAGGATCAATGGAATAGACTAGAAGATGCTGAAGTCCCTACAAACAAACTCAGCCACCTTATCTTTGACAAAGTGGTCAAATATATTCACTGGAAGGAAAATAGCCTCTTTAACAAATGGTTCTGGAAAAACTGGCTCTCTACATGCTGAAAACTCAAACTTGAACCAGGTCTATCACCATGTACTAAACTAAAGTCAAAATGGATTAAAGATCTAAACATTAAAGCAGAGACACTAACTCTCCTGGAAGAAAAAGTAGGAGGAACTCTTGAAGACATAGGGGTAGGCAAAGGATTCATGAACAAAAATCAAATTGCACGGAAAGCACATGAAATAATTAACAACTAGGACCTGCTCTTAATGAGAAGCTTTTTCATGTCAAAAGAAATTACCGAAAAGTGAAAAGACAACCCACATATTTGGAAAAAATCATGACAAATAAATACTCAGACAAAGGTCTGCTCTCTAGAATTTATATAAAGCAAGCAAACAAACAAACAAAAACACTAGGGCCCCAAAATTTAAAGACCCAATCCAGAAATGGGCATCTGAGATGAACACACACTTCTCAGTGGAAGAAATTAAAGAAGTGAATAAATATATGAAAAAATGCTCCATATCTCTAGCCATCTGAAAAATGCAAATTAAAACAACATTGAGATATCATCTCACCCCAGAAGGAATGGCTATCATAAGGAAATCACCCAACGACAAATGTTGGAGAGGCTGTGGGGAAAAAGGAACCCTTCTCCACTGCTGGTGGGAATGTAGACTGTTGCGACTGTTATGGAAATCAGTGTGGAGACTCCTTAGAAAAGTTGGACTGGAAATTCCATTTAAGCCAGCTATTCCTCTACTGGAAATTTTTCCAGAGGATTTGAAAACATCATAATATAGGGATATATGTGTGCCTACCTTTATGGCAGCACAATTTTTGATAACCAAATCTTGGAAACAACCAAGATGCCTATCACCTGAGGAATGGTTGAAAAAGATGTGGTATTTTTACACAATGGAGTATTACTTAGCTATAAAGAATGATAAACTGAAAGCTTTTATATTGGAGTGGATGCCACTTGAAGATATACTCATAAGTGAAATAAACCAGACACATATCTGTAAATATTGTATATTTTCCCTAGTATAAGAACTCAAAAGAAGAAATACAAATAGAAAGGTATAATACAATTAAAAGAAAGCAGGAACTCAAGAACTAATTAAGAAAAGGGAAGGAAAAGAACTAGGAAACATGACAGTGACAAGCCATACAGTTATATGTAGAAGATGGGCAAGCAATGATCCTGAGAATCTCCAGAAGATTTTTGAATATAGCAGTTAATTGGCAAGATTCTGACCCAGACTAACTATATATACTGATACCTGTGAACTAAGGAACTGCACAGAAGATGGTAATCTGTAATAGTATTTTCATGCTTGGAGTGCCTGTCATTCTGGTCTTCTGAATATGGGCTGATTGTCATGACATGCCAGTTGCTGCTGTGCTGTCTCTCTGGTAGATGATTTTTAAAAAGAAGCGGGTGGTGAATGAAGGCAAGAGACAGGAAAATGAATGTTGTGGGACTGTCCTGCCTCAAGGTTGTATATGGTTAGATTTTTGGACTTATGTGTGAATGTTAGAATTATATAATTCTTTATGCCTATTTTTAAAACATATTCTAATCTTTAAATGCTTTTGCATCATATTCGGTAGGGACTTAAAGTTCACCATACCAATACTTGATGAAAAATACCTGCTCTATGTTATGCCTAAGATATTTGATATTCAGACAGATAGTGAGGTTAAGCTTAGTAGCCTAGGTTGTATGGTAATAACAATAAGCTTGTGTTCTGGATGGTTAACAACCTAAGTTTGCAGATCAAAATTAGAGAAAAAGGAAGGCCACAGGGAAAGCCAACATTTTTGCCCTAGCCTTCCAAGTTCAATTAAGACTCATTTCATATGAGAACTTGTACTGCAATGTCATGTAACTTGGTAATGTCCCAAATTTTCTGATCAAGGAGATTATAGGGCCAAAGAGGAAAGTGATCAATGATGTACAGTGTGCCTAAGGAGAGTCACATGGAGAGAAAACATTCTCTCAGGCTCTCACAGAGAGCACACTGGCCAAACATTGGCCGTGACTCATCCATATGGCTGACACTGACAAAGGTTCTACAATCTGAGGTACAGGATAACAGGATAAATCTGAGGGGATTTCACTGATCTTATCAAACCCATAAGCTACAACTCTTGTTGAGTGCCTCCTGCTTTACCTTGGTCTTAACCATCCAGCAGAAAAATATAAAAACGAAGTATAAAAAGTAAAGCCAAGCTGTTATGTTGTGCTGCAGGGGACTCAGGTCAACAATTTCTGACATTGCCAGTGAAGCACAAGACCCAATACTATTATGGACTACCGGATTCTTTTAGAATATATTGCTGAGTTAACACACCTATAATATTCAAATAACGGAACTTAACAAAAAAGAGGATACAGATGAATGTACATTTTGTATCTGTGTATTCAAATTAGTTAGGATAGATATGTAGTTACATTCTCTTAATAAATAGAGGGATTTGTTCTAATAGTGTTTGTAAATAGGATATCATGTCTGCATCTTGTACAGCAATTCACCACTAGGAAGAATGTATGCAATGTGTTAATTATTGAATCTGTCCTACCAATTTGTTTTGAAACTGTCTCATTGCTATTTGTTTCTCAATAAAAATATGGAGAAAAATAAATATCTTATAGAATTCAGCAGGGATTCTGAATTTTACCAATTCTTTGTTGGTAAAATTTAATTATGATTTCAATTTCATTGACTAATATTATTTTATTTAGAATTTTTATATTTTTTGACTCAACTTTGGAAATTTATATGTATTTAAGAATCTTCTATAACTTCTATCTTATTGAAATAAAGGTTCTCAACGTTGGCATTGATGATCTTCTGGATTTCTGCAGGATTCAGTGTGATTTCACACTTTTCTTTCCTTATGGCATGAATTTGAAGCTCTCTTTCCTTTTAAAATAAATTTGGTTAAATGTCAACTTTATTCAATGTTTCAAAGAATCAACTCTTTGATCATTGAATTGTGTGTATGTGTGTGTGTGTTGTTTTCTTAGTCTCAGTTGCATTGATTTTTTGCTTTGATCTTTGTAATTTTTTTCCTTGTTAGAGCTTTGGTTTTCATGAGTTGTTTTTTTTTTTTTTTTTTTTTTCGACAAATTCACCATTAATTTGTTTATTTGCACTTATTCTGTTTTCCTGATATGAGAATTAATCTTCTCTGTATTCCCTCTTAGGACTGATTTCATTGTGTCCCATATCTTCTGCTATGTTGTATTGGCATTATCATTTAATTGTAGGAATTATGTATTTTCTGCTTTAATTTAATCTGTGATGCACTGATTATATAAGAGGCTGTTGTTTAATTTCCACATGTTTATGTGGTTTCTTGTTGCCAATGAGTTCCAATTCCACTGCATTATGATATTATACATGTGATAATTTCAGTTCCTTTGCATTCATATAAGCAGATTCTATGAGCCAGTATATGCTGTATTTTGGAGAATATCCTATGTATAGCTCAAAAGAATATTATTTTGATGTGGTGGGTGATGAACACTCAACAGATACCTACTACATCTGTTTATTCACATATGTGGTTCAGATATGATATTTCTGTGTTGAATTTGAGTCTAGTTGATCTGTCTGCTCATGACAGTGGGGTATTAAGGCATCCCATTACAACTGTTTGGTGCTTATTTGATTTTTTTTCACTTTCATTAATATTTGTTTTATATGGTTAGCTTATATAAAACTATACAGTTTTATATAGGTGGGTGCACCTGTATTTGGTACATTTATATTTGTAATCTCTCTTCTTGGATTTTTCCTTTGACAACTATGCAGTGACCTTCTTTGTCTCTTTTTCATCAGTTGTGGCTTGAAGTTCCTATCTTTGGAAAATGGAATAGATACCACTGCTTTTTTTCTGGGACCCCATAGCATTGAAATATGGTTTCCCAACATTTAACTTTCAGTTAATGAATTGCTTTTTGAGATAAATGTGTTTCTTGAGTACAGAACATTGTTGAATCTTATTTATTTGTTCATTCTGCCAGTCTGTTTCTTTGGATTTACATTAAAGACCATTTACATTAATGTTATAACTGATATGTATTGGCTTGTGTTTATCATATTAGACCTAAAAATGAAATACTTAGGAAGTAATCTAACAAAGGAAGTAAAAGTTCTCTACATTGAAAAGGACAGTACCTTGAAAAAGGAGACGAAAGACATATTATAAAAGGGAAAGATGCTTTGCTCTTGGATAGGAAGAAAAACATAATAAAAGCAGCCACACTCCAAACTTTTTGTATGGATTCAATGCAACCCCAATCAAAATACCGTTAGCATATCTCACAGAACTAGTGATGACATTCCTGTAGAGAGATGCAGAATAACTACAATTCTAAATAGTAAAGGGAAGGCAGAGAGCATCACAATTCCTGCCATGAAATTAAATTACAAAGCTACTGGGATGAAAACAGCATGGTAATAGCAATAAAACAGACTTGAGGATCAGTTCAACAGGTTACAAGCACAGAAACAACTCCAAATACACTGAGCTACCTTGTCATTGACAAAAATGCCTAACATGCTCCCTAGATTAAAGATAATGTCTTTCAGAAATGCTGCTAGAAAAACTGGCTTTCAATATGGTGAAGTCCAAAGTTGAACTATGTCTATCACCATTCACAAAACTAAAATTGAAGTAGACCAAAGGTCAAATATTAAAACGGAAACACTAAATCTGCTGGAAAAATGAATAAAGGGTAGATCTCTTGAAGACATTGATGTAGCAGTTGATGTGTGGAATTTTCATCTTGACTAGCTCTGTGTGCTCATAGCTGTGATCTAGGCAACTACCTTGAAGAGAGCAATGTGTAGTGCAAGAGCCAGGCTTGAATGTCTGACATCTTGGTCTCTTAAATATGTAGTTTCAAATTCCATTTCAATTATTGCTATACTCTTTTTAAAACAAACTTTTAAAAAAAGGTAAAGAAGAAAAAAGCGACAATAATGAAAATTTAAGGTTCCTTGAAAGCAAGTGGTAACATCCAACCATATATGCAATCTTACATTACAGTATCTGTTAATCTGAGCAACAGATGTGACAACAAAATAGATAATATACCAACCATTGTTAATGAGCTATTCTTGATTTGAAAATGTGTAACATATGTAGTGTTGTATGTTGCCCTGTTTCTTTGTTTCTGATTTTTCTTCTTGATTTGCTTTTAATTTTCAAAATAAAATTAAATTTAAAAAGAATTAAAAACCATCAGACCCTATGAATTTAAAGACTCAATCCAAAAATAAGCATGTAAAATTATTAAACACTTCTCAGATGAAGAAGTACAAATGACAAATAAATATATGAAAAAAATCCTAAGCATTAATTGTTATTTGAGAGATTAAAAACTAAAGCACTATTGAGATTCTATCTCACTCCTGGAAGAATGGTTATTATAAAGAAATCAACCAAAAACCAATGTATGTGGGACTATGGGGAAAAAGAAGCCCTTCATCATTGCTGGTGGGAGTATAGACCAGTACAACTACTCTGGAAATAATTTTGGAGAATTCTCATAAGTCTAAAACTAGAAGTCCCATATAATCTACCCATCCTCCTCTTGGCATCTTCCTAAAAGAATCAAAAGTATACAGAAATGTATGAACACCCCTATTTATAGCATTAGAATTTGTAATGAGTAAATCTTTGAAATAAGCCCAATTCCCATCAATCAATGAATGGATAAAAAATGACATTTTAATTTAACTAGTGGAGTACTACTCAGCTTTAAAGAAGTATATACTTGAGACATTGATAGCTAAATGAAGGGACCTTGAGACAACACTTTTTTTTAATGTATTGAGTACAGGGTCCACAGGGTCTCACTACACACATTAGACTTGTAGTGATCACCCTGTTTTCAGCCTCCCAAGCACCGGCACTACAGGCATGTACCACTATGCACAGTCCGAGACCACCCTCTTAGTGTGAAACACATATACATGTGCAAATATCGCGTCATCTCTCTGGCATAAGAGACTGAAGTTGTACATCAGAATAATAATATATAATAGTATGAAATAAGAAGAAATTGTTCAAAAGGAAAGGGGAATTGGGAGAAAAGGAAAACAAAAATTGAAGCAAAGAGGATAAAATAGAAACAAAGATTTACAAATAAGGAAGAGAAGAGGAGTTGAATACAAGGGAAGAGAACAGGGAGAAAAGATGAGCCAAGATACATCATATATTGGTGCAAAATCCCTACTATACATGTACTCATTATGCATATCAAAATTGTAAGAACAAACTTTACAATAAAAATATATTTTAGAAAGAGTCCTGAAAACTAACTCATCAACATTATTAAAATTGTAATACGAATGTTGTTTGAAAGTTGAAAAAAAAATAAAATGATAAAATTTTAGATATACATTTCTGCTGAACTGTATCAAAAACCTGATGCCTTAAACCCACAAGGAACAGTTTTTCCTCATACCTACCATCAGGAATGTGCACAGTTGGTTGGTTAGTTCACATGGCATGAGTTGAGGTCAGTATCTGATGACTCTCACTGAGTAATTGAGCCTGACCTGGAAGACGCAGTGCAACTTCACTCACATACCTGATCTGTCAGACTCTTTCTTGTAATCTTTCTTTGCCATATCTCATCATTTATTCAGCATCTTGACCTTGTGTGTGTGTGTGTGTGTGTGTGTGTGTGTGTGTGTGTGCGTGCATACGCTGTTTTTGAGAGAGCTTCTCACTACACGGTTCAAGCTGGCCTTCAGTTCACTTTGTAGCCCAGGCTAGTCTTCAATTTGCAGCAATCCTCCTCGTCAGCCACCCAAGTGCTGCAGTTACAAGCATGTGCCACCATCCATGGTGATTTTATGTATGTCCCGGTGCCTTCCCTCACAAAAACAAAATGGAACTCAGTAGGTCTTTTATGGGCATTGTTTGCAATCAGAACAGTGTATTTCTACTTTATTACATTAGTCTAGAGATCAAAAGTGGAGGAAAGAATCTCTGCTCTTCACAGAAGATAGTGTAAGTGTAAATAAATGACAATTGCAAGAGAAACTTTATGAAAACTCCCACAAATAACATCTAGAGTTGTAGGAGGTAAAAAGAAATAGTGAGTCTCATGAATTTTCTTCTGGAATCGAGTAATAACATATGCTCAATACTAAAGAGACTTGAAGTTATGCCCAGATCTATATAAATCAGAACTATCTGTGTTGTTTGACCTAGACATGTTATTATGAATCTACCTGGCACAAAAGGCAAAACATGGAGTATTTACTTAATTATTCTGTCCCTTTTTAACTGCCTCATACTGTCATTAAAATGAAAAAAAAATTATTTACTTCCTCATCTGTGAAACTCAATCTCCAACATCCACAGCTTAAGTGAAAATTTTATTTCTGTTTACATTTGTTTAGAAATTTATGGTCATAGTCAGTTGTCTCCACGGCAGAGTGATACAACCGAGGAAATCGCTCAGGGCATGGAGGACAGGAAGCAGAGAGAGCTGAGATCAAACGAGGAGGAAGGGGCCTATCCCTGCCCTGCCATGCACCCCTCAGAGGAGGCGTCATTGCCCAACAGCATGTTTAGCTACAAGCTTAGCAGTGGCCTAATCCACTGATGAGTTCCATACCCTCATGACCCAACTACCCCTCAAGTCCCACCTATAAAATCAGGAGTTTTCTGTGGGTACATCTAGATATAAACCACAACAAGTATCCAAATTGAAATTCTATATAAACTCTTTTTCCAGTGTTTTCTTTAAAAAATAGGAAGTAGATTCTGTGTTAAAGCACTGGAAATTTTTTTATCTTTGTCAATTCGAAACTCTGGTTAGAGTTTCCAAGACTTAGAAATATAATGATTGAGTTGTAGGTGTAAATTCTGAATCCAGGGGATTTCAACATAAGATTGTCTCTAAATAGAACTCAGAAATTACAACTGTTTTTCTGTATCCTAAATCTTAACTTCTCTGAAAAATGATTAGTAATAAATGTTGCATAAAATGCTATAAGAATATACTCATTGTATAACTATTTCATTCCAGCATGAAGTTATTATTTGTTGACACATCAGTAGTATTGATAACTTTCAGCAAGACAACTTTCAACAAATGAGACTAGTAAACTTGTTTTCTGATTTATTAAATCTAATTTTTAAGTCTTCCAAATAAAACTTCAAAATCAATAATAAATATTTTTTCTGTAATCCTCTCTGCATAGGGATTACCTTAACATGCTAAGTATGTTATCTGGAGAATAACTGTATCAGTCAATAGTAGCATAATTCTCCACTGCATTATTCTTCAGCCTCAACATGCCTCATCATCAAACTTCTTGGCTTTACAAACTACTGTCCATGCCTGAATTATAGATACAAAGAGTCACCAATAAAAAAGATCCTTGTTTCAGATTCATGTATAACTCCTTTTTTTTAAAAATATAACATTCACTAATTGCAGAATATTTCTGGCTTACAAAAATGTTCATTCAGCACCACGTTTTTTTTGCAGTACCAGGGATTGAACTCAGGACCCTGCACTTGCCAGGCAAGCACTTATTCTAAAGAGCTATCTCTCTGACCCTCCTTGATTTTATTTTCCTGATTATTAACAGCATTTACCTCTAGCATACAATTTATGTAGATTTTCTTATTTATTTCTAAATAAACCTATGAGACAAGAACTTGTATATTTTTGCAGCAGCAGAGCCTGAGACAGGTGTTCTTGAGGAAGTGATATTTTTAGAAGGTGCTTTCCTAAGAGAGTTCATAGGAAAGGTAGGAAAGTGCAATGACCCAAAAAGCTAAGCAGCATATGATCTTCACTGGTGATTATGGTAGCAACATCCCAGGTTGTGCAAGAAGCTCTTCAGCACAGAAATAACATAAAGTCTGTCCCAATTTGGAGCAAGGGACTGAATTTTGTAGTCTTCAAAGGTCAGTCATTGGATGCTCAAGATGTAGTCAGATCTTAACAACCCAACCTCAAGGCAGCCAGGGGATGATTTTGTGGTTCATCACAATGGACCACAAGAGATCAGAGCACTAACATGCAAAGTACAATCCTTTCACTGGGAAATATAAATTTAATAAAGAGGAAAGAACCACACAAATGTCCTCCTTAATCTTAATGATAATGTTAGTGTTTTCTGGTGCTGTGGCTTATTGACAGCAGAGAGCCTAGAAATCCTTGAAATCGAGTGGCACTCCCAGTGCAACAATTCCCAGGAGGGTGTGCCTGGCAGCATTAGAGTGTGGAGTGAGGCTGATGTGTGAGATTTGGCCCATGACCACTTCAGATTTATTTTCAATGTCATGACATTGTGTATTAGGATCAAGATCGCTGGAAGTCTGGGGAAGCCCTGGGATAGTGAGAGACAGGAAGGCAGTCCAAAACTTCTTAAGAAAGATTTGACTTATGTTTGTTAGGTTTTGCAAGAGGTATATATAATCTTGAGAATGGGAAACGAAATGAAATTCTGGAGCATTGTTCCTTTTCTGGAGTTGGAAGCTGAGTAAAACCTTCAAGAACTCAACAGGAATTCTAGGATGATCCAGAGACTCCCAACTATTATGTAGTGATAGGTAGGTTGCTATTTGGTGAGGTGAGGAGACAGCACATGGCAGCTATTGCCCATATCTCTGGCAATATTTCGGTGACACTGCAGGGTGAACATTTGTGAATGTAAGAGTCTTACTACCCTGGCATTGCTATCCAATTGTTCTGTCGTAAAGCACACTGCACATCAGTGACCCACTAACAGCATCAATCTATTTTAACTCATTTCATTTGACAAATAATTGACTAATAAGAGCTAATTTTAAACAGTGTAGTAATCTGCCCTTGCATGGAATGTGTCCATGCTGAAAATATTTTCACTGCATGAACAATTTACTCCTTAGCATGCCACTAATTTTGGGTGCAAAGTAATTTTTATTTCATGTAATCTCTGTCAAGAAGACGAGCCCAACATTTTAATAATAGAAATACCAAAATATTTTCCCTAGCAGGAGAATTCCTTAGAGTAACTTGAGGAATAGACACAAAACATTCAGACCTACATATTGTCTCAAGGCAATTCAGAATGACCATTTAATTTGGCAGGAATCTGTGTGAGATGAGTGACTCAGGTGAAGGAGCAGTAATTTATTTTTTAACCTCAATCACTCGGTGTCATTTTGACAGTTTTCTGTTGGTAAATATCTCTCTTCAGCTTTGAGTCGTTTTTCAAAAGCAGATCTGTGTGAACCTGTCAGAACTGAGTTTCCCAGGGTAATCACCACAGTTAGGCTAAGTCTGTGGGAGCTGGAATGGAAGAATCCATTGAAACACCAAGTTGTCAGCTTGAAGGCACCCTTCATGATGTGCTATGGCACACGGCACAAGGAGTTACTCTCCTTTACTTCTCCATTTCTCCTTTACAACCCCCATAGTTATTTATAAATTATTTAGAAGAAATTTATTTTTCCTCACCTCTAGGGAAGTTTCACTAGGAATGCTCAAGGAAGGTTTTTAAATATCAGAAAATAGAAGACACACACTTGTTTCTAAATCCACAACTTGTGCCCAATCCTCTTTCTTCCCACTGAAAAAAACTTAAATTCAACCACATTTGGCTCTGGATACCCCTTTTTATGGCTTCAGTTCTTTTTAGGAGACTAATAGTTTCTCATGTCTTTTTCTTAGCTGTTTTCAACTTGATATGGCATAAAAATTAACCAAACACTTTCCCTAACATTGACCTAGGACATAAAACTCAACTCAGTCCCAGATATCGTCTCCTGGCTGTGGTTTCTTTGTGCAAGTTGAGTCCTTTCTTCCTGGGACTACAACCTAGGTGTGGAGACTTACTGGAGTTCGATATTTATCACTTTCCACTGGTCAGGCTCTTCCTGACTTTGATAATATGCCAATTGCCAGAGTTTCAAACACAGTTGTGAACTCATCCTAGCTGTCAATGTTCAGTTACGTTTCCATTCCTGTTCCTAATATGTAAATGTTGGAGAATGACTGACAAGTTAGAGATGCTCCATATATAATTCATTCCTTCCCTATGTTTTATTATGCACAAGAGTTCAAGATGCATCCTTCTTGCTCACCTGTTTCAAGGAGAATTGCCTCCCTTTGTGACATTTGGCTTCTCAATAATCCCACCTACTGTTTAGCTCAAGCTTTCTTGAGTATGACATTAACAAAGAGCATTTAATACCTGATATATTCTCAATAAACACATATAAACCTGAAAGGAAAAGTAACAACATACAAATGCTAAACCATGTGATAGGATATTGATGGTGACAGTTTTTGATGTACTGGGTGAACTTTTCAGAAAGACAAACAGACAGGATGTTCTTAGACTGAAATTTGCTTTCTTCATCCACAGTGTGAGTGTATTGGATAACAAGACCACTGTGGTCTCCTATAACACTAAATTGAGCTACCTTGTCCCGCAGGGTGTATAACCCACTGCAGACTACCCTTGGCATGATAGCAGCTCAGCATTAGGAAGCCCAAGTAAGCTATGCGCTCACTCAGTTTCTTTGGTAATACATCAGGTGAAGAGGTACCACTAAGATGAGCTTGCCACAAGCTGCTATTTCCCACTTGATAAAATGTTTTCATTATTCCTCTCTCTAACAGAGCAGTCCTAAGAGAGTGTTGGTGTTTGCTTTACACAGACCCCACAGATGCAGAGGCACATGTACGATGCTATATCTGTCTGCCTTCCTGTGGAGCAGTTGAGTAAAAAGTAAACAATGTGTCTAAAAAGAAAAGCAATCCTTTCTATATATAAGGACTTAATTACTTTCTTTTCATAATATATTGGAGGGAAGGAGTGTCTCTTGGATTGAAATTCAAAGCCAGAGTTTTGAATTAGACAAGTATTTCCTAATTTAGCCAACTTTAAATATAGCAACAACTTAATTTTTCTAGTGAAGCACAGGAAGATTGTGTTTGGATATATTATTATGTGACAATTGTGTGTTTTAAAGCTCTATCTTGAATGAGTAACAACAAGGAGAAGATACTGATATAGTGTCATCTCACATTGTGATTCTGTAATTGCTATCTTCAGGTATTTTATTTATTTATTTTTCTTTTTATATTTTCATCTATTTAGTATATCAGCTACAGGGTCTCACTACAGTCTCACTACACAAATCGTACTCAGAGCAGTCCTCCTGTTTTCAGCCTCCCAAGTGCTTGGATTAGAGGTATGCGACACCATGCCCAGTCTCCTTTCCCCATCTCAGTGTGCCCGGGGGTGGGATTTGCACAGCACTGGGGATCGAGCCCTGGTCCCTATGACTGCCTAAGCAGGCACTTCAATCCGCTGCGCTATCTGGGTAGCCCTCAGATATATATTTTTTTAATTTTTAAATTTTAGGATTAAATATTTTAATGGGTTCTGTCTTAGATATCAGCCCAGTTAATCAATGTTACAACAAAAAAAAGGCTACTAATAAAAATATGTTTAAGTGAAAAAAAATTTAAAAGTTTATAAGTCCTCTTTTTTCCATGCCCTTTCCCTGCCCACAAAATGTTCAATCTGGAGAAAACTATCAAGAAGAAACCAAAAGAAATCATTGAATAAATATCACTGACTTCATAATATTTTCAAAAAATGACAATGCCACAAATATTTCATTTTTCCCAGGTTGAAGGCTGAAACTCGTTTTAAAAAAATTATAAAATTACATTTTGATTACAAAATAAGTAAAAACAAAGACTTATGAGAAATGATTTTCCATCTTCATCACTCAGGTTCCTAGCAAGAATCTGATGTCATCCTCAAAGGGGTTATTTATTTGGAGAGAACTTAGCAATTGAGCTGTTAAGGGAAGGAGGCCAGGAGAAACAAGCCAAAAAGAATAGCAAAGAACTCAGCACCTGGAATTAGTGAGAAATCAGTGTCATCCCTTTGTTCTGAAGGGCACATGGAGGAAAGGGTACTACTGAGATCTGACTTGAATTTTAATCATGGAAAGACAGTCACGCACTAGGACATGGAGTCATACATGAACCAAAACTACAGCCAGGAGTGAAAGTGTAAAGAAAACAAATAGCCCGACATAGTTTTCCTCCACTGTCCGCTTAGGACAGCCTTCCCTCACAATCAAGCAGCTAAGAACAAAGAGCAACACAAAGCGAGGAACCCAAAACAACATGGCCATAAACTTTCCTGATGCTGGGATGCTGCAGAGTACACGTTAGGAAGTTGAAGCTTCACCTATTTCTGGAATTTTGTTAATATTATAATTGAGTCTGGGTACCAGGGCATTAGGTTGCCCCTGCACACACTCTCCCTCACAGCTAAAGGAGATGAAACTTTTTTATTTCCTACTAAGGAGATCTTGTAGCTTAGAAAATTCACCTCATATTGGTGATTCCAATGCACTAAGGGTCCCATCCATCAGAATCATAAATCCTTATCCATAGGATTGCCTCTGGATCTTGCATAGCCTCCCATATTATTCTTCTTAGTGTTTCCCTTTGCAGATTACTAGTCTCACTAGTTTTGAGAGTTTCAACAGTTCCCTTGAGATTGTGAGAAGGGCTCTCATCTGCCACCAGCAACAGAGGCTTTATCATGAGCCAACCAGTGGACCGCTCTGCTTCTAGGAACTAGTACCAACTTCCGTCGGCTGGGTTTTGTAGGAGCAGTTTCTAGAATATATGTGCAAGAGTTTATTGGGGAAGAACTTTTCAGAATAAGACTTTTGAGCTATGATGATGGAAGGCAGCACTGCCAGAAGGTGATTTGTAATGCTGCCCCAGCACAGCCCTCCAAAGAGAGCTTCAGAGGTTGGAACAGACTCTTGATGAGCTGAAGCTTTTCCTCTGCTCTCATCAATCCCTCAGTGAATACGAGCTGCTTTGATTGAGGGAAAAAGTCTCAACTCTTTGTCATCAGCAGCTGACCCTCTTGTCAATTAGGGGAATACGTTGACCGGAGCAGCACCCACTGCAGATACTGTTCATACCAGTGGCACAAGAGTGATAATGTCAATGGTTTCATTAAACCTAGATGTCCTTCAACTTCAAACAATTTGATTAAAGAATTAAGCAAATGATGAGCATACAGCCGTGCTTGCTTGTAGGCATACTTCTAATATTAAATGTAATAGGCAAAATTGATTACAAGATTTGAAAAGATTAGAAATACCATGTAATGTGGTAGGTAAAATTTATACCATTATGAGATCTTTAGTCTAAAGTTATTTCTTTGGTTACTTGAAGAGCTTTCATCTCTGAGACTTTATAAGTTTATTAATTGGCAATGGGATTTTAAATGAAAATCTTTCTCACATGCAGTCAAATCAATAATCTCAATGTGCACATGTAATTTAAAATCAACTCTGAAATGTTTCCAAATCCATTAATAGTTTAATGCTTTTATGGATAGAAAACTGTAATGTGAAGAATTATGAACTGAATATTAAAATACTTAACATAAATTACTAAAAACAGTGACAAGTAAATGCTTTTCAAAGACTTTCACAGTATAGTATGTAGTCAGAGACAGACAGACAATTAGAAAAAACTGGATGTATTAATGATACATTTCAAAGTCATCAAGTAACAAAACTGATTATATGAATGAAGTGGATTTGGATTATAACTGGGGCATTATTACTGCCTCTATACGAGTAGCAAAAGATTAATATAGTCTCAATGGCGCTCACTTCCCTTGATGCACTGCTTGACAAGTAGCTAGTTCCTTAGCAAGCAATTAAGGTAAGTCTTCCATATCGTAGATAGATGAAGTTCTATGTTAGGGAGTAGAGTTGTCAACCAGAATGTAGTCTAGATTCCAGCCCATACATGCTGATTTAGGTTAGTTTCTCTCCTAAATGGACAAACTATTCCAATATGTGATCAACTGGTCTTACAGTACCTTGTGAAGGTAGTAATCAAATGCTGTACTTAGGCAAATCCTGATGAATACAGAACAGCTTAACCAAAGCCTGTATATTTCAAAGCCAAACCAATATTGTATTAATTAAAGCATTCTTATGATTTTGTCTTATTTTTGTTTTTCTTCTTGTGACACTGGAGATTAAACCCGGGGTCTTTATACTTTTATGTATGTCCCTGCGTCTTTTTATTTTACTATTTAGAGTAGTAAGATAGGATCTCACTAAGTTCCTAAACTTTACAAGCTGGGCTTGAACTTGTGACCCTGCTGCCTTGGCTTCAGATTAGCAGCACGAGTCACCACATATTAGTGATTGCGTCAAGCAATCATTTTCCATTCAGAATCCTTTATCACTTTAATTTTAATTAAAATGCCATTTTACTTGGAGCAGCTAGAGCAACTGCTCAGTATTATGCTAGCAATGGAGACCTAGCAGAGGGTAGCCAAAGAATATAAGTGCAATGTGAGGGAAACTGAAACACTAAGTAGTTGTCCCAGGTATTCATGGATTGTAGTCAAGTAGTATTGGCCCATGTACTGTAACTTCCTCAAGTAAAAAAATCTCTCATTTACAGTGATCAGAACAATAAAGCTAGTCTATCATCTCACAGCATGTGGGAAAAAATGCATCTGCTTTACGAAAAGATGAGACTCAGGGACTGTGATAAGATAGGAAAATTAAAGAGCTACTTTTGGTCTAATACTGCATCACTTTCCCTTAAATGTCAAATTAAATCACACTACTTATTTATTACTGATTCTAGACACAGCTTCACAGTTTTCTGGCTAACATTTTTAACACAACAGACACATACTGGTAATCAGGTAAAAAGTATAGTCAATCTTGTTCAGATTTGGTAAGTGGCTATTTTAAAATTTCATAAATTATGCATAAATTGAAATTATGCTGCAATGAAGCAAAAATGGAATAAATGTAAGTGAAGTAAGTGAATAAATAAATTAAGCCACCAAAATATGTGCTTTAGTCAAATTATAAGGATGTTGAATCAAATATCATATCTAAGAGACACATGTCACTGCAGTAAATTACTCCAGTGCATAAGATGCCTGGATTCAGACCTCAAATGTGCTTATGTAACATACTTCGACTTGTCCAGACATCAGTTTATAACAAAGAAGGCTTCAGCCCACCTTTGTGCCTCGTTCTCAAATGTAAATTGAAAAAGACTGATGATGTCTTGAAGTCCCTCAGATACTACCAAAAGTGCCCCTCTTGTCACCAGCTTGTTAATGACAGCCAGTCTACTAGTTCCAATCATTTAGAAGCCAGATGTAAGCGACCTTGGCCAAATTCTTCACTGGGTTCCCATTAGGCTATCTGGATTTGGTCTATGGTATATCTTCTTTGTGCAGAAAGATGAAGGGGGAAATCCGAGGAACCAGTACAGGCAGGCTATGTGGTGGGAGATGAGTTCCAGAGCAAATTAAGATCAGATGGTTTTTTTTTGCCCCTTCCCACTACTCTTATGGACTACTGGAATATATTGGATTCTGAATTCACGTACCTGTAATATTTACATGGCAATGAAATAACCACCTCTAGCAAAAGCTAAACAAAAAAATTGGATACAAATGAAGGACTATTTTGTATCTGTATATACAAAATAGTTAGGATACATATACAGCTACTTTCTCTTATTTCAATGAGAAGAAAGATTTATACTAATAGTGTTTGGACAGGATATCATGTCTGCATCTTGTACTATGAATAACCACTACGAAGACAACAATATGCAATGTATTAATTATTGAAACTGTCCTATTAGTCGGTTTTGAAACTCTCATTGCTATTTGTTTCTCAATAAAATTTGCAAAACAAAAGATCAGGTAGCGCCAATGAGAAGAGGAGGCCTGCAGGGAGTAAACAGAGCTTTCTTGGTAGCCCAGATGCCAAGAGATGAAGATGCAGGGACTAGGGAGTTCCACAACTCTGAAAATCAGCAACAGGTTAAAAATATGATAACCAGGAAGAGTCAAAGCAGTCTGAGTTAACACTCACTTACTGCACACTTACTCAAGGCAGGAGACAGCGTTCTCTGTCAGCAGCAAGCCAAAAATCCAAAATTCTATATGAGAAGCAGGGATTGGTGGTTTTAAACAGGGAGAAATATGGTACATTGACTCATTTAAAATAAGAACAGAGTGATTGCAATGAATTTCAACTGAATAATCTAAGTGGAACATCAAATAAAAGACACATAGTCCTTTGCTGCCTTGTTTACCACTTGTACATAGTGTCCATTTATAAGTTTGTAAAATGTCAAAATAGAAAGCATTCCTGATAGATTGCTGATGCAAACCTTTCTCTTTGAAGTTCTTTGAAGTTATTCAGCACTACATTGTTCTTGTATGTGTTAGTGATGCATACTTACTGGCAGCTTAAATAGCTAGCTTTCTTTGTTCCATTTATATTTTTCACAATACTGAAGAGTAAACCTAGGACCTTTGAACTGAACTACAGGGCTAGCTGCTACTCACCTCTTTGGCTGTTTTAATTCTTTTTTATTTTAGAACAGTCTCCCTAAGTTGCTAAATTTCCCAGACTAATCTTGAATTTGAGATCCCAGAGTGCTGAATTTCGGATTATAGGTATGTGTTACTACATTCAGCTAGCTTACACACAAAAGAAGCTAATACTAAGACAGCAATGCCTAACGTATTAATTACTGTAACTCTCCTACTAACCTGTTTTGAATCTGTTTTATTGTTATTTTCTTTCTCTTTACCATAAAGAAATCTTAATTTATAATTGTGTATGAATTTTTAGCTCTTGTGTTGCTCATCAACAATTTTTTTTGCCCTTTTCACTTTAGTTTGCCAACATGTTTATCCTAATTCATAATTTCTCCTTCTTAATTCTTAATTTCAGCAGCACAAAGTCTTTGCTTTTTTTCTCTGCAGAATTAGTCATTGCATTTATTTGTTCAATCATTCACTCACTCAGTCATACATTAGCTTACCAGACATGAAAAGCAGAGTCAAGGATTGGCTTTCATTATGACACCACTGGAGCTACTCTAAGATGTCTGTCATATTATAATTTGCTACTTATTTCAATTTGTTTTATGACTTCTCAACCATTGTTACTATCAAAATTATGTAATTATTAGATATTGCAAAAATATACCAATAAAAATTATTGAGACAAATTTTTTTGACTAGGTTTCTCCATGCAACTCAGGCTGGCCTTGAGCTCACTTCATAACCCAGGATGGTCTGAATTTGCAATGATGTCCCTACCTCAGCCTTCCAAATGCTGGGACTACAGGTGTGCATGGCAATGTGTGGCTCTTGAGATGAATTCTTATGCTCTTTAATTTTATTTTTATTTGGTTGTTGTCTTCTTAGGTCATATAATGAAACAGAAGAATATCCACAGTTTAGCTTATGGTTCTACAAATACTCAACAGATGAGCATTAAAATGAAGACTAATATGTCACCTAATTGATTTTTACTTAATAGACTAATTTTTAGCAACTGTCCTATCATGTTATTCCAAAGATTAACTAATGCAACAACTTTTTAAGTCTGAAATAACTGTCAGAAGTTAACACAGATATTAACTCAGATAATTAATAAATATCAATTCTCATAATGTTCTAATTGGTCCAGAATGGGAATTTGCTCAAGGAAAAACTAAATATATGTAACACTGATGTTGAAAAATAATTATAGCCCATTGGATCTAATAAAAGATTAATATGTATTGTACACGCAAATGAAAGTTTTCCTACATAGCTATTAGCCTATTGCTAGCTGAATGGAGCATGTTTTCTTTGTTATAGTTTCATTTTGCTTGTTGTAGACAGGACTCTTGCTGTGTCTGATTGTCTGATGAGCTTGTGTTGTACACGAGGGAAGTGATTACTTCTTGTCTTTGACATAGGCTTAGGTTCAAAAGCAAGAATTCAAGAAATAGAGAAGCCCAGATTGTAAGGAACTCACAGTCACAAACAAGCAAAGCCTCTGTTGTCAGGAGGAGTGAGAGAATCTCAGCTTATTCTAGAGCAAAATATAGCTAATGCCATCATTTTGCAGTAGGAGGAGAAAAAGAAAAGAGAACTATAAATGAAATAGTTAAAGCCATTTTCGACATCATTAAAATACAATATTTGAATGTCAGTGGAATACTCCTCTCTGACAAAAGTAGGTAATAAAAGGGGATATAAATGAAAGACCATTTTATAGTGAAAAAATATATCTGTATATACAAAATAGTTAGGATACATATAGAGCTACTTTCTCTTATTTCAATGAGAAGATTTTTACTAATAGTTTTAAACAAGATATCATTTCTGTATATCATACTATGAATAACTACTATGAAAACAACAATACACAATGTATTAATTATGGTAACTGTCCTACTAACCTGTTTTGAAACTGTCTCAATGCTCTTTGATTCTCAATAAAATTAATATAAAAAACAAAAATAAAATAAAAATCATATATGAATACATATTTTCCTTTAAAATTAATGCTTCCTACTTTATCAATATATACTACTCATTTTATTTATGTATGCACATTAGTTATGTGCCAAAAGTATTCTTTTTATTTTGAAATATTTGTGCAAATTTATTAGCTTGTTCCTCTCCTAATTATATACTAAAGAAAGTGTAGTGCTAACTAGGTAATTGGTGGTGAAGCTTGGTAGCTAGTTGAGAGGCTGAGAGGCACACCTAGTTCCAGAGTCCGCTCCTATCCCTAGCATATGGCCCAAGGGCCTCCGAGGAAAAGTTCACCCATTTCCAGATAAATCTACCCCATGCGTAGCTTTGTCTCTTATACCACTTTCAAAGCAAAGGACTTTACTAGAATACATCTAATTTCAATTCATATCTTAGCTTTACATATTTTGTAGTGAAATAATTACCTCACTATATAAATCAGCATGTAGAATATTTCCTTAGGCATTGACATTAATTCTCTAAAATAAAATTTTATAAAGGTCTGTCACACCAGAAAGTTTTCTAGGATGTTTGGACTACTTTTTAAAAATTTGGCCATTGTTACTTTCTTTTGAGATGACACTGAGGTTATTTCAAACTGCAGTTTGGAATGAGTTCACTTCTGGAAAATGAGATGGGTGAAATTATCAGTAATGGAATATACGGAATCTTTCACCTCTGGGAAACTGGCTCAGATATAGCCTGAGGTGGGAGAGGCAGAGAACTCTTTTGCCTGACACTTCCCTGCCAGCTCGGGTGAAAGGAGTTGCTAGTGTCACACCAGGGCCTCCAGTCTGCTATCCGCATCATAATTGGCACACGACACTGTGGTCTCTGCAGTGAGTTCTTGGAGGACAAATAAAATAATCCCCTCATTACTCTGAGGGAGGTCACCTGAGAAAGTTTTAGTCTTAGAGATAGAAAGGAAGCCCTTCTTCATCTCTGCTAAGAGAATGCACAAAGAAATTGCTCCATTTTATTTTAACATGGCTAGTAAAATAGTAGAGAAGAGAGGGATGCAAGACCACTTGTCTTGAGGTCTTTTAAGAAAATAGTGGTTCTCTCTCTCTCTCTCTCTCTCTCTCTCTCTCTCTCTCTCTCTCTCTCTCTTTCTTCTCTGTTAGGCTTTTTCTCTCTGTGTCTTGGTCTCTCTAACACTTTCTCTCACAAACTCAGAAAATAGGCCAGGACATAATACACTAAGTGCAAGTAAATAATGTACACTTTCAAATTCTAACGTTATGGTTTTAAAGGTCTTTATGTAGCACCCTACAGTGAAAAAGTAAGGATAAAGGGGTTACATAAGTATGTGCTTCTACTATGTTTTTTCCTATCAAAAGATAAAATATCTTTAATCTCATATACACATCTAGACTCGAGCTGGCTCATGGAAATCCAGAAATAAGGAAATGAAACTTGCTGGTTAAATTTATCTTTCTCTTCCTTCTTGATAATTTAAAAGGTAAGGGAATTTTATCCAGGACAAGTCAGTAATTATCTGATGAGAGAATTGTTACATACTCTTTGCTTATTTGAATAAAGATCAATATTTTTTTTACCTGAAGTTGCTCTGTTACTTAGGCTATATTTGCAGCAAATTTTTAAATGTTTAAGAGAAAATAGACCAACAAATTATCTTAGCAAATAAAAGCACTTTTCATTTGGGCACTTACTTGATCGTGGGTCAAAAATTGTTTCCATGTACATTCTCCAGATGCCCTCTGCTTGGCAGAGCTAAGTAGGACTCATGGTGGAACCAAACAATGCTTTTCCATTCCCTTCCAGCACCAGCAATGTTGAAGATAATAGCAACAGTTCTCACCTAGGTTTATTGCAGGAAGTATCAGCATGAGAATGACTTTTCCTCCCCACATAGTATAACACTTTATATTTTGCCAGACAAAGAATGGAGACATACATTTATATTTCATAAACATACTGAATCAAAGAACCTTAGGTACAGAAGTGTTTTTAGATACCTTCACAGTTTGAAGCAGAAACTGAATACTAGATAGACAAAGCAACTGATCCAAGATGTTGTTATTGTTGTTGTGCTACTTTAAGACCATTTTTAAAAATACAATGCTTTACCCTTCGTCTCCAAGGTAGAAAGCACCTTTAAAACCCCAGTACAATGACAGACTGTCTGTGACCCACAAGTAGGGTGGTAGGTTTCAATGCGCAATTTAACACAGCTTATGACTCCAAAGCCAACATGTTTCTGCTTTTGAATAATAAAAAAGAACAATAGATAAACACAAATATCAGTAAAAATATGTAATTATTCCTTCTTGTGTGAGCTTCCTTTTAAATTATTAGAAAAATTGGTTGAAGTGTGTAATGCTATAACATTGTACCTTCATGTCTCATCTTATGGGTTTTCCAAGAGAGGATAATGTGTTTTCCTTGCCAAATTCTTCTTCAAATTTAAAAGGAGAAACTTCCTCAATTTTCTTCCTCTGTTTCTGAAAATTTAGCAAGAAAGGGATGTTGCAAACTGTATTGCTTATTTAGTAATAAAACTATCACTTTGGAAGTTAGTGTATATGCCAGCACATGTAATACATACTTTAAACACCACTGTACTCGGAACATCCAAAGAAATCTGTAACTGGTTGTGATTAATTAGTTGTAAACAATACATGTTTATAATACACATTTAAACAAAATCTTCACTGATTTTAAAGCAATCTATTTGCTCCAATAGAGTCTCTCACTTGGGTCCAAGATGTCAGCATGTATTGAACCATCTTTATCAGTTTAGGATGTACATTTGTTCTTTCGAAATGCAAAACATTAAAGCAATAAATTTGGTTAATATGTAAATACACAAAAGCCACATTTATTAAGGTTCTACATGATATTTCCATATACATATATGTTGTATAATCAGGTGAAACTTATTTACCTCTAACATTTATTGTTTCTTTATGGCAAAAATGATTCAAGATCTTTTTATCTAGCCTTTTGCAATACACAGGATGCCATTGCTGCGTGCAACCATCCTAGTATGCAATAGCACGCTAGAGATTTCTTTTTAAATTTTTTTATTGTGTTTTCTTTTTTATTAATTTTATTGAGAAACAAATAGCAATGAAACAGTTTCAAAACCAACTAATAGGACAGTTTCAATAATTAATACATTGCCTATTGTTGTCTTCATGGTGGTTATTCATAGGACAAGATGCAGACACGGTATCCTGTCCAAACACTATTAGTACAAATTTCTTCTCATTTATTTAAGAGAAATTAACTGTATTTCTACCCTAACTTATTTTGTATATACAGATACAAAATGGTCTTTCATTTGTATCCCCATTTACTGTTTAGTTTTGTCAGACATGGGTATTTCCTTGCCATTTAAATATTGTAGGTGCATGAATTCAGCAAAATAATCCAATCCCCAAATGAACTTTTATTCACTGATCCAAATATAATGGTACCTCTCCTAACAGTTTTACTACTACTCTTACTCTTACTCCTATTCCTGACTAGTTTTGCCACCTCTATCACAAAAGCAGAAAGAAAAAAATATTCACTAGCAGAAATATTCCAGCGCTAAAGATCTACATCATCCCACTTTTGCTGTGTGCTATCACCAGATAAATGAGCTGTATTTGAGGCTCCAGAAAAGACCACAGAGGTAGGAAGGAGAGGCTCTGAAAGTGCCACGGCATATAAGTTATGATCTCTTCTTTATAGCTAAAACCTGCTCTCCTATGCTGTCATGTGCTCGCCTCCCTCCAAAATTTAAATTCAGTCTCTGAATTTAAAAGCAGATTAATGAGCCATTAACAGGCTCTGCAAGAGGTTTCTCTCCAGCAGCAATCAATACTTCTTCTCTCCCCCACTGTATATATAGTTTCTATGTTCTTAGTGATATTTATTTGATTAACTGATCATTACTGTCATACTGGATAGTATTCATTTACTAGGAAATAGCTGAAGCCTATGCTTTTAAGACAGTAACAAATTATCACCTATAATGAAAATTGCACTGAAGCAGTGGCACGATAAACAGGTTGCTCTGTGTGGTGTGTTTATTTTTTTTTTTAATTTACTTAAAATTTGTTGCCAGCTCAACATTGCATCTTCTCTAGACACGCTCATTAGCCTCCGAAGCACTGAAGGGGAGTCTTCAGGCCCAGCTCTGTGGAGCTCAGTAATTGGGCTCATTCCTGAATCCTCCCTTACACAGAGAATACAAATGGCTCATGACGACTTTGCACCAGGAGGCTTCTGGATCATCTCAAAATGCACAGAACGGCTTTTATATTTTTGCTGTGTTAGTGACATGCATGCATTCTTCCAGGGAATAAAAACCCTTTCATTATAACTAGGTTTATGACAATCAGCCCAGCTATACTCAATAAATTGCCTGATTTTTACCTGACAAGAGAGTTTCAGGCTGAAGGCGGAGAACCCTATCCACTCTGGGGCAAGAAAATGTCAGTGTGTAAAAAGCCATATGTGTTTAGGACTTCAACAGCAGATAGTCCGTGTAATTCTCAGAAGGGCATCTCTGGTAGTCATGGCGAAGACTGAGTGGAGTTTAATGGGAGCTACAGAGCTTTGGAAATGTAGAAATAATGCTGAAAGAAGTAAAGTACTGTAGAAATAGCTAAAGTCAGATTTTGCCAAATGATTGAATAATATTGTCAAATACTAATCAATATTTTTGTGTATCCTTCCTCCACATTTGAATACATAAGCAATTTTATGTTGTTTTATTTTTTGCTTCAGAATGACAGAATACAGTGAAAAATAAATTATATTTATTTCTTTTGAATTTTAAACCTGAGCCTTTGGGACAAAAATGACACAAGCTCATAAGTAGAAATTTTTGTGAATACCTAATCGCTAAGAGCATCTCTGAGAGAAAGCCTTTTACCATTTCTTGAGCTTCAAAAATGACAAAAATTCTTAGTGTGGGTTGAAGACAATTAGAGTAGAGGGGTTGAGAGGAATATAAATGTTGGGAGATTCTGGAAGTCAACATGGTTAGAGGACAGTGGGTTTTGTCCCGGAAGGAAGTGAGTGCTGGAGCAGGCGTGATGGACCGCGGGACCCGGGGAGCCTGCACACCGCGATGCACGAACAAGGGCCAGGCCCAGGAGGGCGCTCCGGTGCCTGACTCCTCCCACGTGCCAATACTTCTCTCAAATACACACTCACGTACGCTGGTTCAGATATTTGTTCTTAATTGAAAACTGAGGACCCTTCTCCTAGAGATGACAAGCATAGTATATCAACTTCAAAATTGAAATATTTAAGTGATATGTATAAAACATTATAGATACCAAACAGAAAAATAACAGAACACTCTAGATTCTACTGTATAGAAGCTAAGGATCTGAAAGGCGATTTAAGTCACCAGTGGCCAGAACTCAATAAAGGCAGTGTCAGTAGTTTGCAATTATATCTTTGATACTTTTCTTCTATTTAAGTCCATAAATTACCTCAATATATGGGAACTTGTTCAAATAAGCTTTTAAGTATTTCTTGTAAGTCACAATTACCTACTAATAGGAAAATGACCATAAATCATTTCTTCTTGTATCAGAGTTGCCTGACCTTTCATCTCCAGGCCTTTCCTTCTTTCCATTCACTTTCAGCTCTCCTGCCGGATGGTGCTTGTCTATTCAGTACTTTCTCCGAGAATAGCGCAGAAGCACCACAGGGGCATGGGAGAGGACTAGGCTAAGAAGTGGGAAGGACTGCAGGAGCCCAGAGGCTAACTGGCTCCTCAAAGTTTCTGCGTTCTTATGGCCTGTGCAGTTCAGTAATCTCTCTCGGTGTCTCTGTCTCTGTTTGTGTCTCTTTTTCTCTCTGTCTCTGTCTCTGCCGCTCTCTTTTTCTTTCTCTGTGTCTGTCTGTCTGTCTGGCCTGTCTGTCTCTCTCTCTCTCTCTCTCTCTCTCTCTCTCTCTCTCTCTCTCTCTCTCTATATATATATATATATAGAATTCAAACGGAATGGAAGCATAACAAGGTTAAATTTTTATTAGAAAAAATACTACATTTATTATAAAATGTAAGAAATAAATCCAATTTCCATTAGATTTTAGCTTTTGAAAAAAATAACAACAAAAAGGAAGATATTTGTTCACTATGAATTGATTTTGACCTGTTAATGCCACTGGAAGAATTTACTCATCAGATCTGCAATCTCAGTATAATTTCTGTTGACTAATTAGCTGAAGATTTGTGGGCATATTTCTGAAAAACAGTTGGGTTCATCCTTGTTCATTTTCTTTTTTAAATGTCTCTATTTATTCATTTGAGGATTGTTTATTCCTTATTTCTCAGTGACTCAGTTTTTCTGCCCCAGTGGTTCTTATTACATTTTTCTCTTAGGTGATGTTTTAAGCATCCCCCCTTTACTGGAGCTTTCTGTTCCTCCCTTGGATTTTTCTTTAGTCCTGTGTGAAGGCTGGGAACTATGTAGGTCGGAGGCTACTTTTCTCACTGTGAAGTTGGAAGAAGAAAATTTTAATCACTTTGAACACAACAATATGCACTATAATAATCATTGTATCCATTGTTAATTTCCTATCATCTTGTTTTGAGATTCTGCTTTTTTTCTCTTTGAAATAAAAAGAAAAAAATAAGAAATAAGAAGTTAGCTTGCCTGCTAGCTGCTGAACCTTGCTCCGGAAGCGCAGCGGGGTGCGTCACCTCGTCCTCCACACTCTCCTCCTCACAGGAGTCCAGATGGTTCAAAGTCCATTTTTTTAAGCATTGTTTCAAAGCCACAAGGTAAATGATGTTAGCTCTCTGCGAGAGGAAGCAAAGATTCTGGAGTGGCCACCAGTTCATTCTGGTGACATCAGTATTTAAAAAGGCTTCCTTGCATGAATTTTGCATAATGATTTCTTAGAGCTGCCATAATTTCTCTCACTATTGTTTCATTCGGGTTCACATTAGAATTTCCAAAAAATAAGCCTATGTTGAGAAAGTCAGTAATGACTTCAGTTTTTGTGCATCATTTCTATCAAATCCTTCTCTATGAATAAGTCTTTTTGCATCATGAATATTTGCATTTTTCTGTAGTAAAAATAACCAAGTCTTTCCATGTTGCTTGTCCAAGCAGCCTTCCTCTCCTTCTCTGACTAAACCAATAAAATTCTCCTGGGACAGCGAAAAGCTTGAAAGGAATGCATTGCTAATAGATGGTCATATCTCAAGACCTGAGAACAATCTCAAGGCCAGAGGGTACCCAATGATAGCACAGTTATAGGTAGCGCTTTTAAACAGGCCGTTAAGCCTGGTGTTTTAATTAAGTTTCAAATGCTTAATTTTGTATACTTACTTTGTTAAAGAAAAAACCCATCACATTTATTCGCATGTTAAGGTTATTTAGGACACTGGGAGGCTTGTCTCCCAAGAGTATTAAGTCCTATGACTAATTTGACCTGACTCTGCCCATGTTAAAAGCAAACAACTAAACAAAAAATCCAAGGCTTGTCTTATAAAATGTCAAGTACCCAAAAGAAGAGTAAATTGGAAAGATCAATCATGATTAGCACCTCTAATTGGTTAGCACTTACACTGAAACTCACTCCTACCTGTGAACACAGGAACCTTGTATAAGTGATATCACATAATTTCACACTGATTCTGGGGCCACATTTATGTTACAAGGATCTGATGAGAGATTTAAACACATACAGCTTAGTTTTTACTCTCTTAGAGGAAATTGTTTTACTTCTTCCTGTCATGAGCTCTCTTGGCACATGGTTCATTGTTGTTGCTATAAGCATTATAAACATTTTTTGATACATTCTTTGTTTACAGAGAACTTTCTGTAAGCACATGTGCAGTGCATGTTTGCATTCTTCATGTGGACTTGGTAAGAATGCCTAACACATTTATTTTTCTTTTTTCATCCACTTCCCTCCCTTCCTTACCCTCTTTCTCCTCCCTCCAAATCTTGCTATCCTTCCCTTTTGAGAAAGATCTACCTGCCTATGTCCTCTTATCTCTCATTTATTTTGCTCCCTATTTATAATTTGTATTTCTCATATAAGAGAAATCATGTGATTTTTATTTATGTGTTTGATTTATTTCGCTTATGATGTTCTCAACTTACACCCACGTTTCTACACATGACTCAATTTTAATCTTTCTATATGGCAGAGTAGTACTGTACTGCTCTGGAAATACCGCATTTTCTTTATCCATTCATTTGTTGTTAGACATTTAGGCCCCTTACATGACTGAACTGTTGTGAATCGTGGTACTATAAGCACAGGTGTGCAGGAGTTCCCGTGGCATGATGTTATGCCTTTTCAAAAATTCATTCCCAGCACTGGCAAAATAAATAAGCCAGATACTTCACAAAATCATGGCATTAACACAAAATACTTGTTGTAATTTATTAAAAATAATAATTTATTGCATGAAATTTCCTCTGTTTTCTTTCAAAGCATTGCAACATTTCAGTGAAAATACTGGCAGCTGTCTAAAATTATTTCTACAAGTTTATTTCAGAGATAAAGCTAAGTTACACCTCTTACACTCACCATCTCCCTTCACCAATACAACACACTTAACCTCTTCACTGTAGTTAGTATCCCCTTAATTTGAAAAATAATCTTGGATTTCATGATTAGATACAAGGCTTAAAAGGTAAATTTGAGACCTCTCATTCAGAGTGAGAAGGTGATCAGAAATCCTCTTCCATTTTCATGTGAAGAGAGGTAAAAGACAGGTATTAAAAGGAATTTTTTTTCCTCACAAATTCTCCACTCTGAAGTGCCCTGCATGTCTGTCCAGGGCAATTTCAAATAGAAGTGATTATCATGAGTTTCTCAATTCTTAATTCCATCCCTAGGTCCTGAATGGATTAAAGTTAAAGATAATCTAGGAGTGACCAAAAAGGCTAGGACATAAATCACTTATAGCCTCTTCTCTTTCTTTTCCTATGAGAAACCTCTCTCCAATTACTGTGCACCAAAACCTTGGTAAGTCTGCACTGTTCCTAAGATAGCAAGTCCCCTCCTCTGATTCACAGCTGTTAATTACTAAGGTCCTAATTTATATTCCTCCATTGTTGAGTTTTAATCTGTTACAAAGTGTTAGCGAATCAGTAGCTGCAGTAAGCAGCTTTGAGGCAAGACAACTTTCTTAACAGTTTCTCTCAGAATTTGAAACATTTGGGAGAAGAATGCAGAAGGATTTGGGCCAGATACTTTTCAGAAAATCCATTTATCCATGAATTTATTTTTTAACTGCATTGTAATTGAGCATCTTTGTTTAGAATCCCCAGCATAACAACAGTCTACAATCAATTAACCTGCAATGCAACCAGCTAGCACTGGAAAGGAAGAGAGAGAAGAGATTTTGAAGCAGTTGAAGAAACACATAGCGGGATATTTTAGAAAAATGGAAAAATTACTCTAATGAGAACCATCACAAAAATCTTGACAGAGAAATAAAATCTCTTTCTCTGTCTCTCTGTCTCTCTGTCTCTCTGTCTCTGTCTGTCTCTGTCTCTCTGTCTCTCTGTCTCTCTCTCTCTCTCTCTCTCTCTCTCCCCGTCTCCCATCCCTCTTTTCTTTTCCTCCATCAACATACAGATTTTATTAATTTCTTTAATGAAAATAATATGTGACCCTGTGGTCCTAAAATCTCTTTGGAAATGTGTTCTAACTACAAGAGCACGTAGGAACTTCCCTCAATAATTGCTTATGAGATGAATATCTTTATAAGTCTTTAAGAAATAATTATCATTTTATTTAGGTGAATGTTTTGTCAATGCTTTTCAAGTCTTATTAAAACCAAGATAAAAAGCACCACACAAAATTAAGAGGAATAGCTTGAAGGAACTCATCTATATTAGAACATTATGTTCTAATTTGTAAGTATCAAGAATTATTCATCCTCATGATCTATACAGAATTACCCAGACTCCTCAGTCAATGACATTTTAAAGAGAGTTTGCTGAAAAGACTTTTTGTATAATAAATTAACTTATACTGAAACTGTAACATTTCAAAAAGTTGCCACCTAGAATGTGATATTGTTTCAGCACTACTACTAGTCCTCGCTAAAGTAGAAGTCCCAGCTTGAGCTTTCACCGCCTAGCAGTCCTGGTCAGCACAAAAGCACAGCTTTTTGGCCCCAGGAAAGCCTTCTGCTGTCATCTAGTCCAGGAGCTCAGCTCACTGAGGGAGGTGAACACACTCATCACAGGATTGCTTGGCATCACGCCGGCTGTCCCCAGGCTATTCCTTCTATCTCTAGTTGCAATCTTATTTATTTTGATTCAATTTTTATCATGTCATTTTATTTTCACAGAAAAATTAATGTAGATAATTTAAGATATGAAGTATCAATTGCTTCAGATAGACCAGGAGTTATGAAATAGGTGTTTGTGTGTTACATTTTCAAAATGTATTTAACGGTTCTGCCTTTTAATTTCCAAATAAACAGAGAAATGAATATCTTACAAAGTGAAGGCTCCAGATTTTGAAATGCTCCCCAAAAAACAACTGGTTGAGGCAAACAATTTATTTTGCTTATAATCTATATCTTGGTCAATGGTCAAGTTAGTTAACATCACTTACTGTGGACCTACTCTATTATGGCCATAGATGTGACTGTATGTATAGGTAATCAATTAGACAGCAGAGCAGATTATTAGACAAAGACACCAATTCATAAATGATATCTAAATAGAAAATGCATAGAAGGACAAAATATTAACTTCTGGATTTAGTTTTATAATATACATATATTCGTTATACAAATTTCACAATGTGGAAGATGAAAGTGTTTTATAGTAAAGGATTGTCATTATTTGATAGGTATGTGTCTCTCTAAAGATTATAGAAAATAATCACTTCAGTTCTGAGTACTAGACTCCTACAAGCTTATTAGAGAATTTCTAACAAAGATGAATCCAAGAAATTCTTTTATTAGTATATGCTTGCGGTATGTAAGGCTTAAATTCACAGTGTGGAGCTAATACTCGTATATAAAGCATCTCAATTCTTGTTTTCATCCTCTTTCGCTCTCCTTTCCCCAATTTCTTGATTTCCTTACCCTTTGAGAAAGATCTATCTCCATGTTTTGCTATATCCTTTTTCATTTTAATGAGAACATAGATAAAATAGCAATGAAGCAATTTCAAAACAGGTTAGTAGGACAGTTATAATACTTAATTCATTGCATATTGTTGTCTTCTAGTAGTTATTCAGAGGACAAAATGCAGACATGATATCTTGTCCAAACAATATTAGTACAAACATTTATTCTCAATGAACTAAGAGAAAATTATTAACATTTTGTGCTTTTCCTATATGAGAAATCATGTGATGATCAAGGTGGCTTGTCTGATTTATTTCACCTAATATTACAGTTTCAAGGGACATCCGTTTTCCCTTTGTCAGTAGATTAAAAGATAAAGAATGTGTGGCATTTAAACACAGAGAAATGATACTTTACCACGAAGATGACAGTTTTGATAGTAAAGAATTTAGACTGTTCAGTTTTGTTTTTTTTATTATCAAATTTTTTTTTCTTTTCAAAGTTTTATTGATAAACATATAGCAATGAGACAGTTTCAAATCAAATCGAGAGTACAGTTTCAACAAATAATACACTGCATATATTCTTCTTAGTGGTTAATTACTGTACAAGATGCAGACTTGTGATCCTACTTACAAACACCATTAGAAAAAATCATTCTATTCATTAAGAGAATGCAACTATATATCTATCCCAACCACTTTGAATACACAGATACAAAATGGACATTCATAGTTATATCCCTTTTTTTTAAGTTCCGTTATTGAATTTTATAGGTGTGTAAACTCAGCAAAATACTCTAAAAGAGTCCAGTAGCCCATAATAGCATTGGGTCTTCTGTTTAACTGGCAATGTCAGAAATTATTGACCTGAGTCCCCCACAGCTCAACATAACAACATGGCTTTACTTCCTATATTTCGTCTTCATACTTTCCTACTGGATGGTTAAGACCAAGGTAAAGCAGGACCTGTAGACTGTTCAGTTTTCTAACCAGACTGACAACTCATTCATTCATGAGTTTTCAAAAAATAGTTGTACTATGTACTGTTATATAAAATAGAGTCTATTTTTAGTTACATTATAAGCTTCTTAAAGGCTTGGGAAAATCTTCTGATGCATATTATGCAGTTATGCATTTGACAAATATTTGTTGAATGGCTGTATTTTGCTGGGCACTATGCTTTATACTGAGAAGATAAGGGTTAAAAAGAAATCTTTGTTCCCAAAGAGTTTATCTTCACCTGAGAAAAAAGAGCATCAATGTTAAAAAATTGAAAGATTATAATTATGTCATTTGATTATAACATGAAACTATTTCATAGTAAAGTAATTTGGTGTGAGATTATTACACATAGGAAAGGGGTGTGAGAAAGGGAGACTTCATGGAGGAGCTAAATAACAAGAAGCGTCCCTTCCTTGCTGCAGATCTTCTTTATGGCAAGGGCGGCTGCTGAAATTGCTGCTTCTAGATAAGTTATCTTAACCATGTATCTGCTCTTAGATCCTCATGGCCACAACTACTTTCCAAAAAAGGTAAATAAGCCAGTGTTTAAATTAGATGTTTCCTACATCCAAATTTTCTAAATGAAAAATCATTCTCATTTTTAAAATGACATCAGGAAAACAGAAGAAATATAGATTGGACCTACAAAACTTTTTGTTGATACACGGAGATAGTTAAAATAGTTACTCGTCACTCTTTTCAAACAGATGTAAGATGTTATAAATAACTTGGAGGCACATTGTATAAGCTATTTCCATTGTAAAGTAAAGAGGCTTATATGAAGCTTACGGGTACTGTTCAATTATGGTCACGCAGGGATGAATACTAACCCACAAGATATAATGGGTGGTGTGTTTTTATGAAGGAGTAGATTAGCTATTGAATTACAGGACATGTATAACCTTTTTAAAAAAGAATCATAACAGTTTGTTCTAAAAGAAATAGATACATAAAAATGATTATTTTTATTTTCTAAATAATTTATACAGAATGAAAATTACACAGTCACAAAATTGTTTTATCAAGGTGAAAGAATGATGACTCAAGAATAATACCAAGAGCTGTGTGGGTAGAGCAGCCTCTGTCATCATCTACTACAAGTCAGTAGTCTTCGGCTTGCATCATGGAGCTGGAACATTGGCCAGACTAGGCTTCAGAAGTGCTATGGAAAAGCTACTCCAATTATTTTCCTTTTTGTATAGTAGTATCTATAGCATTTATCTTGTCTCCCCAATATTGATATTGACTAATAAGGATAGACATGTGATAATAGAAAATTTTCTCTTTTTAGTTCTTAGTTCTTCTTTTTTTTTCTGATTTTTTTATTATTTATTTATTTATTTGTGTGTGTGTGTGTGTGTGTGTGTGTGTGTGTGTGTGTGGCCAGCTCAGCCCACCAGGGGGTGGGGCTGGCTGGCATGTGGTGCTGGGGGATTGAACCGCGGTCCCTGTGCTTTAGCTAAGCTTGTTCTAAGTAGGTGCTTTAGACCACTGAGCCATCTCACCAGCCCCTCTTAGTTCTTCTTGTATAGATCTATACACATAACACACACACACACACACACACACACAATTTTCATGGAAAATTATTAAAATAATCAGCCCTTTATTTTTGTACACATAAACTAGTAAAGAGGTATGCAATAAGAACATAATCATATAAGAAAGAAATATATTGTCACTTAGTCTTATTAGCAGCTAATTCATAATACTGCTTGTAGGTCACAGCAAGTTTATTCACATTTGGATAAGAACAAACTGAGTTCTACTAAGGCCTGTTAGATTCTTTCCAGAAAGTATTCCAGAGTCAATAGCTCTGACTATTGATAAAGTCACTGATTTTGTTCAGTTACACAAAGATACATACTTCAATAATTCTAAGAGCATCGGATTTTTACTTAACCAGGCTACTATTTGTACTTTTATTTTTCCAAGTTTCACAAAATAACATAAAATATTGACTGATAAGAGTGCAGTACTGTTCTTTCTCAATGATATTGTAAGCATCTCATAGGAATAACCGAGAGGATAATATGATTAAGAACACGCACAAATTTAATGATCTGATGGCACAAATTCTAGGGGAAAACATAGGCAATGAAAATGCAAATCAATATGATAAATAAATGCATGTTAACATTATACAGGTTAAAATGAAATCAGAAAAACATATCTTGTTTCTATTCTATAAACTGAAGTCACCTGACGTTGATAGCTCAAATTACTCACCTTCACCTTCCTCTTTCTCTTTCTCATGTGGTATGGATGGCAATGAGGGTAAAATGACTAAAGTGTCAAACTATACTCAGTCACAATAATAGTGGCGTTTCCTGGCTTGAAGAGATAGGGGCTTCTGCATGCCAGTTGCCTATTACAATGTGGAGCTCACTTTTAGTTGCAAAACTTTTCTGTAAAAAGGTTTTGGTCCCACTAAATAAAAGGTATGTGGGCAACTTCCTCATATAGAAGAGGTGCTTTGAATCCAAAAAGATTGCAGAACTTCTGCAAGCAGAAAGGGGTGCTCCTACTTGCAAGCAGTGAAAGACAGTTCATGGAGAAGATTCTTCCTCACCAAATGTCTGGTTCGGATGCTATTTTTACAGGTGTAATTTGGCAGTGGATATAAGATTAAAAAGGTCTTCTCTGTGCTAAGCTTGAGGGTATATGCCTGTCATCCAGGGCCTTTAGGAAGATGAGGCAGGAAGATTTCAAATTCAATCCCAGTCTGAGCAATTTAACAATTTAGCAAGACTGTCTCAAAAGGAAAATTCAGATGGCTATGTAGTTCAGTGCAAAGACCCTGGTTTGAATCTGCAACACAGGAAGAAAGAAGAAAGTTATTTATTTATTGAAAAGAGATCTAGATAAGTTCCTAGACTAGATAAGAATCATTGCAATTCAGGTTAACTAGAAAAAAGAGAAAGATTTTTGGATATGAATTACCTCAGAGAGTGGTGGAGAAGGATAAAGCTGAAGAAAAGGCTTTGGTAAAATATAATGATTAAAGACATTTTTAGAGCTGGAATGGTGATGTTGTCCTGTAATCCCAGCACTTGGCTGGGTGAGGCAGAAGGATTGCCACAAATTTGAGGCCAACTTGGGCTACATAATGAGTTCAAAGCTAGCCTGAAATGCATAGCAAGACAGTGTCTCAACAACAGCAACCAAAACATATTTAGGACATGATTAGTTTTACTAATTCAATTAGTGGTTTTAAATGGAGAAACTAACTGTCAAGAGTTTGAAGTTCAGTATCTAACCATGCACAGCTTGCCTCTGGAAGTGATAGACCAGCCCTTACAATTGTAGGTCAAGAAAGAAGCATAAAGAGCAAAGGATTATAGTGTTTATTTTACCTTTGTTATATCACCTGGTACTCTAGTGTGTTATTGAT
>NW_004524590.1:26068516-26072481 GCF_000260255.1 Octodon degus
GAATATACTAGAAATTATTTAGTATAAAAGCACAAACAAAAGAAAGAAATGCTGGGTTAACAATGGCAATCCAGGACAATGGAATTGACTAATGAGCAATCCTAATCTTTAATGTTTTTCATTTATAGATTGAAGGATTTGCATGCATCCAAGGGCTCTCATGGTTGGAATAGCTTTGAAAGAAACCATCATTAGAATCTAAACAAAACTAAAGCTATAGTGCTCGGTCATAGTCTTCTAAATGGATGGTGGCCTCCTCTTTCTTTGTGCTGTGTTTCAATAGTCTCTACTAAGCGTACGCAACACTACCAGGAACAACACAGTAGTCATCACCACAAAGAAAAACAAAGTTAAGGATTTCAAAGTCAATCTTTTGAAATTAAAAAAAAAAAATCCTGCATAACTTTAGATAGGTCAAGGGGCCAGGGAGATGGCTCCGTACAATAAGCACTTCCCTGGCAAGAGCAAGGGCCTGAGTTCAATCCCTAGTTCCAAAAAATAAATAAATAAATAAAAATAAATAATTTAGATAGGTCAGAATACAATGATTAACAGGAGTCCTCATGTCTTCTGACTGCAAAAATGTGTGTTTTGACAGCTGCATATATCTTTGCTTCTCAGTGTTTAGAATATATATTTTTCTTGAAGGTAAAATTAATTTTTTTTTGCATTTTTAGGGAAGGGTGTATAGAGTGTTCAGGGTCTCACTACTAGATTGGACTCATAGTGAACCACCTGATTACAACCTCCTAAGAGCTGGGATTACAGGTACCAGCCACTAGGCCCACTCTCAATCACCATCTCAGCACACCCCAGGGGTGCAGCCAGCCCAGAAGGCCCAGGCATTGAGCCCCCAGCCCCTGTGCCTGCTTACAGGTACTTTAATTCACTGAGCTATTTGGCTGGCCTGTAAAATTAATTTTTAATTCAATTTTTATTAGTGCAATATACAGTTTGCAATACATAGTGATTAAAATCATTGTGGGAGTTAGCATATGTACAAATCATAATTTATTCTATTCTTTGGAAATCTACTGAATTTTCTTCTACCCTAAGGTCCATGATTTAATTACACTTCCAGTGTTCTCATGGATAATAGACCTATCTTTTTCTTCACTTGATATATTTAAATTCCTTGTCATAAAAATATTACACCCCTGAACTTATTGTAGAGATTTGTATCCAAGATTACTACTTATTTTGAGGCAAAATTGGCTAATTAATGCTAAATTTTGCCTATGTAATTACTTTAGCATTAGCATTGGCATTAATGTCCCATGGATATTTCTTTACAAAACAATCATAAGAATAGGAATGAAAGCCTCAAATTCTTGATATTAGTTATAATAATAAGTCAATGTACTTATACAAATATATATATATATATTTTTTTTGTATCAACTAAATTAGGTAGTAAAAGTAGCAAAAGGGTAAAATTAGTTACATGTGTATTCTCATTTAAAAATTCAATTTACCGTCAAGGGCATGAAATGTTGAATGAGAAAAGCATGAAAACATGCATAAACATATTTGGCAAGTTGTCTAACGACCATTAATCATCTTGGGAAATAGAAAAATCATATTATTTATAACAAAGTAATCATTCTCAGAATGTGACATTCAATTGTACGAGTAACAACAATATAATACATTTTGATTATATTCATTTGAAAACAGAAACATCATAAACTTATTTTCCTAATAAATATATTCATAAGGGATTCAAAATTTGAATTTGGAACAAAAGTTGAAAAGAACTATTTGGAATGAATGCTTATTACTATCGTTTTTATTAAAATTTCAAGCATTCTTCAAACATTTAGTTTCAAAGGATAGACTATAAATGTTGGTATCTTGAAATATGAATGATATTGTATTTTAAATGTGGGACAAAGAACATATATGAGCCTGGATAATCTCATTTATTTTTTTTTCTAAAAAGGTTGCATAATTTGCATCTCAAATCTCCTCCAAAAAGGAAAAGCACATATATTATCCATAGCTTTTCCTTTAATGTTCTCCTTTATCCAGGAGGCTTATGATGTTATATTTTGCATTCAAATAGTGATAAACATTAACAGGATCTATGAATAAAAATGCATGTAGTGAGTGTAATCTGACAGGTGTGCTTCCGTGTGACTTTATTTAACCTTATTTTGAAAAGTAAGTCTGGAAATGGGACTATAGGGAATGTGAAGAAGATATTTGATACATCATTAATTTCTCTACTCAAAGGTGAAAGAAGAAAATGAAACACTGAGAAAAGCTATGTTCACTTTTCCATTTTGTGCCAAAATATTAGGATCAACTTCATCTGAACCAGTCACTTTCCACCCCCAAGCCCATTCAACTGCAGTGTCTGCTAGGCTGAGAAAAGAGGAGGGATCTTTCAGGCACAACTTGCTTCCTCAGGAATCTAGGATGGAGGACATAGATGAAAGGACACTGGGGCGGGGGGTGTAAGACTAGAGCAAAAGGCTGTTTGAATGAGGGTGAGGCTTTGAGGTGAACTAAAGGTCTTAATTAGTGTTCCTGTTTGCCAATGCCAGTTGAAACTTCTACTTTAAAACCAGCTGCATATGAGGTAAGATATCAAAGACAGATTTATCATTATTCAATCTTCAGTGGATTAAAGTGTTCTGGCAAAGGTCAGCGAGAAAAAAATGCTTGGCGAAGAATGTGCAACAAAATAAGAGCACAAGTTTATGGTCATGAGAGCATCAGTGAAGCATCCAATCCAAATCTCCTTTTACTGTGCTAACTTTAAAGAGTACCCATGGAGTCTCAGGGAGTGCTGTGTGGTTTGATATTCATATTTGCCATGAAATCATCTTCTTGAATGTTGGTGCTGCTCAACAGATCTTCAGAATTTTGAAATGAGCTCATTGAACAATCAGGATTTTCTGTAGTAAACTACCTTTGTTTTTCTGCACCACTGTTTTCTAAGACAGATCGTTTTGAATATTTCTGCCTTGTTTCTGGGTCGTGGTTTAGCAGAACCAGGATAGCATCTCAATCACTTTTATTCATGAACCTCATTGATAGGTGTGAGTGGACAAGTCCAATATAAATAAAAATGTTGGTTTCAGGTTCAGTTTAAAGTCAATAGCTCAGTAGCTTAAGGGTCTGCTTGGCAAGTGCAAAGTCCTGAGTTCAATCCCCAGTATAAAAATAAAGTCAAAGCATTAGGCTTAATTTTGCCTAAGAAACCTTGCATATGTAATGAAAACATGCTCAGAATTTTTGTTTTTTACTGTTAATTTACCTTATTTTTCCATTCCTCTTTCCTGGTTATTCTACTGCCCCGGGCTCTTGTGGATAGGGAATAAAAGATGTAAATAAATATAAATTGTTTATTTATATGCTATCTTAGTAAATCAGATGCTGAACTGATCTTGCTTTCCCCCTTGGGTGCTTTTAGTTGTCATAACAACTATGCTGGGTTTCCTCCCAATGGGTGATCTAAATTCTTGAAGATGTCAACTGCCTCTCTCTTAGCTCCAGGTTCTGGTGTTAATTTCAAATAGGCTCTTTCTGTTGTGACCTGCTAACTCTGTCAGGCATACTTATAAACAGGGTCTTTCTCATATGAGTAAGTCGTGTCCCCTTTTGAGAAATTCTCTCTGTCCACAGAAAACTTACATAATTTTTATAAGGAGACACTATTTACACTTCCCTTTTCTTGTGCAGTTATAGGCAATTTTATCAAGCTCTTGACCATAAAAGATTTCCTGGCCAGAGGCAAGCATGGCTTCTGTACTATCTAACTTCCAGCGCTAAAGAGAGAAATTTCTGGGGCTAGGGAGATGGCTCAGTGGAATAAGTGCTTCTCTGGAGAGCACAAGGGCCTGAGTTCAATCCCCGGTTCCACCAGAAAGAAAGAAAGAAAGAAAGAAAGAAAGAAAGAAAGAAAGAAAGAAAGAAAGAAAGAAAGAAAGAAAGAAAGAAAGAAAGAAAGAAAGAAA
>NW_004524590.1:26072581-26076328 GCF_000260255.1 Octodon degus
GAAAGAAAGAAAGAAAGAAAGAAAGAAAGAAAGAAAGAAAGAAAGAAAGAAAGAAAGAAAGAAAGAAAGAAAGAAAGAAAGAAAGAAAGAAATTTCTGATACCTTTAACCACGCAGAATATGATGTTTTGTTCCCAGGAAATTAAGGCATAATGGAAGGTGTAGCACCCCCAGTGAGAACTGGTAGAATCTGCCTACACTGAAAATCACTGTAACTGCACTTTTATACTGTATGAGAAATAGTTAGGGGGGGCAGTTTGACATAATAAGTAACGAATTGAGATTAAAAGTACATCATTGAGAAGAAGCCCAGTCTTAGATTTACAGAAGAGCTTTCACATTTACTTAGTCTAATCACACTCCCCACATTCCTCTATTTTCTTTATTCCTCACACTCCCATAACTACATTTATTATTCATGGACAATATGGTTAATTTTGTTTCATTATGGTTAGTTTGATTTCAAGCAGAAGTGATTGTGGAAAATTTCCAGAAGCTATGTATTTCAAAACATTTAAGGGACTTTAAAATACCTTTGGAGGTCTAAGAAAATTATGTATTTTAAAAAAAAAAAAACCACAATAGCACAAGAAACATGAAATTCAAAGATAAACTTCCTGCATCTACTCCAGTTCTATTAATCCCTTGCATCTGTGTTTCTCTAAAGCTAAGTTTATCCTTTCTTGGGGGCAGCTTCCTGCTCGTTCTTTGTAGGCACACATTCCATCTGAAGCAGCACAGTTTATGGCTCTTGATTTGGCCTCCAAACCCAAAGCCAGCTTGGGTTGCTGAATGTAGATGCCCACCTTTGACTCATTCATTTTTTGGGTCTCAAATCTAAATATATGACAGATAGTCTTATTGATAGATAGCCCAAATCTTGCATTTCGTATTAAGCTTCTATTATTTCAACTGTGTGCCTTCAGCCAAATCATTTTTGACTTGAAATAGAAATGCATTTTCTTTTTTACTCTCTTACATTAAATGTAATCTTAGCAACACTGTGAAATGTGAATATTAATTACCTTGATGGATCTATTCAAAGCAGAAACCCTCAGTTTAACAAATGGACATTTTAACCTTTCCTAAGCACTATTAATTTTTTACTTGCAGATTTTCTTTCTATCAGTTGACATTAACCAGAATGTTGGCACTTGTAGATTTATGCTGGTTTGGCCACTTGATTCATTCTTAGCATGTCATGAATGGATTTTGGATGAACTGAAATGTTATAAGACTTTCACGTATTTATGTCAGTGTTGTCTGGGACCTTGTCAGGCCTCATAGCTCATTAAGGAACAGGAATACATCTCTACTGGGGAAGCCTGTTGTCACCAACACTTCAAAAGTAAGAAAATTCAAGAGATTATTGCTCTACCAAAAATTAGTTTCTTCAAGAACTAGTCCTCATAAATTTTTACCTCTCAACAAACACTAAACATAAATTATTTACTATAAAAATTTCAACCTTTTAGTAAGTTTAATTCATTTGTAGATATAAAATATTTCCAAGAATGCTAATGATGCAATTCACAAATAATTATAAGAATTCACAGAGTAATTTTACTAAATTATTTTCTTGTTTTAGGATTTGCTTTGTACTTATTTTAAGTGTCATTGTACTACTATAGTCATGTTTTATTCAATGATCCATATTCATAAAATATGTCAGAAAATAGCTGGTATCTAGAAAGGGCTCTATGAATGTCAAGTAGAAGTAGTGAAGAAAAATAAAATATAGAATCATGAATCTAGATATAGATTTACACGTATTGGTTTTTAAGGATCTTCATGTAACAATTGGTCTTTCTTTCTTTCTTCTTTCTTTCTTTCTTTCTTTCTTTCTTTCTTTCTTTCTTTCTTTCTTTCTTTCTTTCTTTCCTTCTCTCTTTCTTTCTTACTTTCTTTCTTTCAATAAATACACCACTTAGAAGCAATGACACAGCCTTGGAAATGGGCAGCACATGCAGATTTCCCAATATTGTTTCAATGTCGTAAATGTTTAACTTCCTGTAATGGGCTAATTGTCACCATAGGACTCAGGACACAGTATTTATAACACAACACCAATCCCTTCCCATGACCTACAAAGTCCCACACTTGTCTCCTTGACCCTAGGTCTTGGTAAGTCTCATCTGTCTTCCCATGCTGCAGCCTTTGCCAGCTTCTTTCAGACCTTTGGACCTGGGTGATATCCTTTTGCTTTAGTATCCCGCACTACCATGTATTACCCAGAGTACTCTTCTTGTTGCCATAAATGTTGCATCTACATGACATGGCAGTGGCTCATACTTACACTTTCATATTTTAAGAGGCTTGGGAAGAAGGACTCCAAGTTTAATCCCAACCTGGGTTATTCAGCAACTTGCTGAAATCTTGTTTAATTTTTTTAAAAACTGAAGTGATAGCTCAATACGAAAGCCATTTTTTCCATCCTTAACACAATAAAACAAAACAAACAACAGCAACAACAACAAAAATTTCCCTATCTATAACACCATCATCTTTTCCAAAAATAGAGTACTTTTTGTCATATGATTGTTTAAATAGCACCTGAAACTATTTTAAAATACTTTTATTAGTGTCAGGTGGGATTAACAATCACATGAAAATAAATCTAATCTAATTTATATCTATTTGTATCTCATTAATCTAAAAGTATGTACTACCTATAGTATATCCCCAATTATTATTCATTAAATTGAAGAGTAGCATACGACATATACTTCAGGATTAGGCAAAAAATATATATAAATATAAATATTTAACATTTATAAAAACTATATATATACCCTTTTAAATATTTTTCTCTTGACCAGACAGACTCAAAAATTACCCCAGTCATGAAAGGGTGAATCAATACTAATTCAGTTATGTCCATCATCATTTTTACTAGAAGAAACAATTTAGAAATTCTATCACACAAATTTTTCTCTCGGAGTGTCACTATTTCTTCTCCTTAATCTCAGTAGTTACTGCACCTTTATCTCTGCAGGAATCTAACAGTGCATCTCCACAAAATGAATGCGAGAAAACAGAGCTTCAAGGAGCCTTCATTTCCTGTCAGTCTTAGCAGGTTTTTGTATACTGAATTTAGAGAAATAAATTTTTCCTACTGTGGGCACATCTATTAGAGGAATCCAGACTTAGGTGGGTATTGGAAAGGAAATATAAACGTCATTTTCTCCCCACACAATTATTTCTCAGATAGCTTGCATATTTTGTTTTATGCTCCCTGTTGTTTTATGAGGATAACAAGGCTGTGGAGGGTTCACCACTAGACACACTAATACTTTGGAAGACAGTGTTACACATGGGAGAGATAATTCCCCATGGTTCACCTTTATTTATTTCAACATCTCTGGAGATATATTTCAGAGACATTCCTCATGCTCAAAATTCAGTACAAATGTCCTCCAGCACCTGAGACTTTTCTGAAACAAACTGTTGTCTTAGGTAGTGTAGGTAGAACTTGATTTTATTTTCCTGAAAGTGATCAAATTCATTTAAAATGAACAAATTGGATCTTTACTAATACAGACAATTTATAGTGCTGTAGGTCACATAAATAATTATAAAATAATCACTCATCTCTATAATAGCTTTCTTTGTACATTATATCCTTCTGTGTGAGAACATGTGAAGAACTGCAATCACAGTTGCTTGCTGTGAAGCACTTTTCCAGGTCATTAATTTTGTGACTATTATTCCTCAGGGAAAACTTTAACAGTATCATACATATAAATAT
>NW_004524590.1:26076428-26094173 GCF_000260255.1 Octodon degus
ATATATATATATATATAATTTTTGTAACATGTTTAAAAGAGTGGGCATATATACTATTTGTATTTGAAATGAAATAAGCAAAATATAAGTATTTTGAGAATTCATTCAGATAATTGATGACCAGAAATAACAACTTGTTACTTTTAAGAAAACCTTTTATTGTCTTTATGTATTTACTACAGGGTCTACAGGGTTTCACTATGTAGATTGGACTCATAATGATCCTCCTGTTTTCGGCCTCCCAAGTACTGGGATTACAGGTGGATGCCACCACCCTCAGTCTCAATCATGCCCTGGGGACAGGGCCAGGACAACATGCCAGGGATCTAACCCTGGTCCCTGCATCTGCCTAAGCAAGTGCTTTAGTCCTCTAAGCTGTCTGGCCAGCCCTAAGAAAATCTTTAAAATATAGTTTGGGGATGATCTGGAAAATCTGTATTAACTGTCGATCTTAGCAAGAATTAAGGTCTCGTGCACTTATGAGCACATACTCTCCCTGTATTATGATGCGTATCAGAAAAATAAACCTTTGATTTTAACTTGTGAGTAGGTCTGAGAATATTTTTACCCCAAGTAAAAACAGCTTTAGTTGAAAGGTAAGTGGGTTTGAGATATTTTGCATAATGATAAACATAAAGTGTGTCCTACCAATGAGAATAAAGATTTGGAAAAATTTCATTAATTTAACTAATTCATTCTGAATTAAGATAGTGATCATAGAAACAAAGTTATGTTTGAGTGAAATAAAAAAAATTGATGCCAGCATATTTAGATCTCTCATAGTACAGTAAGTCATCAAAAATAATTTTACTATACCACTTTATACTGTTTATTTTTTTGTCATAATAGAAATAACTGGCTTGTATCCACTACTCAACACACTGAGTTGAATATGTGTGAGTAGATCAATGGCTGAGATTAAAAGGCTAGTTAATATCTATGTCATTTATGGCTCAGAGATTTTAAGTATGGATTTTAATAGAAATGCCATTTTATCTAGTCAAATTAATATAACAGTTATGTAAAACTGAACAAAAAATAGTATCAGTGAAATATTTCAGATGCCAAGAAAAATAATCCATAGAGTTAAATTCTTGATTAAAAGTGACCTGATTCAGTGACCTTGCAAGAAATCTTTCAAGTATTTTTGGGGGATGAAGAAAAATGACATAAGTTAAAACTTGAACCATACAATGAAAGAAAAAGTGTCAGAAACCAGTTTTAAAGAAAAGAAAAATATTTACTTTTCTTTTTAAAATTAATCTGGAGACAATTTGTTCAATACGGTACCAAGTCTACCTTTCTATGTAGAATTCAAATGAATTTACATCAATAATACAAGGGTGGGAAGGAGGATTTAGGAATATTCTGCTGTTATATGTTACTTGTATTACCTGTAAAGAGGCATACCAATATTTGAAAATATATTTGGATTAGTTCAAAATGTATAATGCAAACTCTAAGGCAACGACATGAAAGGAATTATAGTTGACACAATGCTTGATGCCCACAATTTAAATGAGGTTTAATTTATCTCCTGTGGAGATTAAATTCATGAGCCTCTGGCAGGAGCATCAAAGTGGAGGACTATGTAGAGCAAAATAGTTACCTATGGCTAGAGATAGAGTAGGAGAACAGTGTCTTAGAGGACTGTGCAAGTGCCCGTGCTTCTGTCACCTACTCTGACACACTCAGGAACAAGTTTTACTAATTCATTGAATTATTCCTTAATCCAATTAATGAAGCAGACATCAGGAATAATAGTCACAATGACCCAACTATATATTGCTCCCAATAATTTCACTTTATATATAAAAGCACATAGACATTAATAGTAAAGTGTTGGAAGAAGATATACCATGCTAACATAGATTAGATAAATACAAGATTAAATTAATGAGTTGAGAGAATAAATATCAGAAAAAACAGATACGGTGGATGAGAAGAGTATTGCACTGAAAAAGGGGGTGTGAATTAATATTCCAAGAAAAAATCCTGTGTAAGCACTCCACATAAAAATATTTGGGCAAATCTTATAGAACTAAGTAGAGAACTAGATGAATTCAGTTACAGCTGGAAAATATAAAATAAACATTAAAAAAAAATCCTCCTATGAGAAATGGATAAGATCTCACATGTAGAAATTCAATAAATACGGAGTAGAACTAAACACTCTCATTAACTGGAATATAGTTGACATCACTGAACATTTTATAAAATACAAAATATAAACTCACCTAGAGCATTCTCCCAGAGTAAACATGTGTACAAAAATGTATTCTAACAGTATAAAAATATACAAATCATACAATGTGTATGTACACTCTTTAAGAAATTTACTAAAATAGATATTAGTCCTAAATTTCTGATGCAATATTACAGAACAAAGTGGCAGTTAATTTTGGAGAAAATTTTCATGATCTTTGAAATTATATTGAAATTTCTGATAACAAAAATGCAGAGTCCATGAAAAGAATAATTGATAAACTGGCATCCAGTAAAATTAAAACCTTCAACTTTGGAAAAGATGATATCAAGAGAATGAAAATAAAAGTCACAAGCTGGAAGAAAATATTTGCAAGTTTTCTGTGCAAGGACTTTGAACAAAATCTAAAAGCAACAATTAAAATGTAATTAAAAATTAAATAAAGTTTAAAAATCAACAAAAACTTTGAACAGAGAAGACAGAAAAATAAGCATATGAAAATATATTCAATATCATGTGTTATAACAGTATTACAAATTAAAAATAACACTGAGTTTCTTCTGTATGCCTATTAGAATGACCAAAACCTAAGACACTGGCAACACAAAATAATATAAAAAACACAGACTAAAACAAAAATCTCATTCATTGCTAATGGTAATTCAAAATTTGAAGCCATTTTGAAAGACAATTTAAAAATATCTTATTCAGCTAAACACTCACAACATACAATAATTGTGTATCTTGGTATTCACCCAAATTATGCAAAAAATTTGTTCACATGGAAAACTGCATGTTTTGTTTGTAAAGCAGATTTATTTGAATACCAAAATTTGGTAGCAGCTAAAATGCTTATCAATGGTCCCAGTCCAGGTGCAGCAAGGGTGAGTCCCTTTTCCACCCCCTTGGAATGCCCCCCACCACTCCGCAGCACCTCTCCCTCCGTGCCCATTGAGTAGGAATTTCTGGCGTGTTCAGGGAATCCCCAGATCCATTCCTAGCCCAAGGCCAGTGAGTGTGTGGGAGAGCTGCCTCTCCCCCCTATTCCACCTTAATCCTCTCCAGACACACCTTAGACCTGGCATACAGGCCTGGAGTGAAACCCTGCAGCTGCAATCCCTGCAGAAAGTGTAGGGGACAGAAGCACCCAGCTAGTCCAGAAGCAGAACATCTTCCAGGGAGCACAACATGTGCACCCCCAAGGGCAGCATCAGGAAGGAGCTGAGCACAGTGGACAGACCCAAGCCAGGCACAGCTGGATAAATCCAAACTTTGTATATCTGCACCTAAACTTCAGTAGGTGCTAAGGTTATAAGTGCACCAAAGATCTACAACAAAGGTTAGAAGACAGTGCTACATAAAATGCCAATGAGAAGGAGCAAAATGCAATCTCAGAACCCAAGCTCACCCATAACAAATGTGGAAGACAATAACACAGAACAAATTGGGAATCACACAGCTGAAATCAATGAATCAATGGCCTCTGAAATAAAGAAACAGGTGCAGAAAGGTATAGAGTAACTCAGATTAGAAATGAAAAAGGAAATCCCTGAATTAATAGCATCTGCAGTAAAGAATCAAATGCAGAAACATATGGAGGAAACTCAATGGCCACACAGAACAAGTGCAGAAGACACTAGCTCAGCTCAAATGTATGAATTAATAGCTTTGATAGTAAATAAGCAACAGCAGAAAGTCATAGAGGATATCATAGCGCAATTCTTTTCTACTAGCTCAGCTCAAATGTATGAATTAATAGCGTTGATAGTAAATAAACAACAACAGAAAGTTATAGAGGAAAACAAAGTGGAAATTTCTGAAATAAAAGAATTCTCAGAACTCATAGCATCTGAAGTAAAGAAGCAACTACAGAAACACAGGGAGGAAACCCAATCTGAAAAAAACACTTCAGTAAAAGAATTTATAACTGCTTCTAAATAAGATATTGATAAAAAATAGAGGAGATTAGAAAAATGACAGAGTCCTTGAATGTGCAAAACAGGAAAGAAATAGATCGCATGAAGCAGAGTCAAAGAGATATAGAGGAATTTAACATCTCAATCACAAGCTTGCAAACCGTTTAAGTGAAAGTGAAAACAGCGTTTCAGATCTTGAAGATGCTGGTGCAGCTATTGAAAAGGTAAGAAAGGATCTCTTAAAAACAACTGGGATGCAGGAAAAAGTAATCCATCAACTGCAAGATGATGCAAAGATGAACAATGTGAGACTAATAGGCATCAATGAGAAAGAAGGAGTCAATACAAATGACATTAAAAAAATATGGGCAGAAGTAATAGCAGAAAACATCCCAAATATGAGGAAAGAGTCTGACATCCAGATAATGGAAGCATACAGAATGCCATGTAACCTTAAACCAATTAAAGCACACCGAGACATATAATAGTCAAGATCCCAGAAATTCAGCACAAGAATTATATACTGAAAGCTGCAAGAGAAAAGAAGCAGATCATATTCAAAGGAAAACTCATCAGAATTATGGCCAACTTCTCTTCATAAACCATGAAGGCAAGAAGAGCATGGAGCAGAGTACTTCAAGTCCACTATGAAAACAAATTCCAGCCCAGACTACTATACCCTGCAAGACTCTCTTTCAAGTTTGATGGAGAAGGGAAATACTTCCATGACAAAGAGCAACTAAAGAACTTCATAATGACAAGGCCAACCCTACACACACTACTGAAAGATGTTCTAGATAGGGACCAAAATGATCAGAACTCCACAAATGAGATCAGAAGCAACCAACAAAATAGTATAATCAATTAAACACAGGAGAAAAAGGAGTAAGCGACAACAGGTAAATAACATGTCAATCTGAAGTCAATATATCTCAATCATAACCATGAATATAAATGAACTCAATTCACCAATTAAGAGAAATGGACTGAAACAGTGGATTAGGAAACAAAATCCAACAATATGCCCTATACAAGGAACACATGCATATGTTTTCATAAAGACATTCATAGGCTGAAAGTCAAAGGATGGAACACAGTAATACATGAAACAGCATCTCTGAAAAAAGCAGGGCTAGCAATCCTATTCTAAGACAGTCTCAACTTTAAACCAACAATGATCAAGTGAAATACAGAAGGCCACTGCATACTGGTTAGGGGAAAAATTCAAGAGGTAGAGGTAACACTCATCAATATGTATGCACCAAACATGGGAGCACCCAAATATATAAAGCAAATCTTAATGGATATGAAAAATCTAATACCCAATACCACAATCTTAATAGGAGACCTTAACACCCCCTTATCCCAAAAAGATACATCAACCAGACAAAAAATTAGAAAAGAAATAACAGAACTATACCAGAGCTTGAAGCAAATGGACTTGGTGGACATATACAGAGTGTTCCACTGAAACACAGCAAAATACACATTTTACTCAGCTGCACATGGGTCATTTTCAAAAATAGACCACATACTGGTTCATAGGTCATGCTTAAGTAAATGTGAAAAAACAGAAATTATCCCATGCACATTATCTGACCACAGTGCAATGAAACTGGAAATAAATGACAAAAGAAACCAGAAAAAACCTCTAAATGAATGGAAATTAAATGGCACCACACTCAGGAAACAATGGGTAACAGATGAAATTAAGCAAGAAATTCAACAATATCTACAATGCAATGAAAATTCAAGCACAACTTATCAGAATTTATGGGATACGATGAAAGCAGTTCTCAGAGGGAAATTCATAACTGTGAACTCACACATTAGGAAAACAGAACAGGAACAAATAAATACCCTAATGCTGCACCTTCAACAAATAGAAAAGGAAGAGCAAACCAAACCCAGAGCCTAAAGATGGGAAGAAATCATAAAGATTAGAGCAGAAATTAATTCAATTGAGATGAAGAAAACAGCCCAAAGAATTAATGAAACAAAAAGCTGGTTCTTTAAAAGATTAAATAAAATTGATAAGTCCCTAGCTAACCTCATCGAAAAGAGGGAAGAAAAAATTCAAATACAAGCAATAAGGAATGAAAAGGGTGTAATTATCACAAACCCAGTAGAAATTCAGATGATTATTAATAGCTAATTTAAGAATCCTTACTCTCACAGAATAGAATACACAGAAGGAATGGACAGATTCCTAGAAAGGCAAAAACTACCACAACTGAATCAACAAGATATCACCACTCTCAATAGCCCAATAACAGCCAATGAAATACGAGATGTAATTAAAAAAACTACCAACAAAGAAAAGCCCAGGTCTGCGTGGATTGACATCTGATTTGTACAAGAAATTTAAGAAGATGGAGTCTCTATACTCCTCAAACTCTTCCATGAAATTGAAAAGGAAGCAATCCTCCCAAAATCATTCCCGGAGGCAAGTATTATACTGATACCAAAACCAGGGAGACTCAACTAAGAAAGAGAACTACAGGCCGATCTCCCTCATGAACATAGATGTCAAAAAGCTCAATAAAATACTAGCAAAGAGAATACAGCAAATCATCAAGGAGATCATACACTGTGACCAGGTTGGATTCATCCCAGGGACACAAGGATGTTTCAATATTCAAAAATGTATAAGTGTAATACACTATATCAAAAGAGCGAAAGCTAAAAACCACATGATCATCTCCATTGATGCAGAAAAGGCTTTTTGACAAAGTCCAACACTCATTCATGTTCAAAGTCCTACAGAAAATTGGAATAGATGGCCTCTACTTCAATCTGGTAAAAGCCATTTATGAAAAGCCAATGGCTGTTAGGAGGCATTACAATTCATGACATGAAATTATACTACAAGGCTACTGTGATAAAATCAGCATGGTACTGGCAACAAAATAGACCTGACAATCAATGTAATAGATTAGAAGATGCTGAAGACCCTAAGAACACACTCAATCACCTTATCTTTGGCAAAGGGGCCAAACATACTCACTGGAAGAAAAATAGCCTCTTTAACAAATGGTGGTGGAAAAACTGGCTCTCTGCCTGCTGAAAACTCAAAATTGACCCAGATCTATCACCATGCCCTAAACTAAAGTCAAAATGGATTAAAGATCTAAACATTAAAGCAGAGACACTAAATCTTCTGCAAGAGAAAGTGGGAGGAACTCTTGAATACATAGGGGTAGGAAAAGAATTCATGAACAGAAATCAAATCACTGGAAACAGTTTGAAGAATTAACAACTGGGACCTGCTCTTACTGGGAAGTTTTTTCACGTCAAAAGAAATTACCAACAAAGTGAAAAGGCAACCCATAATTTGGAAAAAATCATGACTAATAAGTACTCAGACAAAGGTCTGCCCTCTAGAATTTATAAAGAACTAAAAAACACTAGGGCCCCAAAATTTAAAGACACAATCCAGAAATGGGTATCTGAGATGAACAAACATTTACCAGAAGAAGAAATTGAAGAAGCAAATAAATATATAAAAAAATGTTCCACATCACTAGCGATCTGCGAAACGCAAATTAAAACAACATTGAGATATCATCTCACCCCAGAAAGAATGGCTATCGTAAAGAAATCACCCAACAGCAAATGTTGGAGAGGCTGTGGGGAAAAAGGAATCCTTATCCCCTGCTAGTGGGAATGTAGACTGGTGCAACCGTTATGGAAATCAGTATGGAGACTCCTTAGAAAAGTTGGACTGCAAATCCCATTTAAACGAGGTATTCCTCTACTGGGAAATTTCCCAGAAGATCTGAAAACATCATATCATAGGGATACATGTGTGCCTATGTTTATGACAGCACAATTTGTGATAGCCAAATCTTGGAAACAACCAAGTTGCCCATCACCTGAGGAATGGTAAAAAAGTGGTGGTAATTTTACACAATGGAGTATTATTCAGCTATTAAGAATGATATACTCGATGCCTTTATATTGAAGTGGATGCCACTTGAACATATAATCATAAGTGAAATAAACCAGACACACATGTATAACTATGGTATAGTTTCCCTAGTATAAGAAGTCAAAAGATGAAATACAAATACAATGGTAGAATATAAGTAAAAGTAAAGAAGTTTCTCAAGGATTAACTAATCAAGAAAGGGAAAGGAGAAGAGCTAGGAAACATGAATAAGTCAAGTCATACAGTTATATGTAGAAGATGGGCAAGGCAATGATCCTGAGAATCTCCACAAGATTTTTTAATCTATCAGTTAATGGGAAAGATTCTCACCCTGACTAACTATATATACTGATACCTGTGAACTAAGTCACTGCATTGCGGATGGTAATTTGTAATAGTAGTTTCATGCTTGGAGAGCCTGTCATTTTGGTCTTCTGAATATGGGCTGCATTTTATGACATGCTAGTTGCTGCTATGATGTCTCTTGGGTAGATGATTGTTCAAAAAGTAAGGGGTGGTGAATGAAAGCAAGAGACAAGAAAAGGAATATTGTGGGACTGTCCTGGTCAAGGTTGTATATGGTTAGTTTTTTGGACTTATATGTAAACATAAGAAGTATATAATTCTTTATGGCTATTCTTAAAATATATTCTAATTTTTAAATGTTTTTTATTATATTCTGTAGGAACTTAAAGTTCAACATATCAATACTTGATGAAAAATACCTGTTCCATATTATGCCTAAGATGTTTGATATGCAGACAGAGAGTGAGGTTAAGCTTAACAGCCTCAGTTGTATGTTAATAACAATACGCTTGTCTTCTGGATGGTTAACAACCTAAGTTTGTAGACTAAAATTAGAGAAAAAAGAGGGCTGCAAGGAAATCCAGCATTTTGGTCCTAGCCTTCTAAGGTCAATTAAGACTCAGAACATATGAGAACTTGTACTGTAAGGACATGTAATTCAGTAGTGTTCCAAATTTTCTGATCAAGGAGATTATTGGGCCAAAGAGGAAAGTGATCAATAATGTAGAGTGTGCCTAAGGAGAATCACATGGAGAGAAAACATTCTCTCAAGCTTTCATAAAGAGCACATTGGCCAAGCAATGGCCATGACTCATCCATGTGGCTGACACTGAAAAAGGTTCTACAATCTGAGGTACAGGATCTCAGGATAAATCCTGAGAGGATTTCACTGACCTTATCAGACCCAAAAGCTACAACTCTTGTTGCATAGGTCCTGCTTTACCTTGGTCTTAACCATCCAGCAGAAAAGTATAAAAACGAAGTATAAGAAGTAAAGCCATGCTGTTATGTTGAGCTGTAGGGGACTTAGGTCAACAATTTCTGACATAGCCAGTCAAGCAGAAGATGCAATACTATTATGGGCTACTGGATCTTTTAGAATATTTTGCTATGTTTACACACCTATAATATTCAAATAATGGAACTTAACAACCAAAAGGGGATGCAGATGGGAATGTCCATTTTGTATCTGTGTATTCAAATGGCTAGGATCGATATACAGTTACATTCTTTAAATGAATAGAGGGACTTGTTCTAATGGTGCTTGTTAATAGAATATCATGTCCGCATTTTGGACAGCAATTAACCACTAGGAAGAATGTATGCAATGTGTTAATTATTGAAACTGTCCTACCAGTTTGGATTGAAGCTGTCTCATTGCTATTTACTTCTCAATAAATTTATGGAAAAAAAAAGAAAACCCAATGGCTAACATAATGCTAAATGGGGAAACACTCAATTTGCTAAATGGGGAAACATAATGGGGAAAAACCTCAAATCTTTTACTCTTAGATCTGGTACAACACAAGGATGTCCTCTATCACCATTCCTATTCAATATAATTCTGGAATCATTACCTAAGGCCTTTGGACAAGAGAAAGAATTAAAAGGAGTAAGAATAGGTAAAGAAGAAATTAAATTATCTTTATTTGCTGATGACATGAGACTTTACTTGCAAACCCCAAAAAACTCTGCCAAGAAGCTACTAGAATTATTACAGAAATTCAGCAGCATAGCAGGTTATAAAGTCAATACCCAAAAGTCAATAGCATTCCTCTACACAGACAACAAACACACTGAGAGGGAAAGTATAGAAACAATACCGTTTACAATAGCACAGAGGAAAACGAAATTCTTTGGAATTAATCTAACTAAAGACATGAAAGATCTTTTCAAGGAAAATTACAGTACTCTGAAAAAAGAGATCCTAGAGGATTTCAGAAAATGGAAAGATATTCCATGCTCCTGGATAGGAAGAAACAACATTGTGAAGATGTCCATACTCCCAATATTGGTGTACAAATTTAATGCAATCCCTATCAGGCTACCACCAGCACACCTCACAGAGCTAGAGAAATCATTCCTAAAATTTACTTGGAACCAGAAAAGACCTAAAATAGCAAAGGCAATACAGGGCAGTAAAGACAAGGCAGGAGGCATTACAATTCCTGATTTGAAATTATAGTAGAAGTCTCCTGTGAGAAAATCAGCATGGTACTGGCAACAAAATAGACCTGACAATCAATGGAATAGATTAGAAGACACTGAAGCCCCTAAGAATACACTCAATCACCTTATCTTTGACAAAGGGGCCAAACATACTCACTGGAAGAAAGATAGCCTCTTTAACAAATGGTGCTGGAAAAACTGGCTCTCTACTTGCCCAAAAAACTTGGCCTAGGTCTATCATCATGTACTAAGCTAAAGTCGAAATGGATTAGATAGCTAAACATTAAAGCAGAGACACTAAGTCTCCTGGAAGCGAAATTAGGAGGAACTCTTGAATACATAGGGGTAGGCAAAGAGTTCATGAACAAAAATCAAATCGCATGGGAAACAGTTGAAAGAATTAAAACCGGGATCTGCTCTTACCGAGAAGTTTTTTCATACCAAAGGAAATTACCAACAAAGTGAAAGGACAACACAAAGATTTGGAAAAATCATGACTAATAAGTACTCAGAAAAAGGTCTGCTCTCTAGAATTTGTAAAGAACTAAAAAACACTAGGGCCCCAAAATTTAAAAACCCTGTCCAGAAATGGGCATCTGAGATGAACACACACTATTCAGAGGATGAAATTAAAGATGCGAGTAAATATATGAAAAAATGCTCCACATCACTAGCCATCTGTGAAATGCAAATTAAAACAACATTCAGATATCATCTCACCCCAGAAAGAATGGTTATTGTAAAGAACTCACCCAACAACAAATGTTGGAGAGGTTGTGTAGAAAAAGGAACCCTTCTCCACTGCTTGTGGGCATGTAGACTGTTGCAGCCATTATGGAAATCAGAGTGGAGACTCCTTAGAAAAGTTGGACTGAAAATCCCATTTAAACCAGGTATTCCTCTACTGGGAATTTTCCCAGAGGATCTGAAAACATCATATCATAGGGATATATGTGTGCCTATGTTTATAACAGCACAATTTGTGATAGTCAAATCTTAGAAACAACCAAGATGCCCATCACCTGAGAAATGTTTGAAAAAGATGTGGTACTTTTACACAATGAAGTATTACTCAGCTATAAGGAATGATAAACTTGAAGCCTTTGTATTGTAGTGGATGCCACTTGAAGATATACTCATAAGTGAAATGAAACAGACACACATTTGTAAATATTGTATAGTTTTCCTAGTGTAAGAACTCTAAAGAAGAAATACAAATGCAAAAGTATAATACAAGTAAAAGGAGAGCAGGAACTTGAGGACTAACTAATTAAGAGATGGAAAGAAGAGCTAGCAAACATGACAGTGACAAGCCATACAGTTATATGTAGTAGATGGGCAAGGCAATGATCCTGAGAATCTCCACAAGATGTTTGAATCTAGCAGTTAATTGGAAAGAATCTCACCCTGACTAACTATGTATACTGATACCCGTGAACTAAGTAACTGCACTACAGATGGTAATCTGTAATAATAGTTTCATGCTTGGATTGCCTATCATTCTGGTCTTCTCAATAGGGGTTGCTTGTCATGACATGCCAGTTGCTGCTCTGCTGACTCTCGGGTAGATGGCTGTTCAAAAAGAAGGGGGTAGTGAATGAAGTCAAGAGACAGGAAAAGGAATGTTGTGGGACTGTCCTGCTTCAAGGTTGTACATGGTTAGCTTTTTGGACTTATATGTAAACATAAGAATTATATAATTCTTTATGCCTATTTTTTAAAAATACATTCTAATTTTTAAATGTTTTTTCATCATGTTCTGTGTGTACTTAAAGTTCACCATATCAATACTTGATGAAAAATACTTGTTCTATGTTATGCCTTAGATGTTTGATATGCAGACAGATAGTGAGGTTAAGCTTATCAGCCTAGGTTGTATGGTAATAACAATAAGCTTGTCTTCTGGATGGTTAACAACCTAAGTTTGCAGACCAAAATTAGAGAAAAAGGAGTGATGCAAGGAAAGTCAACATTTTGGCCCTAGCCTTCCAAGGTCAATTAATACTCAGGACATATGAGAACTTGTGCTGTAGTATCATGTAACTCAGTAGTGTCCCAAATTTTCTGATCAAGGAGATTATTGGGCCAAAGAGGGAAGTGATCGTTAATGTAAGTGTGCCTGAGGAGAGTCACATGGAAAGATAACATTATCAGGGTTTCACAGAGAGCACAATGGCCAAGCAATGACCGTGACGCATCCACATGGCTGACACTGACAAAGATTCTTCAATCTGAGGTACATGATCTGAGGATAAATCCTGAGGGCATTTCTCTAACCTTACCAGTCTCAATAGCTACAACTCTTGTTGCATACATCCTGCTTTACTTGGTCTTATCCATCCAGCAGAAAAGTATAAAAACGAAATATAAGAAGTAAAGCTATGCTGTTATGTTGAGTTGTAGGGGATTCAGGTCAAGCGGAAGACCCAATACTATTAGGAGTACTGGACTCTTTTAGAATATTTTGCTGAGTTAGCACACCTATAATATTCTAATAATGTAACTTTACAAAAATAAAAGGAGATATAGATGAATGTCCATTTTGTATCTGTGTATTCAAAATGGTTATGATAGATGTATAGTTACATTCTCTTAATGAATGGAAGGATTTGTTCTCTTAGTGTTTGTAAATAGGATATCATGTCTGCATCTTGTACAACAATTAACCACTAGGAAGAAGGTATGCAATATGTTAATTATTGAAACTGTCCTACCAATTTGGTTTGAAACTTTCTCATTGCTATTTGTTTCTCAATAAAATTATGGAAAAAATGTTTATCAAAGGGTGAGTGAATAAATAAACTGCTTCATCTACTCAGTGGAATATTAGTCATGGAAGAGAAGGGAGCCATCCATCTTATAAAATCATAAGAAAAACTTAAGCACATATTACTAAGACAAAGAAATAAATCTAATAAGGCTGTTTCTGCAGCATGGCTCTGAAATATCCCCTAAATACTCAACAAATGTGCGGTCACTGGAATGGGGCCATTGAGGGTGGTCAGTGTTTTAAGGGCCTAATAGATCTCCAGGTCATTTGGGTATGAGCTGAAAGGACAGTATGAGTCTCCAGTCTCGTTGGGCTGTCTTCTTGCTTCCTATGCTATAGGTGGATATGTCATCCCTCACTTCCACTGTGTTATGGTCCCACCACAGACCTGAAGCAGTGGCCCAGTGTGAATAAATCCCTCAGGGCTGAGACACAGTGCTGAACAACCTCAACTGAAAGGTGAAAGGTTTACCTTGGCTCACATTTGCTGTGAATAATTGGCTCCAGGGCAGGATAGCCTGGCCAAGCGGCAGGGAAAGAGGGAGCTGCTCATGACATGGCTTCCATGATGCAGAGAGCAAAGGGAGGAGCTGAAGAGTGAGGCAAAGCCTTCTGAGACAAGCACCAGTGACCTGCCTCTTTGGACAGACTCCATTTCCTAATAGCAAGTCTGCCATAAAATCCCATAATCCAGTCACCTTTCCAAAGCCCACTTATGAGTGCATGGGGCTCCTGGGGGACATCTTGGTCCCCATAACAGAGGTCAACCATCATGGACTGTACCTTTCAAAACTGAAAATGAAAATAACCTATTTATAAATTAATGGCATCATGTACCTGTTGTCCCTACTGCTGATTCTCTGTGTTTTATTTTGGTTTTATTTTTACTCTTGGTTTGTCATATAAGAGAAACATGAATTTTAAGCTTGTTGGTCTGATTTATTTTACTTAACATTATGTTCTCTAGATGCATCCATTTTCCTATAAAGGTGATACAAGCTGTAGGGAAAAGGGAACCCTCTACACTGTTGGTGGGAATATAAACTAGTAAAGCTATGAACACTAGTTTGGAGATTCAACAAAATACTAAGAAATGAAATTCCACTTGGCTCAGATATTTCCCTTCTTGGTATCTTCCCGAAAGAGTTAAAGACACTATATTACAATGATAGATGCATGCCTATGTTTATAGAAGCACAGTTCATAGGAGCTTGATCCTGGAATCGGTCTGTAGGACCATCAGTAGGTGAATGGATAAAGCAAATCTGGTATTTACATACTGAGGAATACTATTTTGCCAAGAAAGAAAGGCACTTGTGTTTCTTGATCTAGCAGGATATATTTGACATTTTCTTTTGGAAAGAGCAGAGATTCAAGAACAACACCTAATACTGGAAAAACACCCATCAAACCCAAAGTGGTGATTCACCAAATTAGTATTACCCTCACCAGCCCCAAAGTGAAGTGGCTGGAGAAGATGTATACTGATTTGGTCAGAGGTGCGAAGCAGGAGAATCTCAAAGTGAAAGGACTTGTTTGCATGCCTACTAAGAAGTTAAGAATCACCAGAAGAAAAACACATTGTAGTGAAGATCTAAAATGTGGCAGTTGGGAATCCACAAGCAACTCATTGATTTGTAGTCCTTCTGAGTTTGTTAAACAGTATCAGTACTGAGCCAGGAGTAGAGGCTGAAGTCACCACTGCAGATGTCTGAGGTGACTATTTTAATAAATTGATAATCAGTTTTATAAAAGAATAACAAAGAACTCTCCATGAGTTTTTTCTCCATGGATCCCCTCACTATGCCTTCACATTCCTGTATATAAAGAAAATAACACGGATGATGTTGGAATCACAGTAAAGTGGAACTATTGAATTACAAATTAAAAGACTTTTGTATAAAGAGAAGATTCTCAACACTTTTTGCAATATCACAGATATTATTATTTTAAAGTCAAAGCAGTTAATATATATAGTGTTGGAACAATGGTCTTTCAAAGAATAAATGCAATAAAATAATTATTGGAATGTGCCTTATGACATTGCCAGTTACACCTACTTAACACAAAGTAGGACACAGAAAATCAAAAGCCTACAGGTAAAGGTAGTAACAGAAATTTGCTAAGGATCCCAGAAGAAAACACTTGATAACTCAGATGAGTTAGTAAAAATTGTGTCTAGATGAGTTAGTAAAAAATGTCTTTTTGTTGTTGTTAAAAAAGGAGCACAGCCTGGGGATGTAGCGCAGTGATAGAGCCCTTGCATAGCATGCACAAGGCCCTGAGTTCAATCCCCAGTACCACAAATAAAAAGAAAGAAAGAAAAGAAAATGGAAAGATATGGAAAACAGAAGAGAGCAAAGAGAAACAGATGACTTCTTGATATTTTGAAAATATTGGAGTTCACTAAAAATGCAAACACAGAACTGGCAAATTAATTGGATAGTGATCAGGAGGATTGAAGCAAGTCCAAAGGCCTTCACTGTCTCCTATCTCTGCGTCTGTGCTTGTACAGCTGGGCACTAACTTGACAACACTCAACAACTTACATTTCTCTTCAGATAGAAGTCCTGTCCTCATACTTACCCTTATTTGTAATATTGGTAACATATCACTTTTTTTCTTGAAAGATTATCCAGAGTTCTCATGATTTCATCCACAAGCATGAGTTATCACTGTTAGTCATCAAGGACCACGCACACCTCCATTCAAAGATTTTATGCTTATGTTGCCATGAACTGCCACTTTGGATTCAGACAAGATTAAACCTCAGTTTCCTGGATGACTCTGGCCTGTGTGATTTTCCCATCTGTGTTTCTGCAAGGGTAGCTTTACTGCGTTCTTCAACTACATCTCATGCTCAACTGAAGCTTATTGTTTTATTTTACTGGCTCATTCAGGCTATGTGAGCCAAATTATGTTGTATGAATTAGAAGGAAAGCTAACCTACGTTTAGGTGCTTTCTAGTTCTCTAGGTCTATAAAATATTCCATATCTAACCATTGTCCCACTCTGTACTTCAAATTTACTTAATTTAATGTATTGCTTTTGAGCCTGCTTTGTTGGCTGACACCCAGTAAAGCAATACAAATGGTACCTATGGAGCTGGTAAGATAGCTCAGTGGACAAAGTGTCTACTTAGGCAAGCACAGGGACTGAGGTTCAATTGCCAGCACCACAAGCCACACCAGCCCCACAGCAGGGCCCACTGAGCCACCATGGTAACTGGGCGTGGTGGTACACATCTGCAGTCCCAGGACTGGGGAGGCTGAAAACAAGAGAATCACTCCAAGCCTTATTTGCATAGTGAGACACTGTACCAAGTACATTAAATAAATGGATAGATAGATAGATAGATAGATAGATAGATAGATAGATAGATAAATGTTAGCTATGGCAAGAGAGGGAGATAGGGCTCTTGCCTAAACTAGAATTGCTCTGTTCTGCTGCAGGTTTTGAGTGACAGTGTGACTCAGTGCTTGTTAGTAATTTATTTTTATTTTTTTATTTATTTATTTTTTGCAGAACCAGGGATTGAACTCAGGCCCTTGTGCTTGCCAGGCTAGCATTTATTCTACTGAGCCATCTCCCCCACCCCACTTGTTAGTAATTTTAAGTTACATTTTAAGAATATGTGATCTCTTTGATCAGAGGCTTTGTCCAGACAGCATTATTGCTCAATTGTTTAAAAAGTGTACCTTTCAGTAATTAATATAATATGATAAATGAAAATACATTTTCCCTGATATTATCTAGGCTAGTATGGAGCACTCCTTCTCAGAAACCCTGAAAAATGTAGCATGACAAAACTTTCCAAAATGTACAATGCAATGTTCTAGCACAGCCCAGAATATTTACATGAAATATGCTCTAATCATACGAAAGAATCTTTCTACTCAGCGCTGATAGTTTATACTCAAATCTATTTAACAGTACTTTGAAGCGTACAGATAACATATGAGAAAATGAGAAATAATACAGCGATTTCAAGCTCCACTGAACTAGAGTGTAGAATTCTGAACTAAACATTGTTAAACGCATTCCAGATAAATGACTAGGGATGGATTGCTTTTACTTACTCTCCTTTCTAAGAAGCCACAAATAAAAATGTGCATGTTGATATGATACACTCAACATGCTTTAAGTCACACACTTTCACTGCTCCAGTGAGTTAGAAGCAGGAAAAGTAACAGATGCCCTGCCTGCCTGTGCTCATGGTGGGTTGTGAGGGCAATTTGCAATCACTTTTATCCTTTGTCTCTGTCTCTGTCTCTGTTTCTCTGTCTTTCTCTGTCTTTCTCTGTCTCTCTCTGTCTCTCTCTCTCTGTCTCTCTCTCTCTCTCTCTGTCTCTCTCTCTCTCTCTCTCTCTCTCTCTCTCTCTGCGTCTCTCTGTGCGTTCATGTCTGTCTGTCTCTGTCTCTGTCTCTCTGTCTCTCTGTCTCTCTG
>NW_004524590.1:26094399-26100485 GCF_000260255.1 Octodon degus
TTTAATGTATTTGGTACAGGGTCTCACTTTGCCACTAGGACTCATAGTGATCTTCCTGTTTCAGCCTCCGCTCCCCCCCCCACTGGGCTTAAAGGTGTGCACCCCCACACCCAGACACTCAGTGGTTGTGTCAGCAGGCAGGGGTGTGGGATCAGCACAACATGTGGTACTTCAGATCAAACCCTGGTCCCTGAGCTTGCCGAAGGAGATGATTAGTCCACTGAGCTAGCTCACTGGCTCTTGTATCTCATTTCTGAATGAATCAGATCCAATAATGATCATTTCAATTATTTCTGTTCTTAAATGTTATTTTAAGGTTCAAAATTTATGGTAATTGCAATATTCTTCATTTAAGATAATGTACTGTAATTATAATAAAGACACTTCAGAGACCAAAAATAATAAATAAGTCATACCTAAATGCTCATGTGTATATAACATGTAAATTGATAACATTTTGTTCTTAAGAGGTCATTCAAATTGCTAACTATTGTAATGGAAGTTGAACATTCATAAATGTATGCAGAATAATGAATAAAAGACCAAAGGGCAGTGTATTTAGAAAGGGAGAGTAATCTGTAAATACAAAAGTAAATCAGTTATTACTCTGCTTAAGTATTATTTAATGCTTTAAATTATATGTTTTATAGTTGGAGCTGGCTTTATAATGTTTTCTTCAGTTTGATTTCTCATTTGGGCAAGAAAATATTCTGTACTGATCAATTAATTCTTCCACTAGGTTGCAAGAGATTTTAACAAAGGGCAATGTAGTAGGTAACGTTTCTTAAGCATGTCATATATTGAAAAGTAACTCGGGATTACGGTCACTAAAATATGGGTCCCTGTAGCCTCTTGCAGTAGTTTTTAGGTGTAAAGTCCTGGTTTACTTCCCAGAGAGACAACACTACTAAGATTTCCTGTGCCTGTGAAGAGTGTTTTTATACTGGAGCTGACTCAAATTCATGTATATCATTGCCAAGTTCATGTGGTTTCCAAGATCTTGTTATTAAGAAAGGGCTGGAAAGGGTAGAGGGAGAGAGAGTGGGAGGGAAGAGGGGGAGAAGGAGAGAAAGAGAGAGACAGAGAGAGAGACAGAGAGACAGAGAGAGAGACAGAGAGAGAGAGACAGAGAGAGACAGAGAGACAGAGAGAGAGATAGAGACAGACAGAGAGAGAGAGAGACAGAGACACAGAGACCCATGACAGAGGCACAGAGACAGAAGAGAAGAAAGGAACAGGTTTGAGAACACATAGTCTTTCAGGAATGTCCACAGGCCCTCGGTCCAGCCAGACCCTCCTCCTAACAGCAAGGCAGCCCTAGCAGCCACATAATTCACTCACTCCCCAAACACAGGAAGCTTTGGGGACCATTTTAGATTCCAGCTCTAGCAGTGGTTCAGTATTTATACCATGTAAGTTTTCCTCTTTGTGCTCTGTTAACTTGGTACACTATTGCTGACAAAGAACTGTAAGATACAAGTATTTAGATTAAAATGAGGTGTAAATTGACCTCTTTATATATTTTTCCTCCTTTTTGCTGAGGCTTTTATCTTCAAAATGAAAGGCACTCTGCAATTTATTAATAATAAGCTGGTTTCCTTTTGTCCTCCACTGGACTATTTTCTCCTTACATTTATAGCCTTCCTGAACCTCCTTCTTGAATTCTAATAATATAAGTACTTTTCATCTAAACAAGCTGTTTTTAAAATGCCAGAGTGCAAATGCATTTATTCGAGAAGTACTTAGGTACTTTAGATTGTGAATAATAACAATACATTTATGTACTTTGTATATCTGCGTACCCCTAGGAACTATTTATTGGGCTTTGTCAAGCCACCACTACAATCTAAGTATTGAGAGGATAAAACTTAGGAAGCTCTTAAAACTTAAGTATTTAATGGACTTGATTTAATCTTTTAGGCTCAGTAGGGCACAAGATAAGTGCCTGTGATGGTCAAAGTCGCCATCATAACAGCGATGTCCCTTTCATTCCTCACTGGGGAGCTGGTATGAGATTAGTCTTTGTAAAAGGATTTTAATCCTTTATTCATTGTTCTCTAGAAAGCACTTGCCTGATAATAGGGTATGATCTGACAGTAGGATGTTCCACTTCCCAGTTTTAGCAATCTCTTTATTCCTCCACCTACTACCCTCTTTCATTCAGTGTGACATCTTCTTCTCCAACCTCTGAGCACTTTAGTTTTGTCACGTTGTGTTCTCCTGAGGGAACTCAGAGTGCTGCTAAAGGTCCCATTTCAGCATCTTTGTTTCCCCAGCCAAGGTTGGAACTAAAGTAATTGAACACAATCTCCTGAGTGGATCACAGCTGCACCTTTTGCTCCTTGGAATGTACTGAAATTGACCACGACTTTTCTGGTGTAGCCAGGCTGCTCAGCCAGGAGAAGTAGGTGCTGAAGGCGATCCTAAGGATTTGCATTGCATTCATTTTTATTAGCTGAATCATAGTATCTTAGAATAAAATAAAACATCCATCCCATCTGGCGCATCCCCTGTCATGATTACTTTTGCAAAACCTAACAGGGATGTTCAAATTCCTCCTTAAGATTTTGGAGCTCACTACTATCTATAAAGAAAAATATCTTCATTGTAAATATTTGGACAATTGCAATTATATAAAGATCTTTTCATCTTGAACACGAATCTCATGAATTAGATTTCTCATTTCAGTATTGATTCAGTTTACAAAACAATTTTAATGCCTTTGTAAGGCATGACTTAAAAAACTATCCTCACATAACATTTATCTAATTGATGCATTTATATACAGTGCTTTAAGAGTAAGAACAATTTGCCCTACAAATTAAATATCTATCTATAATCTAATAGTAATTCACTTGCATACTGTGAGACAGAGAGAAATTCCATATTAGCAAACAGAAAAGGAATAAATCCTGAATTTAGAAAAAACCCTGTAAGATTTTAAAGAAATTACTGCAAATGAAATTAATAATATTCTCTTGTTATTTTTAAACTTAGCTAGTTCCTGCAGCTTTTATAACTTACACGAATGAGAGCAGACACAAAGATTATTACAACCCAGAGTTTTGGTTCCATTTCATTTAAAATAAGTACCATGATGTTGAATTTTAACAGCTTCCTAAGGGTGAAGTATTCTTTCTGTTGGTAATCACTTCAAAATGTTATTTATTTAGTCCCTGAAAGTACTTTCTTGCAGCAACTACATTTTCTTTTGAAATCTTATTTGTTCACACTCCCCACATGACTCTGCTTATGAAATCTGATCTGATCTCACCGGAAAGTAATCTTGCAAGGAGCTGTTGGCTTTATGGGAATAACAATATTATCATAGAATGTTATAGGGCATAAGGTATAATTTTAAGGGGTATAATTTTTCTGTATAATTATTTTATAAAAATGAATTATGAGCTAGCTCACATATCTTAAAACACTCACATCCTGGTTAAACCAAATGAAATCTTGAAATGAAGAGGTCAACTACTGTTAAACTTTCAATCTTTTCACAAATTTACTCAGATTTGTTTGCACTGTGTTTTTGTTTCCCTTCTATTTCTACTGCAAATTTAATCCCATTCTTGTAGAAAAATATGAATGGTCACACCACTAGTAGGAGCTTTTGAATTAAGCAGATCAAAACTCAAATCTCAGAGGAACCTTTTTCCCACTCTTGTCTGTCTTTTAGAAGTCTGTAACTCAGAAATGAATGGAAATGAGATGAAATCATCTGGGCAGCTATCAGCACCAGTCACCAAATATTTTCAATCTCTACACCAGGTAGGATTGCATTTCCTGTTACTTCATGCTTTTAGGTGGGGACAGATGATCATTTTTGGCAATAACACGTAAGTAGATGTCATTTGGATCATTTCCAGCATAAGTCTTTAAATGTCTGTGAGACTCCACGGAACAGCCACACCCTTTTCAAAGTTAGCGTAGAATGGGATCACTGTGGGCTGTTGTCCAGAGGAGAAGAGCCCTGCGCCACAGCTTCTCCACTGTACCTAAAAGAGACTTTATGAGAAGAACTAGCCTGTTAATACAAGGTGTCATTAGATTTGAGAGGTCTTTCTTTTTGAAATAAAATGTAACCTCTTGTTTCAAAAATGTATAATTTTCAATTATTTTTGGTGATAATGAAGATTGAACTTAATATTAAAAAATCCTCTGATATATGTCCAGGTCTTTTTAATTTATTGTTGTTTTATTTTGAGACAAGATTTTTCCTAATTTGCCCAGGTTGGGTTTGAGTTTTTGCTCATCCTGCCTCAGCTCCCTTGAGTGCCCGATCATGCATTGTTTTTCTTTTACATACAATAGAAAACAAATATTTGTAGGTCCACCACTAACTAAAGTATATTGAACCTACTGGACCTTTAAATCTGTCAGCATTAAGCAACATTAAATAAGGTCATACACAATTCACTTAATAGGTTACCAGTGTGTTTATTTCCATGTTACCTTAATAAAGTTTTTGAAGCCCTCTAGCAAATCACTTTGAGTCAAATTCAGCTACCTTCCCTTGGGCCAGGCTGACAACCAATCAGCTGAAAAGAATTGTAGCATATATTCTGGAGAAATGCTCACACATTTCTAATTGCTCATTCACTCACAAGTCCATATTTCAGTATTTACCAAAGATTTAGCTTAATGCTGTCATAGTCTTGCCAATTGCAATCCATCTGCTTTGGTTCCCTCTGCCTGCCACAACAAAGGACCACACATTGTGTGATTTAAAAATCACACAGGAAAAATTTGTCATTTCACCATTCTGGAGACTTTAATTTCAAGGTGGCCCCAAATTTAGTTTCTACGAATGACTTGCGCGTATGGCTCTTCCGGCTTCTGATATTTTTTTGGTAATCTTTGATCTTCCTTTGTTCGTAGATCAACCACGCTAGTCTTTGCTGCCTATTTCATAGTGTATTTCCTGTAATATCCCTTAAAAAATCTTTCAGAGCTTTTTATAGTAATTATATGGAGAAAGAAACAGTAATGAGACAGTTTCAAACAGGTTAGTAGGAGAGTTACAATAGTTAATACATTGTATATTATTGTTTTTATAGTAGTTATTCATAGTACAAGATGCAGATATGATATCTTGTGTAAATATTATTAGACCAGAACTTTCTTCTCATTGAGCTAAGAGAAAATAGCTGTGTATCTATCATAACTCTTTTGTATATACATATATATATATATATATATATATATATATATTTACTACAAATGGTCATTCATTTATATCCTCATTTTTTGTTTAATTTTGTCAGAGATGGGTGTTCCATTGTCTTTCAAATATTGTAAAGGTACATGAATTCATCAAAGTTTTCCAATATAGTCCAGTAGTCCATAGCAGTAGTGGGTTATTCACATGACTGACAGTGTCAGAAGTTGTTGACTTGAGCCTTTTACAGTTGAGCATGTTAATATGGCTTTATTTTTTATACCTCATCTTTATACTTTTCTGCTGGATGGTTAACACCAAGATTAAGCAAGACCTGTATAACAAAAAATGTAACTTTTTTATCTGACAAGTTCAGTTAAATCTCCTCAGGATTTACCCTGAAACCCTATACAGCAGTTTATAGATCTTTTGTCAGTGTCAGCCATGTGGATGAGTCATGGCCATTGCTTGACCAATTTGTTCTCTGTGAAAGTCCTGTGATATGTCTTAATATTACCTTCTCTCTGTTATTTGTCCAAATCTCCACTCCCTCTGTGAGGTATCAAACATAAAACCTTATTTATACAAACCAAAAATTCTACCAGTATTCCCAATCCTCAATGTTTCCCTGTTTAAAGACATCAATGATATTTGCTTAAGAGCTGTTCTAATATCTTCAGTTATAAATGTAATAATATATGTAAAGACCCTATTTCTATGATCATATTCAAAATTAATAACAATTATGACCTCAATTTATTTTTTTCAGAAATGAGTGATTTAACCTTTTGTGCTTGAATAAATTTATATCTATTGGGCTGGAGAGATGGCTCAGTGGTCTGGGGCACCTACTTGGAACAAGCTTAGCAAAAGCATCAGGGACTGCGGTTCAATCCCCCAGCACCACATGCCAGCCAGCCCT
>NW_004524590.1:26100585-26107078 GCF_000260255.1 Octodon degus
CTCTCTCTCTCTCTCTCTCTCTCTCTCTCTCTCTCTCAAATAAATAAATAAATAAAATTAAAAAAAATTTATATCTATTACCATTAGTAGTAGATATTTTAGTTGAGTATCTCATTATGAACATACTAACAGTCAGTGTTTGAAAAAAAAAAAGGAACTAAGCTGTGAGTAGATAATTCTGGAAAGTATTTTATAGATTGTCCCCATAGTATCAATCCTCTCTTTCTCATTTGATTGAATCACTAGTAGATCTAAACATAAAGTTGATTTTTAGGACACTCATGAAAATCAGTATAGAGTGCATGCAAGTATGTGTGTTTCATTGTGTTTCCTGTGAACCTTATTTTTAAATAGAGACTCTAGTTTGCCTTGGTATTTGAAAAATTAAGAAGTACTTGCATCCTTTGGGAGATTCACAATATCAAATTGCTTTATTTATTTAATGTATTTAGTAAGGGTCTACAGGATCCCATTAAGTAGATTGGACTCCTAGTAATCCACTTGTTTTCAGCCTCACAAGCCTCCATGCCTAGTCTCAATAGCCATCTCAGCATGCCCCCAGAGGTGGGGCCAGCACAGCATACGGAGGATCAAACCTTGGCAGCTGCTCTCTGCCTACGCAGGCACTTTAGTCCACTGAGCTATCTGGCCAGCCCACCTTCTTTATTATTATTAACGGGAACTATTCCCTGCTCAAAATGGTCAAATGCAAAGTCTGTTTCCAAACTAGTTTCCTGAGCAACAGAAACTTTTATATAAAAGACAATGCTGTCCTACCACTTCTTTTTCATTTCGCTATTTTCTATCTCTTTTTCAATGCCTAAGAAAGTGTTGATTAATTCACTTTAAATCCAGCAAGTTGAGGAGCAATAAGTAGCATTCTGCTTGCTGGTACAAAAGGATGATGATGGAAAAGAGAAACAGAGTCCCTTGTGTCTGCACAGTTGAAACCATATCTGTCCAACTGGCTCTGAGACAGCTTTGAATAGGTAAATAATCAGTATCCACGTAGAAGCGTCTTGTTTGGCTACAGAAGTTTCAAAAGTGAAAATTACATAAATATGATTGACCACCAAGATAGGGTCTACTTTTCACTTATTAAGTGGTACCTACTTCATTTGACTGAAAGGGTAAAATTCATTCATAAGTATAAAAAAAAACCAATAGCAAGATGCATTTATACACAAAGGAAAGAGGTGTATTTGTGAGTCTTTACTTTATCATATATATAACCTCAAGCACTGTGCTAGGAAATGAGGACTTACAGATGAAAGGAGATGCTTAACATGTTTAATTATATATAATGATAGATTTTTAAATTTAATCCTAAATGGTAACATTTGCAATTAACTGAGATGATTATTTACCTAGAACTGATTACTGCCTCTATCAATGTTTAAAATAAGACAATATGCTTGATTTTTAAAGGAAATATTCCACATTTATCTTTTACAATGTTTCAGAACCGCTTGAAAATATTTCTATGTAGTTGATTTGGAAATTATATATACAAAATTACCCTAAAAGATTCAGAAATGAAAATGTATGCTAACAGTGCTATTTTAGTCTTATAACGGGCTAATAGATATAAAAGAACTCATTTTGTCAGTGTTCTGAATTCGTATTTACCAAGAATATTCAATTTTACCTACAATGCTTGGAAATATTTCTTCTAAAACCAATAGTTATGTGGAGTGTTCAGTTTAAATTGTGTGTGTAAATGAAAGCTGAACTTTCAACCTTTCCCAACTCCCTGAAGAAAAGGAAGAAATTGAAACCCATTATGTGAATGTAGCCATTTAAAACAACATCAAGTTTCCAACTAACTTAAGTAATCCTAAGAATTCAGAACTGGGCCACAACTAAGAGACTATGAAATCCATTCCCCTTATTTTATAAATGATATACTTAATCTATGCCAGAGAAGCAAAAGTACAGGAAACAATTAAAATTCTTTATTTTTATTTTTATTTTTATTTGTTAGCAGAACCAGGGATTGAGCTCAAGCCCTTGTGCTTGCCAGGGAAACACTTATTTTACTGAGCCATCTCCCTGGCCCCCAATTAAAATTCTTACAACCATGAAGATTCTATAGATTCTACCAGGTCACATTTCTAAATTCTCTACAAGATGTTAACAGATGATTTATTTCTAAGCTAGGACATCTTGGTCATTGACTGCTTTGAAACACATCAAATTTGATACTCAGTGCATTTTCGACATAAAAGTTTGCAGCAATACTTGTATTTCACATACAAACGGGCAACTGGGTGTATTCATTGCTTTGCAATTTGCTACCACTTCAGCTGAAGTGATGCGCTTGGTACTCTTTCTTTTTGTTACAGGTCACACGTCCTGTGATGAACAAATACTGAGAACCACTGTGTTGAATCTTTCCGTGTACTGTACCTTCAGTACCTGCAGATCACCTGGTGATCTTGTTTCTGAGTCAGATAATCTATAGATGCCCTTAAACAATTTCTTACCTATCACAAGTTCCCATGGGTGCTGAAATTGCTTATCTAGTGACCATCCAGATATCTGCCATGATTTAGAAAAGAGAAATTGAGATTTAGAAATGTTTAACAAGCCATTTAGTGATCAGAAACTATTGTTTTCTTGAAAGCTTTCACCACTGTGAATGATATATAATATTCGTTTCATGTTCTCCTTTCAAGGAGTTGTGGCTTTCTTTTTTTTTTTTTTCCATTAGTACATGTTTGCAGTACATAATGATTGCAATCATTGTGAGGAATTGGTAAAGCCACAGGGCACATCTTAATTATTTTTTCTTTCCCTTCTTCTCCTCCCACTTTATTTCTTGATCATCTTTCTTTTTGCAACAGATCTTTCTCCCAGTTTCTGATTATTTCTCTTTTATTTTGCTCTTTGATTTGTTTATTTTAGATTTCTCTTACAAGAGAAATCATGCAGCATCTAAGTTTGTGTGTCTGTTTTATTTTACTTACCATTGTCTCCTGGTGCATCCATTTTTCTACAAATGTATCCTTCTTTATGGCAGAACAGTGCTCCATTGTATACACATAACACATTTATAAAGTATTCAATGGCCAAAAGATTTCAATTATTTTGTTCTGCTAATCAAAGTGAATGAAAAACCAACAAATAAAATGTCATGGAGTAAATACAAGAATTTAGCTAACAATATGTTTGATAATGCCATACTGAGCAACGGGCCACACAAATTTAAGTTCTATCACATTTCCTTTGTTCAGTCACATTTCATTCATCACACAGGCATTTCTCACTTTCATATATTAATGACATTTGTTCCACCACGGAGACACTGGAGTTTTGAGCCAATCATTATGGCCAAGCATTAGACTGATATTTGGGAGGATAATCTGAGTTCCTTCTTTCAACTTTAACATTCAAACATAATGAGGTCTTAAGTTCTTAAGGAAGTTACTCATTAAGGTAGTCATGTAACTATCTTCTTTGAATGAGAAAAATGGAGGAAGTTTGATTCTAAATTAAGGGCATTTTCCAATATCTGACTCTTCGTTCCAGGTCACATAGTCTTTACGTAACAAAAACACAGGAATGTATGCATTGAGATTTGAATTTACATTTAATTTATCATAATAGTGGAAATATTTTAAAGATACCCGTTCATATTGCATCAAATATATGGAAAGTGTTAACATTCCATTCCATTCCATTAATATTTTGCTTTCAAATTGTGTTGTCTTGTAGGCAGAACTATTAAAAATGCAAATTACACATGCAAGTTTTGGTTAATCATGGAAAATGTACCTTAGTAAATGAATGGCTTTAAGGAAAACACTCTTTGCTAATATAAACCCATATTGTGTAATATATTCTTGCTTTCCCATCTGGTTATACCTTAGAGCTCATTTTCTCTATAGTTTGAGATTTCTTACCATTGTTTGTCACAACTGATATTATGCATGTAGGCTAGTAGAGCCCAACTCCAGTAATGGTTTTCATTACAAAAACTGAGTTTATATTCTCTAAAAATTTTAAATTACTTGAAAATTTCTTTGGAGAAGCCTTTCCTTGAGTATGACTCTGCTCCAAAGCTGCCTGCTGCATGTTCCTTTGTTGGGGACCAAAAATTGCAAATGAATCAAGGGGATATTGCATCTCATCACTGTCCTTGTTCTAGCAAGGACGCTTTTTGTCTTCAACTGACCTGCCATGGTCACATTACTGTTCCCCAAACACCCACTGCTCTCTACTCATTATTATCCTTGATTAAGATATAATGAATAAATACTACGGTTTGGGGTGGCTTCTGGTCTTTCATTTCCCCATGAAAAACTAGTCAACCCAGATCCCTGACTGCACTTCTATTTTTGTCTCTTTCTCTTTCCTGCTGTGTGCCTTAAAGTGGACAGGAGATTGAAATGCATTACATCATTCAAGGACATTGAGCAAAGCGCAGTGGGCCTTTCTGGGAACCGTGATGGAGACTAGAGTAGGCTATTAAGATAAAAGCACTTCTGCAAGGAACAGTCAAGGATGAAACAGGGACAGTATGGAAAGTGTAGCTTACTCAATGCCCATTCTCCAGCAGGTCTTGCCTTGCCTGGTGACCACCCTAGCAGATATTAGCCTTAGGGATTCTAGCTGTGACCAGAAAAGAGTGTGGAGTTCCCAGGTTACAATGTGGTTCAAGGACAGGACAAGAAAAAAACTAGGACATTCCCTAGACTCAGTTTGTAATCTGTGATCCCAATGCCCTTCCCTTTTTCTCATATTATGATGTGTCTAGGAAACGTCCTATGTCATTTCCAGATAACAAAAATAAATGGCTTAAATTCTAGCTTTCTAAAAGTATAAGTTAGTGATACAGCACCTCTGTATTTTATTCTTTTAAATATAATTTTTATCTTCCACTTTTACATCACCCTATATATTAAAGTAAATTTTGTGAGACAAAAGGCTTTTAATGATGTCAACCCAGCCAATGTCTTTAAAATGTACAATTTTAAATATATATTAATTTTCTATTGAAGGTGCAAGTTAACTCTTTTATAGTGAAGATATTTAGCATAATTGTAATACATCCAATGAAAATATAATGAATGTCAAATATTTATATGAGTGAAAGAAAGAACATAGTAACATATATTGTTTCTGAAATCCTATTAGAGGGAGTCTGCCCATCAGCTCAGTTGTTTTAGAGTCACATGGAGAGAAAACTCTCTCAGGCTTTCACAGAGAGCAAATTGGTCAAGCAATGACCATAACTCATCCACATGGCTGACACTGACAAAGGATCTACAAACTGCGGTACAGGGTTACAGGATAAATCCTGAGGGGACTTGACTGATCTTATCTTATACAAAAGTTACATTTCTTGTTATATAGGTCTTGCTTTAACTTGGTCTTAGCTGTCCAGCAGAAAAGTATAAAAACTAGGTATATAAAGTAAAGCCATATTAATATGCTGAATTCTAAAAGGCTCTAGTCAACAACTTCTGTGGATAACCCACTACTATTGTGGACTGCTGGACTGTGTTGGATTGTTTTGCTAAATTCAAGCACCTATAGTATTTAGATGCCAATAGAATACCCATCTCTGGCAGGACTAAACAAAAAAAGGGGATACAAAGGAAGAACTATTTTGTATTTGTATGTACAGAATAGTTGGGCTAGACATACAGCTACTTTTGCTTAATTCAATCAGAAGAAAGATTTGTAGTAATAGTGTTTGGACAGGGTATCCTGTCTGCTTCTTGTACTATGGATAACTGTAGAGATACAGATTTGAGACAAAAGCCTGATGTCCCGAGAGAGCAGGGAACACTGGACTGAGCCCGAGGAGGGTTGCTGTCTGTTTGTAAATTCCCAGAAAGCTGGGACCCAAGGCAGCAGATAACAGCTTCTCCTGCAGGTGCCCTGTCCTTTGATCCCTTGCTTTGGATGTTATAGGCTAGCATTTGTGTGAAGCTAGTGTTAGGCAAATGGTGGAAGTCAATAGAGATAGTAGTTTGTATTCACTTAGGTCATTATGCACATTCCTTAGTCTGCCTTTACCCCTCAGTAATTGTGAGATGCTTCTGAGGCTCTGGGCTCACTTGGAGAGAGACTAATCTCAGTGAGCCCTCTGAAGCTACAGTCATCAGGTCTTCTCCTCATTTCTTTTGGTACCGACCCATAACATACAACAGATAACCACTAAGAAGATAACAATATACAATGTATTAATTATTGAAAATGCCCTGTTAATCAGTTTTGAAACTGTCTCAGTGATATTTGTTTCTCAATAAAACAGAATTTTAAAAAATAAAGAAGAAAAACTGCACAAGAAAAAAAAAGTGTCTGCTTAAACAAAGCAGTCAGGCTCAGGATGCTGTGGTTGGATCCCCAGATCCTCAAGCCAAACCAGACCTGCCCTGAAGGCATCATGAGGTGGCAAAATAGATAAATAAATAAATAAATAAATAAATAAATATATAAATCTCCTTCTGCATTAAAAAAGAAAGAAAGAAAATAAATAAAA
>NW_004524590.1:26107238-26115843 GCF_000260255.1 Octodon degus
AGAAGAAGAAGAAGAAGAAGAAGAAGAAGAAGAAGAAGAAGAAGAAGAAGAAGAAGAAGAAGAAGAAGAAGAAGAAGAAGAAGAAAACAGGAATCCTATTAGAAGAGCTAAGAGGTTAGTTTTTCCACAAATTATTTTGAAATCACTGAAAAAATACACATAAGATGCTCCTTTAAGGAAGAGATCACAAAATAATACTAAAGTCTGTGACAGAACAGAAACATCAGAAGACCCAGCTATGCTCTTCAAATCAATCCATTCTTTGGAGTTATCAGTCACAATGAAAAATAAACCATCTAAAGTGTACTGCACATTGCTATTTGCCAGGTAGAAGGATCCACTGGAAGACAGGACAGCCCCGACCCATGAATTCACCATCTGAGATGATATGCCAGGAGCCAGGCACATGCCATGTTGTATGAAAGCAAGGAAAAAGAAGTACAGAACATTTTTATTATTCTTGAAGGAAGGAGGGGGGAATTTCATGTAGTTATTAAGGACTTAGGCTTTGCAGTTAAAACAGGCTTTTTTTTTTTTTTTTTTTTTTTTTTTTTTTTTTTTTTTTTTTTTTTTTTTTTTTTTTTTTTTTTTTTTTTTTTTGTAGAACCGGGGATTGAACTCAGGCCCTTGCGCTTGCCAGGGAAGTGCTTGTTCTATTGAGCCATCTCCTTGGCTCCATCTCCCAAGGTATTTCAAACCTTGGGTTTAGTCTTTTACTAGTTGCATGATCTTGGATATATTCAGCAATCTTTCTAAAATATAATTATTTTATATTTTCAAAGGGGACATCAATAAGATACTGTGATTATTTGTGTCCCCCCCCCCCCAGGAAGATATATTGTGTCCTCTTTCCTAAAAGCTGTGAATATCAACTTATGTGACAAAAAAAGTAAATATGATCTTTCATAGCAGAGTGATATGATTAAAAATGCTAACTGGTAGAACATACACTAGACCTTCCAGGAAGGTCCTCACTCCAGTCACATATATCATTACTAAGTGAAAAGCAGAGGAGGTTGAGGAAAGACTTGCAGAATGGAAGACGATGTTAAAATGTGCCAGATACAGATGCAGCTAGTTTTCAGATTGTCGATGGCAACCGGAAGCCGGAAGAACCACCAGACAGATTTCCTCGTGTGAGGCATACAGAGAATCTTCTGTAAGACAGTAAATTTCTATTGTTCTAAATCAACATGTCTGAGATACTTTTAATTGTATTTCTGGAAGATTAGTATAACAGCATCATTAACAGAAGAGAGATGTTTATGAGCATTAAATGATGACCCGTGTGACTTCCAGGCTAATACTGCTGCTCTCTGCTAATCACAGTGCGTCTAGGAAGTAGAGTGCCCAGGGAGTGGGACCTTGGAGCCAGGCTGCGTCCGCTTGTCCCGCCATGAGGCAGCTGGAGAAGTTCCACAGGCAAATGCCTGTTGTTCTGAAATGAATTGCTTTTGTTTTATTTGCCAGTGTTCCAGAACATATACATCACTACATCATTCTTTACAGAACAGTATCAACTAACTATACCACAGAAACACTCAGGGACATTTACCATACCAACCAGAAATATAAGGATTCACCGCGTGTGTGCTCAGTCTCCAGCATTTTGAGAAAAGAGCAATATGGTAAGTGAAGCAAAGAGAAAGTATTGTGTTGTCTCAAAAATAGAGCAGAGTAAAAGCAAACTCAGTCTAGTTTTGAGATGAAAATAACTGACTGGGTAAGCAGAGTACGTACCACACTGTAGGGCAAACCCTCAGTCCAGGTGAGATGCAAAGCCCGTTCAATAATAAACCAGACCTCAGAAACACCAGGCTTTTCTGAGACAGAATATCATGTCAGAATAGACAACACCCAGCAGCACTCATGTCTGAATAGAAATACATGTTATTTTTATTTATGACTTTTCTTAGTGAGGGCACCGCTAGCACAATTAAAACCTGCTTCAAAGGAAGAGCTCTCCATTTACAGCATTCTCCACTAATGAAAAACAAATACTTGCTCACTTTAGCACATAAAGATAGGGCAACTGTTAAATATGACCTTTTCGCAAAATATTTAGAAGGAAAAAACTGAACTTAAGAGGATAATAATAACTTGACCAACAAAGTACAATAGATGTGTAACTACTTGTGTTTGCAAGCCTCTTAAGCATCTACTTTCTGATCATTAGGGAAGGGAAGGGGCTGTAGTGGGTAGTTCTACCTTTCCTGAATCTCCAAACAGCTTGTTCCTTTTTAATATCTGGGCTAAAACCACCCTCTGGCACATAACTTCTTTTCTTCATTAAGAATGTGATGTTCTAAAAACACATTTGTTACCAGATGATTGGTGGGTTTTAAATGATTTCTTCCAGTTGATTGCTCCTCATTTCTCTCTGTTCGGGGGATGACTTGACCCTTTAAATTCTAGATAGTTCACCAACAGCGTAGCTGTGCTGATCTGCAGACATCTATAAAAATCAACACAAACCACAGTGTGATGAGAAAGGGGACATTTGGGCCAGTGAGGCTAGGGTGTACAACTTATCAAGTGCTCTGAAATTGCCTGGAACTGTTAAGGCCATCTGGAAATAAAGACACTTCCATGGAAATAAAGATGCTCAGGACTCCAGGGATCTAAGATGTTATATCATTTGCTGATTTTCCATTTTTTCAAGGACTTAGGAGGGATGTCCTCCTTTGGAAAATAGAAAATAGTGGAACTGACTGGGTCCCAGGCAACATGAGAAGCAACATGTCTTTACTGTTCTGAAATTCTGAAGCACACATGCTTCCATTTACATATTCCTCTGAAACCATGAAATCGTATCTATTCGTTTCCTTTTTTGAGTGTTGAGGTTCCCACCCCAAAATTTGTTCTGGTTGATGAAAACCACAACTAGAATCTTCCATTGGCTTTGCTTACATCTATACCTTGTGTTGTGATGTTTTTTAGGCAGCATATGTGATGCATAGCACAGTCCATTTTCTGTTGTCAAAACTCTGTGAGCTGTATATTGTTGTTTTGAAAGTCTAAGAGCAGGGTGATGGGGTCTGGTAAGAACCTTGCTTTTTAAATTAAGCTTATTCTGCAATTTAGATATACATAATGATCACATTTACTACTAAGTCTTGCACCTGTACAGGATAAAATCAGTTCCTCTTTTTTTCCTATTCCATCCTTTCCTTTCAACCCTTCTTCATCACTTTATTTATTTATGTATTTATTTCTAATTATTGGTGAGTCAAGGGGCCTTAAGTCCAGTGATGAAGATGGCTTTCTGGAGCAAAGAACCAACCCAGGGTTGCAGCCAGGTTTTATTCAGCAGAGAAGGAGGAGTAGCTTTAGGAAGAGAATTATGGGAAGTAGGTGAGTCCTTTAAGCTGGGCTAGGTAGGTAGCCTTCATTTACCTGTCATATGCAGAGAAAAGGATATGCGGAGAAAGTAATTTGCATTATGCTATTTAGATAGAATCTAATGTTTTGAAGGTCTGGTGCTTCAGCTCTTGTGTGTAATCTTTCAAGCCCCAGGAAGTCATAGCCTTTATATCAAGGCTCGGTCCCAGCTGGCAGCATGACGCACTAGCTCTTTGCCCTGTCTTGACCCAGCTCATATTAAAGAGTAGCAGGTATAGGTTATCAGGGAAACACAAATACTGCCTGCAAAGATTATCACCAGCACCTCAGCTAGACAAATATACACTGCTTAAGGCCAATTGAAATGGTAAAAATAAGTCCTAGCCATCTCTCTCTACATAGCAATACAAGGAAATAAGGTCAAACTCAGCCACAATGAAGACATTCACTCTTCTTTCATGAAGAGCTGCTCAGGCAGTCCTCCACAGTTTCCCCTTCTTTGTTTTGAAGAAGCTGGAGCAGTGTCAACCAAGGCCGCCTAGCCCATATGTATTGTTGGGCTGAGAACCCTCCATGACACGCTTTAATGACAAGGATCATAAACAAGAGAATGAGTACATAAATTCCAATATAAAACCAAAAATGAGCCTTTAGTTATGCAAATGGATTCAACTTCTCTATAGCATCAACAAACATGTCCCAATCTTTAATCTGGGCATCAAAAGTGCTTTCTGCTGTGACATTAACAATAGCTTTCTCCAAAGAGTGCCTATATCCAAAGTAATATTTTGATGGATAGCTCCTTGTATGTTTCTCGATTAGTCCCCAAGGATGAAGAATTTTCTTATATAGTAATGCAGGGATACAAAAACAAGTTGTATCATAATGACATTTTAAACCTTGTTGTCATTGTGAACTTTCAATTTGATCTTCCAAAGGATGGAGGTTTGTAGAATGGTCGCTTGTCTTAGTATTTTGCTGAATTTCCTGCTGTCCCCAGAAATTCTTGTCCAGTTGTCTATAAGGTGAGCAGTTAATATGGGATGAGCTAACATCTGAGTCAATAACTGCACAGGCTATCAAAAACACCAAGGAAGTTATCCCTGATATAATTAATCCAAGGATTCTTTTGGTCCAATTAATAAATCTTTTAGTTAATGTCTCTATCAAGAAAAAATAAGTGAATGACACCATAGCTCTGTTAGATTGACTGGAAGCCAAACTCTTGGTATCCTGCCCAAGATCACCAGTGTGGAGTCGTTGGAAGGATGTTCAGGCATGATACAATGGGTCAGATAACAATTAGTACATGAGAACATATTTGGTTGCCACTCTATCTTTCTTTTTAATAGTACTTCAGCACTATAAACACATATGTCTACTTTTATATATCTATGTTCTTGCAATACCACTTTGACTTTTCCTCCAACTATAAGCTGCAGATGCCCAGCCTGCAGGAGTTCACCATAAAAAGGTAGGGCTAGATTCCATAAAGTATGCTGTATGGATCTAGTTTCCTCATTGATAATGAGTCTGGAGATGAGAGGATTAAGGTCTCTACCTGACCATGTAACATTGAACAAGGAATCTGAGGTCATGATATAGTCAGAAGATCCTGAAAAGGAACTTTAGTGCCAGTATCCATCTTATTTTAGAAGGAATCCTCTGGGGGCCCAATCCACGAGGTATCAACTAAAGTTACATACAGTCTGTCCATGGCGCATGGATCCTTGCAAGTCTGCTAGGGGCCCAAATCACCTTCTTTGAGATGAGAAGCATGAGCTTCCTGAATACAGGTAGGCATAGTAGGTTTAAAGTCTCTTACAAGGTTGCAATCCAAGGCAATAGAATTTAAAATAAATAAGGCAAATTTTCTTTTAAACAGTTGTTCTTCCCAAGTCTGATCTGTAGCTTATATGCAAAGACTAGCACCTTTTTGTAGATGGGCTAGACAGAAAGGAAGATATACAAAATGAGATGTAACATTAAACTTAGTTTTTTTGTAATGCATTAAAATTTGTAGGCCAGGCATAATAATGTATGTAGGGGTATTTCTTTCTGTAGAATGGAAGACCTCTGGGGGCCTGTCCATCCATGTAAGAGGTCTAAGTCACAATGCATTAGATATGTAGGCCCAATACTCTTCTCTTTGAACCACAGGAGTACCGAGAGAAGCTGCTATGAGATTAGGCATTGTAAAGAGAATATTATCTGGTGATTGTACCAAACCTTAGCTGTTAACTAGGTGACAAGCCTCACAGTCTTCGGCAGGCCTTCTCAGGAAGGTAGATGATATGCTGTCGGGTTCATTACTTGAAGTCTCAGGAGAGAGCTTGATGTGTTGTATAGATGGGTTGGATTCTGGCCACAGAACAGCTCTGATGGTTGTAATGTCTCTCAATTAGTTTTAAATTGGTCATGTAAGGTCCAGTGCATGTGATTTTGATAACTGGTCGTTGTGTTGAGAAGGTCGCATGTCCAGGCCACCTTGAGCACCAATTGTAGGAGTCCCCTCCTGATTCTCATCTTGGCTCAAGGAGTCTATACTTATAATCCCCAAAATACATTATTGTAATCCCATCAAGTTAATTCCATCCTGCCACTCCCAGTGTAACCCATGGTGAAAACAAAGACACTAAGGCATATATATATATATATATATATATATCGGAGCCAAGGGAGTCCTAAGTCCAGCCACAAAGATGGCTTTCTGGAACAGAATCATCACCTTATTTAAACAGTTTTGTTTCTCTTTTATTCTTTTTTCTCATTTTTAAGCAATTTCCCTTTCCTTTTGAAAAGTTTTCTCCTATTTCACAATATATACTACATATTTTTGTTCTTATTTACACTTTCAGTTTATCACACCAGATACATGATATATTTATTTTACTTAATAGTATGATTCCAATGTCCATCCAGTTAGCTGTACATTTCTCGAGTTTCTCCTTCTTTCTGGCTAAGTAATATTCCATTGTACACAAAAATCTTTTTTATCCATTTATTATGTGATGAACACTTAGGTTGTATGCAAGAATTAGGTATTGCAAATTGTGCTGCTGTGAAAAATGGCTGTACATATATCACTATCGTATGATGCTTTGAATTCTTTTGAGAAGATATTAAGAAAGGGAGTATCTGGGTAGATAGAATCCCTAGGCCTAGTTTTTTGAGGAATTTCCATGCCAATGACCTTAGCAGTTATACCAATATATAGGTTTAATAATAATAGAAAAGGGTTCTTTTACATTACAGCTCTGCCGACATTAGTTGGTAGCTCATTTCTTGCTGAGAGTCATTTTTTTTTTCTGGAGTGAGATAACAGCTCCATGTTGTTTTAATCTGCATTTCTCAAATGGCCAGTGATGTTGCACACTTTTTGTCATATATTTATTTGTACTTTGTTTTTCTTCATCTGAGAAATGCCTACTCATTTCAGATGGCCATTGATGGATTGGATCTTTGAATTCAATGGAGCCTAATTTTTTGATTTCTTCATTCTACATTTTAGTTTTTTGTCTGAGGAGTAGCTGATATTGTTTCCCATACTGTGGGCTCTCATTTCACTCTGATGGTAATTTTATTTATTGTGCAAAAGCTTTTTCAATAAGGTGAGATCCCAGTTGTTGATTCATATATTACCTGCATCAGTGGTGTTTTGTTCATAAAGTCTTCGCCTACAGTTATATCTTCAAGAGTTTTCCCTATTCTATGTTCCAGCAGATTAAGTGTTTCTGTTTTTATATTTAGATCTGTGATCAATATTTACTTCAATTTCGTGCACTGTGAGAGACATAGGTTTAGGTTTAATCTTCAACTTGGGGAAAGCCAGTTTTTTCAGGGATATTTACTAAGGACGCCATGTTTCTCCAGTGAAAGTGTTTGACCCCTTTGTCAAAGATATGTTGAGGGTTTTCGTGATGAATTCTTTCTCCTGTGTTTGTGTGAGTCTTTAATGTGTAATTCTGTATCCTGGTCTTTTCTTCTAAGGTGGTCAGTCATGCTATGTTAAGTCTCAACTAGAAGACCTCATGTAATTTAACTATTTATTTAAAAAACTCTATACCCATACATAGTCATATTTTGGTTGACTGAAGTTTTGGGAAAAACATGTCATAAACCTGAAACCATAAGTATTTCTGAAATGCCTGAAGAAACTTTTATTTCACTGGACTAAAATAAAATTAAACATTAACAGCAAAGACAGCGAGAAAAAAAATGACCATAAGGCAAAATGTACTTATTTTTTCTGGGTTAGCTATACTTGTCCTTTTTTAATGAAAACTATGTGGTGTTGCCATACATTTCCCTCCACATCACTTAGGAAATCTGTCCTTTAAATCTCAAAATCATGCCTAGGATAGTTTAATTTGAATATGACTAATTCGTCATGTCTGTTAACACTGACTTTTACATTTTGACATTTGATCCAGAATTTATTTTCGTATTTTAACGTCATGTAAACAGAATATAACTGGTGATTTTTCTAAAGTCTGTGAAGGAACATGAATTGTTTCTTTTCTTTAATAATACTGAGGATGATACTATCAAATTCTTCTGCCTTGCTTTCTGTAAGTCAGTGACTATTCTAAGCACTTCGCAGGTATTTGTTCTTTTAATCCTCTTGTTTCTGTTCTTGAGAAATGGAACATTAATTTTGGAAATAACAATTTCAGGAAGGAAGATTGAAATACGTTGGAGCTTATGTTGGATATCTGAGCAATATCCTCTCAATTTAATTATTTTGAGAAAAAACATGACATTTTATATTTCATTCATGAATTGTTAGTCATTTCTCAATGGCGATAACAAAGTAGTTACACTAATGAAAGACTGAAAAATTAAATTTATTTCTCTTCTAGACACTTTAGATGCTTTTCAAGTGTCAAAGTTGCATACTTAGAGAGAAAGCTGATGGTGCTAAAATTTGTTGAAAGTCTTAATAATGTTCCACACTGAGGTCACAGGCTCATCAAAGGTTATAGAGCTAGAAACTTGTGGGTGCATTAACTCTGAGGTGCGGCGATTACTTGGCCCTGGTCGTATTGCCTGGAAACGTATTTCACAATGAGAGAAAATGGTCAAAAGAAAAATGATTGAACCTTTTTCTGCCGAGTTCCGGGAGACCCCAGACCCAGTCCTAGCCCAGGTCCGGTGAGTGTGCGGAGAGTTTCCTGCTACCCTGCGCCAGCGGGACCAGTCCCAGCCCAGGCGCAGAGTGGGCCGGACCCTCTCCCAGCCCCTCGGGCCGACCCCCACCACT
>NW_004524590.1:26123193-26132756 GCF_000260255.1 Octodon degus
TATATGCAGTGTATTATTTGTTGAAACTGTACTTTCGATTTGATTTGAAACTGTCTCATTGCTATATGTTTATCAATAAAACTTTGAAAAGAAAAAAAGAAAAAAAAAGAGAAATGATTGAACCAAAACTGGCATTATTGCTGACAGGCTATTTTGTTTGCAGAAAATTTTGTCTTATTCTATATCATACAATAATGATACTCTATGGTTTCTGGTGGTTATCAAGGAGAATGGAAATTTATGCAAATATGGAAGAAATAGCATATTTTAATTTAGTGCATTTGGAGAGCTGCCATATATTTAATTTTTATTGTCTGATAGTTATGAGGATGGAACTTTACTTTTGTTTCCTAAATCTGATTCATATAAGTAGTATTTAAACTAGTTTTCTTTGTTTGTGTAATTTATCTTTATAGTTAGGAGCCTTGACATATCTAGTTTTAACTATTAATCAGAATTAATTTCATAGTTTGAAATCACTTTTAATATCCTCTGAAATGTTCATAAACAATTCATATATTGATGGTTGTAAAAGATAAGTGTAGACTGTCACTTTGTTATTACTAAAATGTTATGACCGTGGAAGTCACTCAAACTTGATTCTCTTACATTTGCTGTTTTAAGTTCTCCTCCTATTTACTACATCAAATTCTGATAAACAGTGTTATCATAGACTCACTAAAGCAGTTTGCCATGTTCCTTTCTCTCTCTCTCTCTTTTTTTTTTCTGTGAGAACTGCCCAGATCCCCAAACAGGGCACCTCATCTCCTGAACTCCCTTATTTCTTAAACTCTATCTTCATGATATTAGTCACATACTAAAATAATACATTTTGTGCAGAAATTATCCTTATCATCATATAGGTATTCTTTTGCTTATTATATGAATCAGGTCTTAATTTATAATTCCATATGATTTTAAGTACCATGTAATAATTTAAAGGCATATGCAGGACATAATTTTGGAAGAATGACAAGTAGAAAGTGGGAAAGTGCCTTTTCTTTCCTAAAATATATAAAATAATTTGCATTTAGGGGTAGAACTACCCAAAGGGATGGAACAGGCTAGCTATTTAATGATATACTAGCAATCCTCAGTTTACAAATACTAGCCTGTATTCATATATTCAGCATGTAGATCAGGAAAATAAAGAAGAGCATGCTGTGTCGGTGTATTTAGCCCTGACAAAGGTGAAATATCTCCAAATTGATGCCTACTGGAAAGAGAGAGACACATCTAGTTTGACAAAAGTATCAAAAACAATTTCAGAAAGAAATGACATTTGTTAAAAATATTGAAGAATAAAGATGAGTATGCCAGTCAAATAGGAAAGTAAAAATAACACTATTTTCAAGAATTGAAGAAAATCATGCATATAGTAGTAAAATGAAGGATGCATGTTTGGAGAGATAGATTATAGAACAAGAAAGGAAGCATATGCCCTGGCTGGGGAGAAACCAAGGATCCATGTTAAGTTTGGCACAAGCTTTTGCCTTATACAGGACAAATAGACATTGAACAATTTTTACGCAGGAAAGTGACTGGATCAGACATACAGCACATTGAAGAATAAATTAAGGCAACAGGACTGTTTTGGAGACCATAGAAAGGTTTCAAGAAAATACTTGGAAACCTTTAGTTTAGGTAGTAGCATAGGATCTAGAAAAAGAAGCAATGCAGAGTGCAGAAACTTAGATTGATTCAAACAAAGACGGAGCAAATGATTGAGTGGGTTGTAGTTTTGAATAAATGTAAAGGCAAAGAGTCAAACCAGTGGGGCTGAACCTGCGGCAGCTGTGTAGCAGTGGTCTGTTGGTTATAGATTACAGATCTAGAAGGTTCACCACACGGAATTAGACTAATAAAAAAGATATAGCATGGGAAAGGTAAGGTCTCAGTCACTTCACTCCTCACTGGGATAAAATACGTGACACTTGAAACTTAAGGAGAAAAGTTTTATTTGGGCTCATAGAATCAGAAATTGCAGTTAATGGTTGGAAGGCTCAAAAGCAAAATGCAGAGAGGTGCACGGTGGAAGAAAAGTGGCTCAAATCATGCCATTGAGTAAGCTGAGAAGAAAGGAAGGAGACAGGGACAAGACTATGTCCTTTCAGGTCACATGTGCAATGACCCACCTCCAGCCAGCCTCCAACTCTAGCAGCAAGTCAACTACAGTGTCTGTGACCCAGGCACCTTCCAAACACATGAGGATTTTTGTGGACATTTCTGACCCAAACCCTAACATATAGACACTTTCATATTGCTTGCTTTTAGCTGGCCCTGGCAAATCAAGAACTGTCCAATAAATAGTTGCAAATATGTTTTTCTGGCAGCGGTAGAGACTCAGCTGGAGACACATATTCATAAGGCAAAGCTAGCTATATGCATGGAGGTAAAACAAGAGAAACTCATGAAATAGGACAGTGACCTTTCTGAGGGAAAAGAAGGCTAAGTCCACAGGAGGCAGCAAAGAAGTCTGAAAAGGATTTGAAGTCAGAAGAGAGTCAAGTTACAATAGTTTCAGAAAAATAAAGGAGAGAATTTTAAAGAGTCTCCACAGGGCTTGACACTGAAGAATATAAAAAGAGAATTAAACAAGGGCTTTAAAGAGACCTGTAGGTGGGTATGTCTGGGACCTGAATATTCTACTGGTTTCTAGGGTGCATGCTGATATGACTAAGCAAGTCATAGACACTTGCCATCTGTGTAGCTTTTGTGCATCAATTATACATCAACCAAATCTTCCTTTAAAATACCTTAAAAAACAGAAGCTTACAATAAAAACTAACTGGCATTTAAACTGCACAGTGTAATTTTGTAATAGTTAATATTTATTTCAATTTTTAAAGATCCTGCTGCTCTTACCTATGTCCAGACAGGTAACCTTTCCTAACGTAAGATGTACCATTGTGCGTAAGTTCCCATGTTGTCTATAAAGACTTTCTACAGACAGAATTTGTCATATATCCACTTCATGTATAGTTGGGTATACTTGCAAATATTTTAGAAAGATGTTAAGTTACAAAATTTAGTCATTGGAAAGTTTTTCAACTGGAAACTTATCTACTATTTTGCTTCTGGCACGATGGTTTCATTTGCATCAAGGAGCTCTGATTTGGTGTCCATTTGTACCCTATGGCAAGCAGTATAGATAAAACCTAACAAGGATCTAAAAACTAATGCTTTTTGTCCTTCATACAATTGAACTTATCTGTGCCAGCAGTTAATCTTCCTAAGGTGGTTCCCAGGAGACTCCAGATTGTCACACACAGCAGAGGCTGAGGAATCTTTGTGTGCCACTAACTGATCAGATTGTGTTATTTATTCCTGTCATTTTCCATTCCTTTCACTGCTACAGACTGTATAATAGGCTGGCAGACAGCTCTGCATTTATCACTCTTCCATCTCTACGAAAAAGGATCATAATTTAGTGTAACTCATGTAACTGCTATGACGAATGTCACAAGGGGTTTGCTTGGCTCTGTTTCACTGATTCCAACACACAGATAGGTCCAAGCAACCCTGCTCTTCCTAGAAACATCTCAGTGTGTGTGGAAGATCCTGAGATTTTATTATGCAACATAAAGGAGTTCTACACAATGTACATGAGAAATTGCAATATATCTCGACTACTGTGCTATTATATTTTTGTGTTTATTTAAATATGAAATATAAAATTTTTATTTGGAGATAGTTTTCTTCTATTTTCCTAAAGTTAAAGAAATTTCAAACTAAAACTGGTGAAATAGCATTATGCCAGTGAAATGCATTTCTTTCCATTCTCCCACATTACTTTTCATCCTCAAATAGCTCTTCAGAGCTTTACACAATCCCCACACAACCCCCCACCCAGTGTGCTTCCTGTGTTACCATTTGTATGGCCAACATGGTCAGCATGCATACAATGTCTGCAGCAATCTGATTCTTTAGCTGGGATAATTGAATTCTCCATGTAATTACATGTGGTAATGGAATTTTAAGCACCTTATACAGGTGCTGCAGGGTTTTGTTGTTTTGTTTTAATATGAAGAAACATTAACAAAGTCTAAATTCTTGGAGTCACGCCAGATTCTAGAGGTGCTTTTCAACTGTAAATCGTAGTTTCATTCTCACACTACTTACCTCAGGATAAGGAAATTCCTAAAGGAGATGCACTTCTTTGGGCTGCACATCCTGCACAGGAAATTAAAGTTCTGTTCATTACCAAGTAGCATTAATAGACACTGAATTGGACCCTCATACAATATAAGTTATGGATATCTTCATGGATACTGGATGACTGCCCACCTGCAGAACAACAAAAAATGTTCAATCGATTCCACATATTCAGGAATCAGACTGCATGCTTCAGGAAAAAACTGAATCCAGGTGTGTGTGTGTGTGTGTGTGTGTGTGTGTGTGTGTGTGTGTTATTTCAGAAGCATTCCCTCACCTGATGAACATACTGCATACTTTTGCCAACTTACCTCAGTAAAGCAATGACAAAAACACTGATTTCTAGAATTTCTGTTAAAGATTAAATGATAGATCCATGCACTGTAGCAGTAATACTGTTCCTAGTCAATTCCAGGAAGTTCATAATGAGGGCAGCTGTTATTATAAAGGAAACACAACACAGAGGAGACATACACAGATGTGAGTGTTTGCATGCTAACCTAAAATAATGCAGTTTCACACCCTGGAAATAACTGGGTGATTCTGTTAGGGCCAGCCATAAAAAACATCAACTACTTGTATACATTGAAAATTCTAGAATTTCTCAAGGGTGTTGTGACAAATGGGAAGGGTGCTCATTTAATTCATTTTCAACTTTGCATTCAAAATGCAGTTTTGTCCAGGATCATTTCTTAATGTAATGGAAAAATACACACCCAGCTCATAATGCCCTTTTGCCTCATTACTTATGTATCTTTTCCTCTCTGGTAAATGTCAGCAAGTAAAATCGAAAATATATTTTGTTTGATATTTAAGCCAGCCACAGCCAGACATGATCCTGGGTGTCTGAAGGAGGCACTGCTGTTCTTCATTTCTCTCTGTCTTTTTGCTTCATATTTTCAACAGGTCTGATTCCCAGTGCAGGCAATATTGGCTGTCCTTGTCTGAGGGTGGTCGGGCAATCCCTTGACAAAAGCAAGATTAAGGAATATTTGACCTGCATGCCGGAAAACTGATGGTATTTCTGTTGACATACTCATCTTTTATAGGAGAACTTCAATTCCCCAATCAATGACTGCTCTTGTCTTATGCCTTTCATAACAAGAAAGGTTAGCTGAAAGCAGCAGACCTGTGAGAGCTAGCCATTTTCACAGAATTCCTGTGACACTGTGGCTATGGCCAAAGCATACACAAAAGCAAAAGTAAGTCTTATTTTCTGTGTTTTAATGAAGATTGAATTAAAGCATTAAGCATGAGGATAAGTTATTTGACTTCATCTTTTCAATGATTCTGTCTCTTGAAGTACTGAGATAACAGGTTCTCTTTTATTTTTAGATATATTTAAAAGGTGATTATTAAAGCTGCAGACAATGCTAACTATTGGTAGTCTACTCATCTATTCGGCTGTTTTTTTAGTATTATCTTCCTCTACAAAAAGGTGATCTGTGAACAATAATAATTTTCCAGGCTTTGCAAGTGAAGGTGATTCCAACACCTCTAGTCTTTATCTATTTGAAACAATGCCTAAGTAATCCATTGCAGTTACCTTTGCTCTTTTTTTCTAGAGTGCTCTGACTATAGTACACCTAGACCTCATTTATGTTAATGTACTAATTATATTGGTACTACTGAGCAAAAATGCAAGCTTAGAACCTGAAACTTCGAATCCTAGCAATGAGGATTTGGATATCGGGTCCTTTTTGTTTACCTTTTAGAAAACACCAATGAAGTGTTGAGCTTTGTGCTAAACAAAGCTAAACAAAGGAACATACTGTGGGTCTGGGTCTCCTATATGCTACAGTATTTAAATCACAAAACAATGGTTCTTCTCTACTATTAATCATTCTGCTGTTTTAGCTAATCATCCTGTACAGCATGTTCAGTCCATAAAGGATGTGGGATCCAGACACTACTCACCATGAGAACTATTTATGTACAATGCAACAGTTCGGAAATTATATATTTTATGCTTAACTTCTGCTACATACTAAAAAGGTTACAGACATAGGAGACAGCGTTCTTGTCTCAGAAAGGTTCTTAATCTCATTAAGAATGCTAACTATAAGGCTGGGGAGATAGCTCAGCAGCATAAGTGTCTGCCTGGCAAGTGCAATGTCCTGAGTTTGATCCCTGATACTGCAATAAACAAAAAACCAAACAAAATGCTAACCATAATGGCATGCTGGAAATAGCTTCTTGGTTATACAAATAAAATGTTTTTATTTTATTCAGTAGAGTTACATGGGAACCAAGTACTTTGCAAGTTCAGTGGATGAGAAAATAGAAGCCCATGGGCTAAAGCAGAGATGTGAGGCCGGGAAGAACAGAGGATGAGTATTTTCAGGCAGGAGAAAATAAGCTTTGAGAGTTCAGGTAAGGAGCTTGCAGCTTGTAGCAGCTACCGAGTCCTCTGAGCACTCTCCTGTGGGGCTTAGATTTAATACAGAAAGAAATCTGAGCTGTAAAGATCTGTCAGCCAGAGAGGATAATGCCAAGATTGGTAACCAGGGGCTTGGACCTTAGAGTACCTCATTCAAATGAGGAAAGTACCACAATGTTTAATGTTCTAAGTCAAATAAATCAGGTTAGCTTCTACCTCCCAGAGGTAGAAACAATCATATTGATATTTTTGGAGGTTGGGAAAAGAAAACTTCATCCTCTTCATGATTTTTACCAAAAATTTAAAGTGGGAGGTGCTTCTATTCTTATGGCAGAGAGATATCTACCGCTTTTTGAATGATTGTACCTGGTATACTTATTCAAACCTGTATGGTTCTTTTAAAGTAGTCTACTACCTTCATCATTTATTATAATTATTAGCACATATTAATTATGCAACATGATGCATTTCATTGTGACTTTTCCATATGTGCAGATCACATGCTTTGGTTGTATCCCTCTTGCTTCAAGAATGAAGACATGCTCCTTCTCCATGGCCGCATTCTACTATGTGTGAAAACTTACTTTGTTCTGAATCTGTTTCCCATTTGAGGATCTGTGTGGGTGTGAGAACCAGTTCCAGATCACTCAGGAAACTCACTTGCTGAAGTAAAGTCCACTTCATTGTGAGCCGGTTTGGCTTTCTCCCTCCTAAGTGGTAATCCTTCTCAATTAGCTAATTCTCACCAACCTGGATACGAAGCTAGGTGCTCTGATTTCTCCCATTTTCTTCTTACATCCATTCTTCACAGAAATCACTGCTAATCCAAAAGCCCAGACTCCAAAGGAAGCTTATAGGTCTGAGGGTCAGATTGACATGTAATTAATTCCTATCATCCATATCAAGCAGAATAAAGTAAAATTAACAACTCAGTAATTACCCTGTCACAGGTGTTTAAGCAAGTTAATTTCTGTCAGCAGGATGCACCGGATGAGGAGCTACCTGGAAAGGAGGAACAGAGTAAAGGCCATTTCAATAATCTGCAGGCCACCGCCGAGCCACAAGCCTCAGATGATTAGAAAGTGGCTTTCTGCAAAGTAGCTGATGAAACGCAGCAACTGGAAGAGAGGCTCGTGTTGCCAGCCTGTCAGTGGTGTGGGTCAGACACATTTTTAGTCTTCAAATTCAGACAATAAATATTCTTATTAGGAGAGCTTAGGTGAAACAAGAGCTTGACATCCAGTTTCCTTGTTATTTCACTTTGCTCCTCTCCCCACAGCGATTACTGCTGTGAGATTGTCAAACAAACATGTAAGACCGAGCAAAGCACTTGTAGCCTGGAGCAGGAGAGAGCAGCTTCTAACAGTCTGTGCAGCTTCCATGTGGGAGCTGCAGCAATTAGTTTCTTTTTCTAAGACAAGCTGTATTTAGCATTGGAGAGAGGTGGCACTATGCAGAAACAGCCGAGAAGAAACAGCTCGGATAACAGGGAAGATGGCAGCTAGAGAGGGAGATGTGCTGAAGGTAGGTAATGGAAGAAACTGTAGCTGGTGCCAAAGGAGTTTGGACCTGGAGAGGGAGGGGTGAGGGAGAAGTTCTAACCAGGGGCCCACGGGTGGAAGGGCAGAGAAAGTGAAAAGAAATCATGCTTTTTCTATCCACCACAATGTCTTCGATTGAAATATGAATACACTTTTTAAAAAAACTACAAACCTATAAATGGGAACAAATGAAAAATTAAACTTGTAATAATACCAGAACTCAAAACTTACTCTTAAACTGAGCTAAAAGACTTAAAATTTGTACTGGTTCAGTACATGAATCTTTTTTTTTTTTAAATCTTTTCTTTAATTTTTTGGTACAGGGTCTCGTTATGCAGCTTGAACTGCAGAGATCCTCCTGTCTCAGCCTCTCCAGAGCTAGGGATCACAAGCCTGCACCAACATGCCTGGTTTTAGTGCCAGCACAGCGCACTGGAGCAGGACCAGCATGATGTGTGGTACTGCAGATCAAACCCTGGTTCTTGTGCTTCCTAGGCAGGCATTTAGACCGCTGAGCTATGTTCCCAGCCTCGGGTAAGTGAATCTTAATATACAAACTTTGTAATTTGCATTACGTTGCCTTCACCTACCACCCTTCTGGTAAAATAGGTGTCAGCAGAATCAGAAGCCACAAAGTGTTACCAATATGTGTTCTAGACCATCAGTCTGCGGAGATCTAGATTTAGGAGGCAGACTACTTACGCAGGGGAGTTCTTCAGCCATCAAAACTCTTAACAGTTGCTCTTATTTTAGATCTGACTTCATGTAGCACTGTACTTCACCATTCCCTTTAAAGTGAGTGATGGTCCTACTTTGGCTAGTACAATATAAGAAGTTGTGAAATTCCCCATTTACTTCTGGGAAGCAGCATTAATTGACTATGGATGGTAATGCGGTGCTCTGTTCTCCTGACTCGTGTGCTGGAAACTCAAGGTTAGAGGAATCCTGTGTCATCCCGGGTTTATACTCGGCAGAGAGTGTTCATTGGGAACATATAGTGGCCTGCAGAATTGCTTTTTATGTGTTTATCCCTTCTAAAAATTGGGATTCATTGTTCGAGAAGTAGTTTGTCTTAACTTATCCAACTGGTAAAAAAAAATATTATTCACTTTTAGATGACCCAAAACATAATTTTTGAAGCTCTATACATTTGAAATAAAACAAAGACAAAACAGAGTCAAAAGCAAGAGCAGGTCCAGAATGTGCACATAAGTGTAGTTTCAGAAGGGCATTTTAGAGACAACCAAATGTCTTGATATGCACTACTATAGGGAAACAGTGAAAGAGAGTCATGAACAATGTCAGGTGATTTTTACTATGAAAAGTGTCAATGTGTTAGGTTTACTACATCCATCATTTATGTTCCATGGATCATTTGCAGTTTAAAAACATTTCAGAGACATCATCTAAATTTCTTTTGACCCCATGCCTTTTCTCTTTTCTTTTAATCCTCCTCCTCTTCCTCCTCCTCCTCCTCTTCCTCCTCC
>NW_004524590.1:26132856-26162970 GCF_000260255.1 Octodon degus
CTTCTTCTTCTTCTTCTTCTTCTTCTTCTTCTTCTTCTTCTTCTTCTTCTTCTTCTTCTTCTTCTTCTTCTTCTTCTTCTTCTTTTCTTCCTTCTCCTCCTCCTCCTCCTCCTCCTCCTCTTCTTCCTCTTCCTCCTCCTTGTCCTCCTCTTCCTCCTCCTCCTCCTCCTTAATTTAGTACAGGGTCTACAGGTTCTCACTATACAGAAAGAAAAGAAAAGAAAGAAAGAAAGAAAGAAAGAAAGAAAGAAAGAAAGATCCTTTTTAACATTTGAAAAACAAAGAGAACCTGGATTCCAATGAAGCCACATGGCTATTGTTTCATATTTGAGCTTCCTCAAAACATTGAGCAAACAAGGAAGTTCTGTTTCTTATAACTGGAATCAAGTCAAGAGATGCTTTCTAGCCTGCTTATATTTGGAAATCTATACCTTTTGTTTCTTAGTCAATTTCATTTGAAATTTCTCTTGGATACAAGTAAAAGGAAAAATGTTAAGAATTGTCTTTGTCAAGGCCAGCAGAGTTGACGGTAAAGTCCAAGTAATGGTACAACAGGAGGAGCAAGACAGAGAGGCCATAACCACTAGACTTGGAAGTATTAGTACATATTGATTTGACTATTAATAATTTATACTGACTGTGTATTAACAGAACAAAAGAGTACATGAAACAACAAAAATGAAATATGCTACCATTTGTCCATTCCTTTATCAGCACTGAATATATTGTGACATTACAGCTGTGAACAACATAACATCTTTGCAATAGGACATTCTGATACTTTGTTTTTATGAATGGACCTCAGAAAACATCCCATGTCCAAAGACTAAGTGGCCAGGTTTACAGCAAGCTTCAGAGGAAGATGGGTCTTCTCTGGACAGCCAATGAAAGCTTCAGGCTTTCCCTCCTCATGGTTATTCCACATCTTTGCCAAGTCATAGTGAGAGAGGCAGCATGGGATGGGCAAACTGAATAGTCAGGAGTCTCACATTTGAACTTTCTACAGATGTTTTTTAATCTTTTTAAATTCAATCTGGGATATTTCTTGAATTCTGTAACAAGGAGAGCACCTTATGACCAATAAATTCTCTAAGAGGTCTTTCAACTAACTAGCTTTGTCTTTGTCTTATTTATGTTGACACAAGAAAATGTAGAGTTGCTAGCTACCAGGAAGAGTGGACCTTCACACTCTCAGTTGTCACAATTGGATAGAGTCCGCTTAGTGAGAAGCCTGGAGTAAGCTGTTTCTTTTCCCACAGGAGTGGCTCTTAATACTTTTTATTAGAAGCACTCAAAGAATTCCAAGTGAATAACCCTTCATTGTGCCAAACTGTGCTTCTGATTTTTTTCTGTACAAATTTTAGTGTTTTTCCTAATAAGCAAAATCATTCCCATAATTTTTCCTGGACAGATAAAACTGACTGAGAAATTTAGTCCTTCTATCGTATATTTACAATATTCAAAACACTGCTGAGCTTAAACAATTCCATAAAACCTGGTGTTCCTAGTTTCTAAAAAGTAATGAATGAAAGTTAATACTATATTAAAACAAGATTAACTCAAGACATATATTCTTTGCGTGAATAAACTTTTAGGATTTGTCTATTGAGCGATTAGCGTTCAATCCTGGTTCCTGGTAGGAAACTCAGCCTACGCCTCTCTTAGGACTCAGCAGTTCTTATAGGGATAGCAACGATGATTTACCCTGTTCTCTAGAAATGTGTAATGTGTGTGTAGAGTGCGGGTAGAGCTAAATAATGTGAGCATACACTAGTGATTTGGAACCTCTACTCATGGATTATATTTTTTAAAAGTTTAATAGGCAAGCACATTTGGACTAAGAGAAGAAACAGATCCTTTAGTTTTATAGTAATTGATGTACCATCTTTGCCTTTCTTTCCTAAGGGCCAGGGCCTCCGTAGGATGAGTGCACAGTGCAACTTGCATGTATAAATCACAGGCTGCCACCTGTTATTTAATAGCTAGCAGTGCTGACTGAATAACAGTAAGATTCTGTAAAATTGCTCCCTCCAGCCCTGGGTGTTCCCCATAGAGGTAATTGTCTAGAAAATAAATTTCTTGGACAAAGCAGCCCAAGAAGTTACAGACCCAAGAACATCTTTTAATGTCTTAGAAGTTAACTTTCTACTATGCTGATGTACCTGTTTCTCTCTTCAGTTACTGCGGTGAATTTCACCACCCTGAGGTTGATTTACATAATTTGTTTTCAATTAAAGGCAGGCAATACCCACTGGGCATCTATAATGATTGTAGAAGCTATTGGTTACTTAAACCTGCATTTTGTTTCCTTTCCAGCAGGTTTGTCAGCATCTAAGTAATATATCAGATACAGGGAAAAGCAGCATTACAAAACCAATTTGCTAAGGGACTTGTAAAATTCAACTTTAAAGAAAACTCCCTGAAGCATCAAAGTAAAGGGCCAAAGAAACAGGTATTTTGATCAGCTTCTCAAGGTCAGATACATTACTAATTCATCAAAAATTTCTTTCTGCTAAAGTTATTTGAGAAGCAAACAACCTGCTCTGTGTAGATGTTGCACTTAATAACTGTTTCAAGAGCAAAAGACAGTGATAGAACAGAATTTTCTACCACTGCAAGAAATGCTTTCATTGAGCTAAGAAAACACTTGCATCATTAAAGAACACATTGGATATTCTTAATAGTAAGATCTGAAAAACATGACCTTAGTAGTTCTAGCTGATTATCTCTAATGTCAGCTATATCTGAAAGCTTGGGGTAAAAACAATTACAAATCCTAATTATAAAGAAAATTGGACCCCGTTTCCTCTAAGATTTTCTGTTTGTCTTTGCCTTAGAAATATAAGTTTCCCAATTAATGTTATATAGGTCAGTCAAGATTGATCTGGACCTGGAAAGAGAACCCAGCCAATTAGTCTGGACATCTAGTATCTCTTATCATTTGATAAGTTCCTCAGATCATAGCCATAGAGTTTTTTTCTCTATGGTTTTGTAATAAGTAAGCCCTAAAAAAGGCAGACTTTAAAATCTACTTTAAGCATAAAGTTTGCTTTTTCTACATAATTTATTTTAAAAGTTTGCATATGTATTTTACAGAAAGGGGCTGGGGAGATGGCTCAGTAGTATAAGCGCTTCCCTGGAAAGTGCAAGGGCCTGAGTTCAATCACCAGTTCCACAAAAAAGAAAAAAAAAAAAATTCAGAAACGTGTAATAAGAAAACCAATGTTGTCATTCTGTCCAATGAATGATACCTGAGATGTTAACACATTTCTAGCCAGAGTCCATCATTTTGCATGCTGAAGGAGATTTTAACTAGAGAGAGAAACACCATAACCCAGTACAACACTGCTTCACAGGAATCAGTCTTGCACAACTTGACATGCTAATGTGGGTTTAGTAAAACACTAATCTTCACAAAGTGTACTTGTCTAATCAGTAGGTATAGAAATGCATGACAGTAAGTGATGGGAACAGAAACTATGCAGGAAGTGAAGAAAGAAAAGGAGGATGAAAACATTGGAAGAGAAGGAGGATACGCAGTAGACTGCAGTGATGGTTGTAGTGTGCAGGCTCTTCCTGACATCTAGAAAGTCTAGAAAGTCATAAGCTCAGGTCCAGAGGAAATGAAAATAGGGAAATCATTTTTTCTTACTCTAAGTGCATTTTGATTCATTTATGAAGGTAGAAGCACATTATGCTTGTAAAAACACCTGACATGAAAGAACTCAGGCTCACGTAAAACTAATGCCATGGAGTGTCATTGGAATTTTCTGGATCACAAAAGAAAGCAAGCAGTTACGTTATGCCTTGCTTTGGATTCCAGTAGAGAGTTGCCAGTCTGTGGGCTGATTCCCATGTTGAAATGGCAGATGCCCAGAAGGTTTGCTTAATGTGTTGGCTTTAAGCCTCAAGCAGTTGAGGTCTGCTTCTAAATCAATTTTAGTAAGATGAGATTGTCTGGCAGTACTATCCCACAGTGCAGGGATCAGGTAAGGATGGCAGCAGGTGGCCTCATGAACGTCCCGGGGAACCGATCTGGTTTCAGTCCAACAAGTATTAATATTCATGTGTCTTCTCTGACTGGAGCCCCATACAGCTCTGATATAATTTATCCTATTTTGGCCATGCTTTCTTTCAGGTAAAATTTCAGAAGATGCCAAGCAATTCCCTGGCTTGAAAAGTGTTGGATTACACCTAGAATAAAATTACTACAGATAGGGCTGAAAATAGTGATGCATGTATACTGAAACTTTGCTAAGTATATCTCATCCTTTCTGATGAAAAGAAGGTTGCAAAGACTGGAACCGTCTGTGGGATGGGAAACAATGTTTCTGTATTGGAAAGTAATCAAAATTATAAATTCTTGTCAGTGAAAACGTTGATCCTTCTAACTTTTTGCTTTATAGAAACAGCCATCTTTCACTAAAATTCTGTGAAAAAAAACTTGTTTTAAACTATTTTATAAAGTTATTATCTGTAAATTGGTACTTATCTTTATCCTTGGATTAAAATCCTCAAAGGCATGGAAGTGGACGCATCTTGTTTTGTTTATCACCTCCTATCTTGACAAATGATATAAGAACATACATTTTAATGATGATAACAATACAGCAACCTTGACCTTGTGTTGGAAGAGTTTGACACTGCTTCCAAGTAGCATTCAGGAGAAAGGTTTCCAGATTTCTCTTCCTGAGGTCTTTATGACAGCACAAAGGCTAAATATTCACAGATGCCATGAAATTCAATATGAGGTAAATGCTCATAATCAGCTCTGCTTCAAATCTCTCTGGATCCAATGTCTCTAATGAACCTGACAGAATCAGGAATTTGTGTGTGCTGTGGATTTAATCTACGTTCAGCAATATCTTTGTGTCTGGCGAAAGTAGGTATCTATTTTTCGCAGACTGTAGTCAGCTTCCCCATCATTTCTTAGAGCAGATTCCATTTCCATGGTGACATATGTGAATGTAACATTGAGATAGGGATTTGGTGAAGTATAATCCACATTATCCTAATAGCAGTCCTGAAATTGCATGAGAGAAATGTGATAAGTGTCACATTGAGCAGAGAGACAGCAGGCACTCTGACTGACACAGACAGGCATTCATCTTCCTCATACCCCTCCCCACATGGAGGACTCTTAAGTCTTGTCAAAAGAGCTTGCCCAACATGTTCCCAGGTGAAACAAACTTTTCTGAGCTACTCTAAATTTTTTTCTGAAGTCTGGAAAAATGGGAAACTTTTTCTCCTTCTCATTCTGCCTTAAATCTTCTTGAGTACATAAATAAAAACATCAAGACAGAGTCAATATTGTAGCATGGCTGACCCACTGGCTTCATCCACTGTTCCCCAAATGGGTCCCTCAGTCAGTGTCATTGCTTCCAGTGGAACTTGTGAAAATGGGCATCTTCGGGTTCATTTCAGAACTGCTGAATTAGAAATGTTTAAAGTACCCCAGGAATATTTCTCCCCCCCAAGCACTTTATGTAAATGCACCCTGAGTATTTGTGAAGCACTGATTAAATTGTGTCTGTTTTGTTCATTTTCTTAAACCTTCAGAACCCTTTTGTGATTACATAACAAACAACCACTCATGTCTCACTCAGTTTTACTAAAGAACGATATATTTGTTAACAATATAAACACCATTTATATGGTTTAACTTCATATTTTTCTTTGCTTCCTTAAAAACTTACCAAATCTAAGGGGAAAAGGTGTTTTGATCCTTTTTGTACAGCACGTTAAGAATCTATAGTGGGCTGATAACAGTGAAATTATAATTCAGTTGTCAATATGCTCTGTGTTTGGGACTCTCCTGATCCATCCACAACCAACTAATGTTCTCCATGACAATCATTTACCTACCAAGCAGCATCACATGGTCTGGTCATGGATCATGTCATCCCCCAAAGCCCATTTCCTGAGCTGCAGCACAGGAGGAGATTGTGCTGTGAACAACTAACGTCTTTTAAGCTACTGAAGGAAAGAATGCAATACAGCATACCATCCAATTACCGGATCCCAAGTGTTTTCATAGTATAGTGAAATACAAAACTTACTAAGCCACTGTGAACTAGACTGACCCCTTAGACACAAGGGATAGGACAGTATGCTCCTCTGTTTGGGTTCCTCTAAGTGTTAGTTTCTGCCAAGCTTGGCTGGCAACAGGCACATCAGTCTCAAGACTCTGTCCAGTTTTTTACATTCATCACACTTCACTTCTGTTTCTGTTAAGTTTTTATCTTTGCAATTAAGATGCTTCCTTCCTAATAGTGCCCCACATCTATTTGGTAGCCATCTTTGTCATCACCTTCAATGTTAAATACTTAGACATCCTTTTGCAATGTTAAATGAGACCTTCTTCCCTTAATATTTACATTGGTCCCTACATAACTTCTTTGCATTTTGTTTTGGCTTTGTTTTCACTTGTTATTTTATTCTGGATGTTGGGTGAACTTTTCCTCTTCCTTTTCTTTCCTGTTTGGATTCTGTCCACTTGTGTTTTTACAAATAATTGCTCTACCTGTCTTTCACACATGTCTGCCTGCAACTTGCCTAGCTCTCACTTCAGTGTGCTTGACCTTGTTTATGCCTGTGTGGGTCCAAGTTGCACCTTTCAGCAGACTCCAAGGACATTAAAGGAAGCTTGCTCTACCATGTGTTTTCTGGCTTTCCCCCTAGATTGAATATTATTGAACCATTACCATTTCTGTGCCCATAAACAGATCATAAACTTTCAATGTATTCTGCTACACACCGATGTTCTTTTCATTTTGGTTCATCTGTATTTGTTTTGCTTCAAGTCCTTTCCATTCCATTCCTATTTACAAATGTGACTGTCTCCCGTTATCATTAGGCTATGTACATTTCCAGATCCCCAGTAGACTCCTGACCCTGTATGTTCTGTATGCTTTTGAATGCTATGATTTTGTCCATAGACGTTAGATGGTTGAGATTAATTTTTAATTTGATTTACATGGGCATTATCAGAATGATTACAAGAGCACATTTTAGGTGTGTTCAGTTGAGTCATAGAGGCATCAACTTGGACGCTATAAATGATCGCTGTTCCCTTCCTCTTCTCATTGTTCCTGTACTCTGCATTCTGGTTGCCAGGAACTGAGCAGCTACAACCGATCGTGTCCTTCCGTCATGGTGTTTCTCCATTCGAGCCTGGCAATGGTAGACAAAATTCCCTGAAATTATAAATCACTTTAAATCTCTCCTTCTTCAGGTTGCGGAGGTTGGGTTCTAGGTCCCAGCTACAAGAAAGCTAGCTGGCCTATGCAAACATCCCTATTATAAAGCCTTACATTTTAAAATTAGGCCCAATAGAAGAATAACACAAACTAACAATACAATCAAAAATTATGGCAATATATATCTGACTAATGTACTTAAAGTTAGGAATTATTTATTTCTAGCATTTTCCATATAACATTGTTTTGGATATGATTGACCATAGATAACTAAAATCACAAAACAAAGAGCAAACATTCCTCCAAAAGATGAAAGCTTAAATAAGAGACAGTTGCTGTAACTTTGATAGGTTTCAACAAAGAAAGCCCAATTAGGGTTTGCTATATCTGGGGGTAGCAGAGCACATAGAAAAATCAGGTTTTCTTAATTTATTTCCTTGTCTCCCTGAAAAATCCTGGTTTCCCAGAAGTCATAGCTACATACAGAATATCAAGACTGACTGCTACCTATGTGCACAGCGAGAGTCACAGTGCTAGGCTGATCCCTTGTCTGAGAAGCACTAGCTCAGAAGTTGTAGATGATAATTAAAGACAGTGCTGAAAATAGAGGCAGCTCCGTACTAATTATTTTTTTCAATCCATTTCAACTTGTCCTCATACAGAAAAGACTTAAGTCCTGCTTGTGATTATCTTGCCTTGGGAAATGAAGAAAGAGATCAAGTGTCAGCTTGTTTATGAAGAGCAAGTACTGTGATTAAAAATAAAGATTAAAAGCTTCACACTGGTCAGACAGGGAGACCTAATCATAGCAATATTTTGGCTTGAAAAATCACTAAATTTTATTTATCTCCTTGAACAAAATTTGTGCATGCAGCAATCAAGCCCAGGATGCTCTAAGTGTGTGTTGGCATAAAAGGAACATAATGAAATACCAGCAATTTACTCCGAGTGAATAGTCTTGTCGGCTGTGCAACTTTGCTTCTAAGAAGCAGGAGACAGATTTTAAAGACTGGGCATGTGTCACAAAAATGAGACTGGTAAGCATGTAAGAACACTATTGAATGAACAACTTTCCATATCTGCTGGCTCTGTATAAGCACAACCAGTGAAATATAAAGTAAACCAATATGTAATTTTAAATATTGTCTTAGTTACATTGAGCTATATGGAGAATCTGATAAGATTAATTTTAAGAATAGATCTTGTTGGAACTGAGGAGGTAGCACAGTGGTCTAAGTGCTTGCCTAGCAAGCTCAAGGGCCTGGGGTTCAATCCCTGGTACGACATGCCGTGCCAGCCCCTGGAGCCCTGGGCATGCCATGCTGGCCACCAAAACCTGACCAAAACTGGGCATGGTGGTGCATGCCTATAATGCCAGCACTGGGGATTTAGACAGGAGTATCGATATGAGTCCAAACTGCATAGAAAGACCCTGTACCAAATAAATAAATAAATAAATAAATAAATAAATAAATAAATATCTTATTTCTCATTATCAAAATATAATGAAAGTAAAAAATTTAATGAAATATTTTCAATTTGGACTAAGTTTTTTATAAAACAATATGCTTCTAGTGGCTCCCGCACTGGCCTGAATAAGTCTAGGTGCTCTAGTTTTCTCCAACTAGAGCACCTAGAAGTGAGAAGTCAGTGAGAAGTCCCACTGTGGTCCGGATGGATCTGGTTCTATCTATTCTAGTGGTTAATGTACAGATCACCTAAGCATATGATTTGGGAAAGTAAACATTTCATATCTTTATTTTACAACAGATGTCCATAAGTATCTTTATAATGCTTGTTTTTTTGAATTTTGTATCTGATCAAGTATGTGGTTAGGTTATAGAAAATAGGGACAAGCAGACACTCCAGAACTGATTTTTAGAATAATTTGGTTCCATAATGGAAGTCTCTATCTCATAGGGTCAAGTGGGCCTTTCCATGTCTGACAGGATATGAGGTTGCAAAATCAAATGTAAAACCCATCAGTGGTTAAATTAATGCAATGTCTGTATAATTAGCTCAATTCTACCATCAACTCAAAAAACTTTCACTCACAGTAGCTACCCTATCACCTAAGCAGAGATGTCAACAAAATGTTTTATCTGATGGGCTGGCTTTTCAGTGAAGTTTTCTATCTATAATACTTCCACTTAATGAGTACTGTAGGCATACCAGTTTTCAAATGTTTGGACTGGCAGATTATCTTCCACATGGACTGAATGATTTTTTAGGAAAACGATAATTCTCCATATATCCAAAAATAAAACTGCAAAATTATTAAATACTTGAGGTGGAATGGTTCTATAGACACAGACCGTGGTCTACAAGTGGGAGTGTAAATGTGTATAAAGAATGCTCTAATGCAGAAATGTAGGAAAAGAGTTCCGGGGATGCAATTTTTGAAGCTTAATTTTATTGTTCTCAGTAATAGGTGCACCCAACTCAAAATAAACTTTTCTGTTAACTTTCTTTTATAACCCTGTTTTCTTTTCTGGAAGGAAGATATTCTACACAGATAATTTTAAAAATTGATTCATATTAGTTACGCACAGTAATGGCCTTCGTGTTGGCCTATTTGTCCACACATTTATATGCACATATCCATTATGTTTATGAAAAAAGTAAAACAAAATTAGAAAACAAAATAGTAGGAGAATAACAATAATTAATATATTGTATATAGTTATCTTTAAATTAGTTATTCAGAATACAAAATATGGGCATAAAATTTTCTCAGAACAATATTATTATTTAAGCTTAACCTTCGCCTGATTCCCATCCTTGTCTGAAATAGTACCCCATCAATTCAACTTTCTTATTTGTCCTGTTTTTTTTTCTCTCTCTCTCCCTCTGAAATTGGGCTGATGGTATTACAGGATGTATGTGGCAGAATGAATTTTACTTTTCATGATTGTTTCCCCATTGGGTAACACCTTTGTGCTTTAGAATAGATGGCAAAAGGATCTTTCCAAATGTGGTCTAGATTAAGAATCTTAGGGCAGAAAGATCATCCTACATTATCATGGTGGGGCCAATGTAATCACAAAGACCCTTAGGAATGAAAAAGACAGGATAATCTCTTAAAGAGATGCAACATTGACTGAAAAACAGTCAGAGAGATTTGAAGAATGAAAACGATTCCCTTTGCCAATACACATTCCTACATAAAAGAGACTAATTTCAGTGTAGGATTCCCTCCTATCAGTCAGTATTCTACCTGGCCCAAGAGGGTTGTACCCTCTCCTGGGGTTTAATTCCTTGATAATTTTGCCTTTATGGAGTCATGAGCTCAATTCCCTGTGTATTATCATCCTTCCAGAGTGAAAGAATAGCTAAGAGATGTCTGGTGAATTACCAAGGTCCCACCTTCACAGCTTCTATGTTATACAGCAGGAAATCTGGCTCTCTAAGCTAATCAAGGTTCATTAATCCTTCCAGTTCAATTACTCTTTTCTTTGTTCATTTCTTTACTTGAATAAGAAATCCAAAGACACCAGGAAAGAATTGCTTCTTAAGATTCAGTTTGTAGTTGTCCCCTCACCTACTTACTGTATAATTTCCCATTGTAGTATGTAAGACCTTTAACCCAGCAGAGCCTAAAGAGTTGAGATCTAAATAAAAAGCAGATCACCAGTTGTAATGATGAAAAGAGTCAAGTGTTACTGTCTTTTTTATTTTCAGGGTTCACTTACTCTAGCACCCCTTATCAGTTGTTTATGTAGAGTATCCTTTCAGCAGCTCCCCAAACTTGCATGGCTGAACCCTTAACAGGAGTTTTCAACCAGCCAGTAATTATAGATGATGTGAGGGGTTGAAGAAATTATCTACATGGCAAGGGTTTTATGTCTAGTAAGACAAGATCTCTCACATCTCTAATGCTATTAAAATAGATCTATGGATCTCTAGAGTTACTATGGCATAAGGCTGTCATATCCTAATCATGTGAATAGGTCAGGAAAAAAAACATATATATATATATATATATATATATATATTCCAGCACTGGGATTGCAGGTATGCCTCACCATGCCCATGCCCAGTTTTGGTGACCAACACTGTGCCCCTAGGATTCTTGGAACAGCACAGCATGCAGTACTGGGGATACAACTGATGTTTGCTAGGCAGGCCCTTAGAGTGCTCACCTATCTCCCCAGACTGAGTCAGGAAATTTTGCAAGCATTATGAATTTTTTTTCTGTACTTGAAACCTGGGAATGGAGGAGAAGATATACTGTATTTATAGTAGTGGCAGATTTGGTATAGAAAATTACAGTTAACTGGGCTTGAGGCCAGTGGGGATTTAATATATGAACCTCCTATTATGTGGATGGTTGAATAGAAGCCCTTATTAGGTGTTGCTTATTGAAACTTGGATCTTCAGAAGCAGTAATAGTTGTGAAAGAGCATGTTGGACTGAGAAGACAGCTTGGTGGTCTTAGCGCCTGCCTGGCAACCTCATAGATCTAGGTTCAATCCCTGGTACCACATGCTGTGCTGGCCCTAGGCACCAAGCGGCCACCAGAACTGGGCTACTGGTACATAGCTGTAATCTCAGTGCTGGGGAAGTTGAGACAAGAGAATCACTAGGAGTCTGAGCTGTGTAGCAAGACCCTGCACCAAATAAATAACAGATTTAAAAACTTAAAAAATGAAAGAGCATGTCAATGAAGACATGTTATAGAACTCATCCATGCCAGGGACTATTGTATTCATGGGTCTACTACATCATCATTGAGCTGGTCCAAAAGGAAAGATCCCTGAATTCCACAAAATATATCATCCTTTCCTTTCATTACAAGATTTCTATGCAGTAGCCATTCTCTTAAAGGCAATAACTAAATTACAAAAATGTGTATTTTTTTGTTTTAACTGAAAAAAAAACTTGCATATCTCTTTTTTCAGCCTTCTTTGTCTCTGGTTTTTGACTATTTTTCCCTCTATATTTTTGTGTAACCCTCAAAAACCAATGCCTGATTCATATTCTAACCCAAAGTAGAGAACTAAAAGCATTTCTTACAGTTTTATCAACTTAAAGGTTTTCTCATATTCATTTATAATTTTTTTCTAAGTAAAGCTACTATGTCTTGATATTCTCTTTGAGCCAAGCACCAATGTCAATGCACTAGGCCTATATCTTTCTATAGTAGCTTGCTATTGTAACGCCCCCCAAATGTGTATCAATAAATTGAAAAAAAAAAAAAGATGCAACAGTAACAGGTAACACTGGAGTCTGAACTACTTCTGCATGAAATTGAATCTTGCTTGTGAAACTGCATGGAAACAATCTCCAAATACCGTAAGTGCTGTGACTGGGCCTGCCTCACCCATGACACAGTTGAACTGGTCGTACCCAGTATGGTACAGGCCAGGGAAAGTACCAAGGGTTCTAAAGATCACAGTAGGTATTAGGAGCAGTATTTACCCACAGATAGTTCCGTGCCCCAGAATATATAACCGCACTCCACTGTCATAAAGACCTTTCTTTTTTAAAAAATTTCCTTATGTTAGAGAATTTTTTAAAAATGAAATTTATTGAGAAACAAATAGCAATGAGAAAGTTTCAAAACAAATTAGTAGGATACTTTCAATAATTAATACATTGTGTATTCTTGTTTTCATAGTGGTTATTCATAATACAAGATGCAGACATAATATCCTGTCCAAAATCTATTAGTACAAATCTCTCTTCTCATTGAATTAAGAGAAAGTGGCTGTATATCTATCTTAACTACTTTGTATATACAGACACAAAATGGTCCTTCATTTGTATCTCCCTTTTTGTTTAGTTTTGTCAGAGAAGGGTATTCCATTGTCATTTAAATATAGTAGGTACATGAATTCAGCAAAATATTCCAATAGAGTCCAGTAGCCCATAATAATAGTGTGTAATCCATAGGACTGGCAATGTCAGTTGTTGTCTTGAGCCTTTTACAGCTCAACATATTAATATGGCTTGATGTTTTATACCTCATTTTTATACTTTTCTGCTGGATAGCTAAACCAAAATAAAGCAAGACCTATAAAACATGAAAAGTAACTTTTGTGTCTGACAAGTTCAGTCAAATCCCCTCAGGATTTAGCCTGAAACCTTGCACTTACATTTTGTAGATCCTTTTTCAGTGTCAGCCATATGAATGAGTCACAGCCATTGCTTAACCAATTTGCTTTCTGAGAACGCCTGAAAGAATGTTTTGTCTCCATGTAACTCTCCTTAGCACCTCTCTACATCATTGGTCACTTTCCTCTGTGGCCCCATAATCTCCTTGATCAGTAAATTTGGGACACAACTGAGTTATAGGATGTTACTCTACAGTTCTCTTATGTCCTGAGTCTTCACTGACCTTGAAAGGCTAGGGCCAAAATCTTTGCTGTCCTTGCAGCCCTTTTTATTCTCTAATTTTTGGTTTGTAAACTTAAGTTGTTAACCCTCCAGAAGAGAAACTTAATGATATTATTACCCTATAACAAAATCAGTCAACAAATGTTGGAGAGGCTGTGGGGAAAAAGGAAGCCTTCTCCACTGCTGGTGGGAATGTAGACTGGTGCAACCATTAAGGCCTTCATTTTGACTTTTAAGCTAATTAGTCACAGAAAATATCCCTAGCCAGATTTGCTTAGCTAAACTAATTGGCCTATGTGCTAAAACAACTTGTAATTCAACCTGAAATTCAGAGTTCTCACTTTCTCTAGACTTACTAATCAGAAGCCTCCAATGTCATCACATAAGTAATTAGAGTACTATTTTTAAAATATACACAATCTTATAAAAGAAATCCCTTTTAAGTGATAGGTGATGTAAGGATAATCAGGAATTTCTTAAATCATGATATCCTAAATATGTTAAAGTGTAGCCTCCTAAATCTTCATGGAGTTTATCTCCTTCTTCTGAATTTCTTGGCACACAATTTACTGGGCTATCAGGTGCATCATGTAACATTGGTGTAGTATAGTATGTAGTGGGCAAGCACCTTGTTCAGTGAAATTCCAAGATGCTAACATGCTTAGCAGACATTATTCTGACATAATTCAAGGGTGTTAACAATGCCCTACAGCAGGCAAGTACATGGATATTGTGTCATTGCAATACATAGGTGGTCACTCTTACCTCCCTTGCCAATGTGAACAAGAGCAAATGTGTCAGTTCAGTAACAACAAAGCAAGTGCCAGAAGCTGGCTTGCTGTGCTCTCTACACACAGTAAGCCCATCTACAATAACAGCAGTAATCAAGTGCTTCCAAGAGCTTTTAGTTGTCTTCCATAATTCATTTTTATCTGCCCCTTTTTTCCTTGACATACAATGAGACTTATATATTAGTCATAATTTTGATAGGAATTCCATTTTTGCATTTTCTCCAAGCCAATATTTGCTTATGATTCAGACTTAAAATGTCTCTCTAAATTTCTTGTGTGTGTAAATTGATTGGATCATGGGGATTCTATACTCATCACTGGATTTACACATTGATGAGTAAAATAGTTGAATATGCTGGTAGGAACTGGAGCCATGTAGGAGGTGCATTACTGAGGAAGTGAGCTGAAGGAGTGTGTCATTCTTCCTAGATCCTTCCTTCTGATTCTGGCTCACATTCTGTAATGTGAATATCTTTTCTCCCTTAGGTTCTTTTTAGCATGCATTTTCTACCTGTAGTTAGCCAATTATGGAGTCAATCTTCAGGAGAAAAGCAGAGAGAAAGAGAGAGAGAGAGAGAGAGAGAGAGAGAGAGAGAGAGAGAGAGAGAGAGAGAGAGAGAGAGAGAGAACCTCTCCATCTTTAAGTTGTACATGTTGAGTACTGTGCATCGTGTCTCTGGGTTGTTGTCTCACTTACTCTTCTCTTGTTGCTGGGACAAATTCCTGACACCCAAGATAAAAGAAGTTCACAGTCAGTGGATATTTCAGTTCATATTCAACTGGTTCCAAAGAAGAGCAGCACAAGACACAGAGCAAACTTTCAGGGTGGCAGCAAAGATCAGAGAACAAGGGAGTGGCACCAGCTCAGGCAGCTGGCTAGCCTCTCTCACCTCCTTACACTGTAATACAAATTACCTGCCCCAGGGCAGGTGCAACGTCTATGCCCACAACAATCAATCACAAATTCCAGAAGCACCTCCACAAATGCACGAGACTTTGGGGTTGGGTGGGTAGAGCAACTAGACACAAACTATAACAAATGTAAAAAATACAAGGATCTTTTAAGTTTTCTTGGTTATCTTTCTTGTTGTTGAGTCAAAATAACACCCAAAGTTGAACGAAGTTTTAGCTCATAGTTTGTAGAGGTTTCCATTGTCAGCTGACTCTTAGCCAGGGTGGCATGACAGAGTGGTAGTAGAGGAGAAACAGCCCATGAAAAAGCAGGGAAGGCAGAAGGCCAAAAACTATGCAGGCAATAGCAGCAGCAGCAGCAGAAGGCCAAGTGGCAAGGGAAGTTGCAAGTGACAGCAGCAGTCTTCTTTCTGTACTTTATTTTACACTGGGGTGCCAGCCTTTAGGGTGGGCATCACTCAGTCCCAGCATCATACACTCTAGATGCAGCCACCTCTGGAAAGCCCCACCTATGTCCACATGAGGTTTGGGCAGGATGTCTAAACACAACCAACAACACACATATTTCTCATCATTGTTCTCTTAAGTGGGGGCAGATTCATGGGTTTCTACTTGGCCTTTCTGACAATCTCCCTTATGCCAGAGTCAATGAACAAATAACAGAGTTATGATGTCTGTGAAGTATATTTATACTGATTACACATCTGGATGAAGGAAACTACTTACATTGTGGTAAAATGCACCGAGGCAGGAAATCCATTCATCATGTGATTTTCATAAATTGCTCTTGAACTGAGACCCATTGTGGAATTTTTCAGATTTCTGGAACCAATATCAGGCCAGGATTTATATTTAACAGCTCTCAAAGGGTCTGAATATACTCTTTTTATCATTCCAAGGTTATTTTTGAAAATGGTCAAATAAATGTTTAGGAAAATAATGAGGAAATAGTTGTAGTAATTACATACAATGACATAAGCGCCTTTATCAAAGGCTTTTGGCTTCATCTGTGACCAATAAACTGTGCCTGGATATCTAGAATAAAAACAAGATGAAATCATCCAGTTTCCATTGTGGCTGCCAGTACTTTTATGGTTCTGCACCTGAGTTTTTAAAAGTAATATGATAAACAAGCCTAGCAACACTCAGATTGACTACCTCCTTTCCTCACACTTAGAAAGTTATAGCCTTTTATTCATCCCTCTAGACCAAAAGCTTTCATTTACTACTCATCTTTGTTGTCTCTTGTGGTAGTTATGTTTTCCTTACCTCCTACAGATAAATATGGCCTCCAGATTGCTGTTTTCTCAGAATCTATTTCCTAACTATGAGTAGGGTCTAATACCAATGGAGCATTTCTCACTGCTATAATACACATGACAGACGCTATCAAGTTTCATTAATATGCTAAAGTATCACTAATTTCCTTAGTGATGAAAGTACTACTAGAATACCTAAAAGTCATAGAAGGTGGAAATTATCAAGTATAATCTAATGATTTTATTTTACTATCCCCATCTTTCCTGCTATTACTGATTATTTACTTGGCATTACTTCATGAAGTGTGCTATCACTCTTGGTTATCATAAGAACTATATTTCATGGTGTCATTAGCAAAAAAAATAAAAGGTGTATGCCATTGTCAGCACATGGTAGCCCACCTCGTGTGTGAATGACCCATGTGAATAAGTTATCTGTAGCTTCCTTAGATTCTTTTCCGAATTTGTAGCACAGAAGACCCACTCCTGCCTGCATTCCGACCCACAGCTGCACAGACAGGCAGAGTCCCTTCAGTGTATGAGTGATTTCTTTTGTTAACAAATGTTATACTTTCTCACTTGGGCTTTCTGAGAACTGACACTGAATGCCAGCCTGAAGGCAGTCGGCCTGGCAGCAGGGATTTTAAAGAGAATGAGTGCATTTTGTGAGTTCCCATCAAAGGCTTTCTGTCTTCTGTAGCTCTCCTCTCATTGGGAGTTGACTTGTAGAGCCATTTTACCTTTCTCAAATGAAGCCTTCAAGACATTTATTGAGGAGAAAGGCTTAACATAGTCTCTGCATTTATCATTGCTCTCATTTAGTTCACAGCCACAGAAGCCATCCATCACCTTCAATATGTACTTTGTCCCAGGGAAGCTTAGATGGAAGCCTCAGTCATTCTACTACCACCAGAGGTGAATGGACTTCCCCATGTATGGCTTGAGTGTGAGCTCATAAAAGCTCATGTGATTGGAACTCCCTGCTCAATGGAAAAATGTCTGGAGACGCTGAACCTGAAGAGGTACAGTCTAGTGGGAAGTCAGGGGTGTGCACCTTGTGTAGGGGTGTGTTAGCCAATTTTTATTGGTATGCAAAAATAACCAATGCCCACAACATAGAGGAGGACTTGTTTTTTTCAGCTCATGCTTTGTGTCCATGGTTGGCTGACTCCAAGGCAGAAACTGGATGGTTGAGAAGCAGGGTGAAAGAAGAAGGTTTTCCAACTATGACAACCCGGGTCAGCTGCCATTCAATTCCCTTGAGGAAGCAGAGAGAAGGGAGGATATCTGGATAAGAATGCATTTTTCCCATACACACCCCCAGTGACTCCACAGGTACAGTGCTCCCATGATCCAAGACCTCTCACATACATGAAGATATAGGTGGCAATATTGTACTCATAAGCCATACAAAGAGTTAAGGTACATCTCTGGGGCTATTAAGTTAGATTTCATGGTAGAGTTATGAAAAATGAATGAACAATAAAGAAAATACTCAATGTGATCCTGACTCATTAGCCTTCTCAAATTGTTCTCTGGCTTTGGTCAAACTCCTAGTGTCTCATTTTTACACATGCTTCTGCCATTAGGACACCATCATCCTCACTAGATCTGAACTGAAGCTGACACTGTGCCCTAAACCCTTTAAAATTATGAGCAGACTAGGCCTCATTTTCATACATTAGTCTTATGGATTAAATCTAAAATGTACCCAAACTTTCATATATCCAGAGGTGGCCCTTTCAGAAGCTGATTGGAGTATGGGAGGACCATACTCAGCAATGAATTCATGGCTGATGTATTTATCCCATGAATAAACTACAAAGAGACAGGACTTGTTGAAGTTGGTCCCTGGAGACATGACCTGAAAGTGTATTCTTGCCCCAGGCTCCTCATCTTTCTCTACTTTTTACCTGTCTTCGCAGCTCTCCTCCATCATGTCCTCTACAATGGCATTTCAGCCAAGAAGCCAGACAACCATAAACTGAATCCTCTAAAACCATGAGGCAAAATTGTTTCCTCTTTAAGCTGGATGACTATTGTGTTCAGCAATGAGAAACTGATTAACACAGAAAAGTTATTTTGGAAAAGTAGGGTCCTAATTGTGTTTATATTTGGCCATACATTCAGAAGCATTTTTAACTGGCTTCTAGAATGACAGTGCAGGCTACAGAAGCTGCAGAATCTCATAATCAGAGCTTGATGGGTGATTGTAGTTGGACATCAGAATACCAGAATGGTGATAAAAATGCAGATAGTAAAATCGAGGCTCCTGATGCTTCAATTGGTATCAAAGATTCATTGGAAAATGGACTAGTTTGCTATGCATATTATAATCTGATTAAGAACTTTTCAGAATTTCTCCCATGTCTCAGACTTGGTATAAGACTGATTGTAAATGTGACAGAATGATTCAGGAAAGGAAATTTAAAGGCAGCCCAATATTTGGGCTGTAGCGCAGTTATTTCTTGCTGAGTTTTGGGCATATATATGGTAAAAATCTGGAGAACAGGCTACCTAAAATATGTGAAAAGTGTCCAGTTTCATCAGAAAGGAAGTGCATTAATTGACAGGGCAAATGAGAGTAAAGTTGCTGAAGAAACTGATGCCATTGAAAAGAAGAGCAAAATCATTTTCCAGATCCTGATTTTGAGTGAGAGAGAGCGAGCAAGAGAGAGAGAGAGAGAGAGAGAGAGAGAGAGAGAGAGAGAGAGAGAGAGAGAAACAGAGACAGAGAGACAGAGACAGAGATAATGACAGAGAGACAGACAGAAAGACAGAGACGAAGAGAAAGAAAGAGACTATTCACTCTTCTCTGCTTTTGTTCTAGTCACTGAAGACAGAGATGCTTGAGATTCTGTCTGCACAGACTGGTAAAATGCTTCCTCTTCATACAGTCTACTGCTATTAGTTCTTCCCACTATCAGAAATAACTTCACAGATATATCAAGAATTGCTACTTCAACAGATATACCAAGAATTACTACTCCTCTGATTTATGGGTCAAAATAACACACTAGTTGATCATTATAATATGAAATAGTACCCAAATAAGACAATCTAAGTTTACCAACATGAACAATATCTTATAATCAATTCATCAAAATTCCAAAGAAGAGAAAAAGAATTTACTCACTGTATTCCATTTGTAATTAGATAAAAATATCAGCAAGGATTCTTAACTATCTGCCTCTTCCATGTTGCACTTATGTTGTCTCTTTCATTGCTGGGCCAAAATCTGACACCCACAATGAAGGAAGGAAAGCTTTATTTAGCTCACAGCTAATGTGGGTTTCAGGCCATACTTGTTTGACTCCGAGGAAGAGTGATACATGGCAGAGAGCAGACATTCATGGCACAATAAATAGCAAGGGACCAAAGAGAGTGGCAGCAGCTCAGGGAGCTAGCTAACCTCTCTCGCTTCCTCACAACCATAATCCCAGCATTGGATCAGGAATCAATCATAAACTCTGGAAGCCACTCCATGACTGCATAAGGCTTTGCGGGACAACTAGACACAAACCACAACAAGAAGTTAGCTTCATGGGCAGGTGACAGACCACTGTCTTGTGCAAGAACAGAAAGATCAATTATTGTTCACTCACAAAGAGACAAATATCTGAGCTTTCCCTGAGCTGACAGGAATGGCTAGATCAACAGCTCCTGTACCACTCTACATTGCTTCATTTCCTCCTCCTCAATCCTCCAATGGATTGAGACACCTTACTTCTGTGTCTTCCCTGGCTCTTTTATAGCCACTCTAATCTAGTCCACTGCAACTGTAGTGTGACTTGATTGCCTCCCTTCTCTGCTCCTGCCACTTCAGATGCTACAGTTTCCTTTTAGAAGATGGGAGAGGAAGCATCTTGGTTTGGCTAATGTGAGAGAGGGAACGACAGATCTGAACCCACTGTTAACAGCACCAACACCCACTGCTAGCCTTCCAGAAAATTCCCTGGTTGCAGCTGTACTTATCACCTCCTTAGCTTGCCTGCATGACAGCTGAGCCTGTCTTAGAGCCCTGTGCCAATCACAGACCTCTGCTTGAGAAAATCACAACCCTACAACTGCTATATAACCAGTACTGGTCATACATTTCTCAGACCAGCCCACAGCACAGTCAAATTATAGCATCCAGCACAAGCCAGCAATGGGCAGCGGTGACCAGTAGCAGCAGGGATGATCAGCTAGTTGTTTCAACTGCATCCAACATTATTGTGTATCATCTGATAATGTCAGAACCACAGAATTGTATACTGCCAAGTCATGACACCCATCAGAATCCAGCCCAGAGCCCTATGATGCTGATCAGCAAAGGTACACAGGGACAAAACACCTAATGAAATGATCAAAGAAACAATATATTTACCAAAATCTATTTTCACCTTAAGGATATTGGGGACAATAGTAGTAAAAATAGAAAACTTTTCTTTTTGTATTTTAGGGAATGATCTACATGGTGTTTAGGGTCTCACTACTAGATAGAACTCTTAATGATCCACCTGTTTACAGCCTCCCAAGAGCTGGGATTACAGGCATGCTCCACAATGCCCAGTCTCCATTGCTGTCTCAGGGTGCCCTGCAGGTGGGCCCAGCATGGCAGACACCTGGGATCAAACCCCAGGCCCCTGCACCTGCTTGCAAGCACTTTAAAGTAAAGTGACTATTCAAACAAAGCAAAGCAAAGCAAAACAAAACAAAACAACAAATAAACATTCAATCCATCATATGGGGTTAAAAGGAAATAACTTCTGGGCTAACTTTAGGGCTTTTGAGTACCTTGTACTTGTATTTATATGTAAGCTGTTAAAGACCAATTAGATTATTCTAATATAAATCCCCTAGAATTTATAACCTAAAAGACAATTTTTAAAATCTTTTATCTATTTGTCACAGGGTCTCACTATGCAGCTTGAACTCGAAGTGATCCTCCTGTTTCAGCCTCCCCAGTGCTGGGATTACAGGGGAGCACTGCCACACTCAGACTGCATGGCATGAAGTAACTGAGACCAAACCCCAGTCTTTGAGCTTGCCAGGCAGGCATTTAGCCCACTAAGCTATCTCCCCAGTCCCTAAAGGACAATTGTGTTAAATTCATACAAAAAAAAAAAAAGAAAGAAAAAGAAAAAGAAAAAGAAAGAAAGAAGAAGGACTGTGAGGTTCACTTTGAGTAAAAAAATGATTAATTATGCAGATTCCTAGTTCAAGATTCTTTCAAGGGCAATGAGAAAACATGACTCTAAAATGAAGTTTCTAATTTCATCTTAACCCAAGATTGCTAGAGGAGATATTGTCAGTTCATCTAGACAATGAGTTTGATATAATAAATCATCTCAGGCAGTTGGAAATATGTTCTTCTGAAAATAATTGTAGAATATACCACATTTATTAATAGGAAAGAATCCTAGCACCTGTTGATTGCTTAACATATGCTAAAAGGAAAATGCCATCCTTTAAGCTACCTCTCAAAGACAATAGGTAGCAATAATATTTTGAATATTTATAAAGACAATAAATAGATTGGATATTCTCACTGTAAGGTAGTTTTATGTCTAAAAAGATAAATATACTTCCTTTTATATGAAAATTATCCAGTGCACTAATGTTTTAACATTCCATGTTACCATTAACATGTACATCTTAATTTTGTGTCTCAATTAAAAATACATTGAGAAAGATACTTCTCTAAAACAGAAATTTTACATTTTTAAATTGCAATTACTTCAAAAGTGGAAAACATTATTAATTTAATGTAAGTTAGACATTTTCCTTCAGTGATTTTTCAATGACTTGGAAATCTTGATGCAACATTGGAACCATGTATATGTGTGAACTTCTTGTTTGAAAGCGAACTCAATGTGGAATAAGCAACAGCATGTCATTAAGACACATCTTGGAAGTGAGCAGCCTTAACCAGAGGAGCACTGGCACAGAGATAAGTGAGCTACACTGCCCTGCGCCAAGCTGCAGACAAAGGCTAGGTCTCTCTATTAAATGCCTTAGAACAGTGTGCTGGTGGGATTGGGTTCTTTTCATGATGGCGACTAACGCACAGAAAGCCTAGGCCAACCCTGTGCTTTCAGCCCATTGGCCGAACAGAGACCTGCCAGGAACCTAAACCTTTACATGTGCCCAAGATCAACCATGAAAAAGTTACAGAGCTAGAAGAAGTGCCAAGATCTCTGTGGATTCAAAATACATAGATTTTTTAAAAGAATAATTAATATATTTATAACTGAGAAAAAAAAATCACAGGCTAGGTAATATTAGTTGAATAAAATATTGAATGAATGACTCAATTCTGCCTTTTCCTGACTCATATTAAATACATAAATTTGAATTTCATTGTTCTGGCAGTAGTGCTGTGCAAGACTTCTTAGGTAGGTTTAGTATTTAATTACTTTGTTACATTTCTTATCCTTCAATATCAGAAGATCCTCTGATCATGGTGTGTTAAGGGACTTGAAAACTTAACTTCCTGAATGTTACAGTAAAACTGTTTTCAAGCTTCCAACTTCTGTAACTAATGTTCTTTGACATTGTCTTGCCTTCTATTTCCTACTTTTGTCTAGCGAACAGTCTTATCATCAAAGATTCCATGCATTTTCATTACCTGCTCCTCTGCTGATGTGTTTAGAAGACCTTTCCAAAAGTCCTTTTACGAAGTCGCCTTTAAAGTGTGCATTGCCTCCACAAGCCACTTGTGTGTTTTTAACAAGTTCTGTAATTGCTCTCAGATGGGTGAAGTCCCTATTTAATATTCAGAGAGTATAATTAGTATAAAAGAACATCAGGAAAAGGGATTTGAACATTTCTTCAACTTGACTTTCAATTACAGACGTCTCTGAAATTGATAAGCATCCCAGAAGTACACATTATTTTATTTTATTTTTCCAGAGAGAATTGGCAGTTTCTAAGGACAAAGTTGTGATGGAATCCTTGAACACAGCAGAACCAGTTGTCAGGTACACATTTACAGATGATGTGGCAGAAAACATGTGCTAAGGCTTGACAGTACTGTGTTATTGTATTTTTGTCTTCAGAAAATTGGAATGAGTCTTTTGAAAAAGATAATTAGGAGTCCATTTTATGCAGAAAACTCATGGCAACAACATGATTCATGGAGTATGTGTTCTTCCATTTCTATCTTCATCAGCTTTATCAGCGATGTCTTCCCTAAATGTAACACACAGTGAGGTGAGGTGCAATTCATTAGCCGGCAGAGATCATTAGGACTGTTAATGATTCATGGACCCAGACAGCTACCGAGCTTGTTTAAATTGATATGGGAAAAACTATTCTCAGCTTCATTCCTGTCTTACCCATATCCAATTTTGTGCCTTATCAGCCAGCTGGGAATACAAAATTTAGTACGCTAACTTTTCATTTAAATTTCTTAATGGACAAAATGCCTACATAGTTTCAATGACCAAAATGGGCTTGTTAACTTTGCCAAATATTTTGAATATTATTGTTATCACTGTGAATACTACAGTTTCTTGTAAAATGCTTTCAAATTATGCCAATAATTGACAGGATAAGAAATAATCCCGTTCACATTCAGTTTATTTTAAGCAAACACTTTGCCATTGGGAGGGCCTCTTAGTTATGTGATGTTTTAAAATTGTCTCTATGTTTAAGTCACTATTTTTTTCTAAAGGAAAATTGGTTAGTTCATGTTAACTGTTTAATATGTGCTACTAATCAGTTACTATCAATCTGGGAAACAAAAACGAAAACAAAATCTTGATTTTCAGCCCTTGCCAGGTTATCATAATAACAATCAAACTTTCCACCACGGTATGCACTTGGATGAAAGACTGAGTTAATCTGAAATTAAGGGCAATACCCACTGGCAGTTTCTCACTTAAAATTGAAAAGAATATTTTAAATACATTAAATAGAGGGATAAAAATAAACAGGCAAGGCAAATAAGCAATTACACAAAAGCTAAAGAGCAGCCTGAAAAAAGAAAGTGTATTTGAATTTGCAATTCTACCAAAGAAAACTTTATTGATGAAACAAACTAAATAAATTATTTAAATTTGTGCACAGTGAGTGCGTGTTCTGCTCACGTCTTCTCTTTGATCAGACACGTAACTGAAACTGGTAAACTTCAAGCATCTACTGAACATCATTCTCTTGGCATTTTTAGTTTGCACTTGAGAAGATATAAAATAGACAATGAGTGCAACTGGATTCATAAGGGAGAATGTTTTCCAAATTAGTATTTGTTTTTTTTTTTCAAGGAAAAAATAAGATTTATTGAAAGCAAGCATTAATATTCAATCATTTGTTCAATTTTGCATAATTGTATCTGTTAATCTGAGCAACAGATTTGATGATAAAATAGAAAACATGACTATTGTTAATTAGTTATTCCTATTTTGAAATCCTGTAACATGTATTGTTGTATGTTACCCTATTTCTGTATTTTTTTCTATTTGTTTTTGCTTCTGTTTTTACTCTTCAAAATTTAATAAAATTGAATTTTTAAAAAAAGCTAGCAAGGCTTCAAACCACTTACAAACTATCCTGTGGAAACATCTGTTTGGCCTCCTGCCAGATGTAAATGAACCACCAGAGGTGATGCCTTTTGATTGGTCATGCCTATATGTAAATGAAACATTGAGAACAGCATCTTCTGATTGGTCCTGGGAATAGTGCCAGATTCAGATAAAAGATTGAGAGTATTGCTTTCTGACTGATTCCATGTATAGTAAGCAGGAACAATAAGCCTGGAGTCATTTTGGGTCCAGGGTTCTGTTCATGTTTTCTCTTTGGGTTTCTCTCTCAACCCGTTAGGAGATTTTATGATCTTTGACACATTGCACTAAGTTGACTGTCTGGTTTTCCCCCCTCTTAGTTACTCTTCTCTCCTTGTCGGGACAAATACCCAACACCCAAAATGAAGGAAGAAAAGGTTTATTTAGCTCACAGTTACTAGAGGTTTCAGTCCATCCTCAGCTGGTTCCAAGGCAGAGTGGCACAAGTTGGAGATCAAACTTTCATGCTGGCAGCAAAGAGCAAAAGGGAGAAGTAACAGCAATAGTGGCAATGAAGAGCAAATCTCTCTCCTTCACATTCCATTAGTATTTGTGTATTAATGGCATATTACCGTGCGAGTTTGTACCTAAAAAATGGTGGATCATCTGCAAATAATTTTAGCAAATAAAAATCTTATTGGAAAAAGAGTATGTTCATATGATTTCAGTTGTAAGCCCTGCTATTAAACTGCCTGAATTTGAATTCTAAGTTTGACTCCTTATAACGTGTGGGGTCAAAGGAGATGTACTTAGTCTTGTTGAGTCTAACTTTCCTAATCTGAAAAGGCAATAATAATAATATTATTTCATACATAAGATAATAAAAAAAAGGAATTTAGACTATTGACTGGGAATAAGAACATTTGAAATGGTTGTTATTCAAGAATTAATCAAAAAATCTTTTTCTCTGCTTGTTTTGAAGACATTTTCTCACTTTCTTTATCTATACCCTGGGAATGGCAAGCTAATCTTGTTAGGCAAAAGAAACAAAACAATAATAAACATCTAATAGAAGAAAATTAAGTATATATGCTGAATCCTAAATTCTGACTGAATTGCTTTGTACATAATTTTATTTTAGTTTTGTTGCAACTCCACTATCAAGATTATCCCTCAACATGTTTTTCTCACTTTTATCTATTTACTTGAATTTGCTACACTATTTCTTTCTATAAATCAGGTAAAGTAAAAGAAAAATCACTTACAATACTAACACATAATATAAATAAAAATATGTGATTAAAGGAAACAAAACCAAAGGCATGAAAGCAATACTGAAAAAAAAAGTTTTATGATTATTTTAAATGTTCTCTGAGGTCCCAATGACTTCTCTGCAAATGGTTGTGGATGGCTATGTAATCTTTTAATCATTCTCTTAAAGAATCCTGAGATACTGTATCTTACATGCAATACTGGAAGTGTAAGTAATGTCTTTCACAACTTCTTACTAAATATACAATATATACAATAATTAATCTATCAGTTCCTCATATGATGTTTGAAAAGGCTAAAAGTACTATTCAAAATGTGATTATACTTCATGACATTATGTTAATACTGTGAGCACTGGTGCCAAGTACAGTTGGGCAGTAGAAAATAAGCAAAAATAAAGTAATCCATCACTTGTCAGAGTAGCTGGAGGAGGATTACGATCAAAATGTTGATCACTTTTATAAACTTTCATCAACTGTCTTCTGTCAACCTGGACTTAGCCTGGGTGCCTCAAGTTCATAATTAATGAATTAGTCCAGAATCATTATTTTTCTTGATTAGAATAGATTTAACTTTAATTTAATTGAAAAGTAGCAATCTCACTTAAAAAGAAAATGTATTTTTCCTTCACTTAATGATTTTTTTTTCAAAAAATTGAAGAACTAGGTATATTACTTAATGAAATATAGAATATATATATATATATATATATATATATATATATATATATAGTCACAACAGGAAAAAATAAACTTTAATAAGAATGACAGTAGCATTATAAAAATAACAGTAAAGCTTGATTTTATTTGAATCTGTAATCCGTGTATCTGAGAATTGTTGTTAGAATTTTTCACAGGGTAAGGAGTTCTCTTAGATACCCTAAAGTTTCCTCCTGTCAGCCTTTGCTTGAACATTTGCAGAGGAAATGCTTACTTCTTTGGGTTGTTCTTTATTTTTTTAAGAATACACAATAGATATATAAAGAAAAACAGTAGGTTGTTCTTTATGTTAAGGCAAAAATGATTTTCCTATTTGAATTAATTAGGCAGATTTCAATAGTGAATAGCTTAGTCATATTGGCTCAAGTGAAACAAGCAGTGGGCAGTTTCAGCGTTAAGTGGCTGCCTTTATTAGCCTGGGTGTTTTGCTTTTGACCCTTCGATTCTCACAGTGTTGAATTTCTTGTTTGCGTAGTTATACTCAAAATTGCTTTGAAAGCTCAAAGCATTGATTTAAGAAAAAGAAGAGATACCCTGGATGAAAACCACTTATTTGCTGTTTTCTAAGTAGGTTAAATACCTTTAGTCCAAAGTTTACAGGCTTCAGGCGTAGGCAAAAAGGGGCAGAAAATATTAGAATATTTTGTAGCATCAGTGCTATATTTATATTCACTCTTACATGCTGTGAAACTGACCCAAGGTGACATATTTAGTCAGCCATTCTTCAGTCCGTCCTCTCATCCCTTAATATTTGCTGAGTTCAGGGAAAGAGTAAAAATCAAGCCTCAATTCCAAATTTCGAAGTATTTAGAGTAATGAATGAAACTATAAAAACTGAAAAAAACATTATTCTATTCTACTGCTATGCCATTTTTTATTTTATTTTATTTATTTATTTTTTGGGGTCCTTCACATTTCATTTTTTTAAAATAATTTTATTGACAAAAGAGTAATAATGAGACTTTCAAAATCGATTACTAACAATTTCAATAATCAATACATTACATTGTCTTAGTGGTTATTCATTGTACAAGATGCAGACATGATATCCTGTCCACAAACATTATTAGAACAAATCTTTCTTCTCATTGAATTAAGAGAATGAAGCTGTATATCTATCCTAACTATTTTGAATATACTGATACAAAATGGTCGTTCATTTGTATCCTCCATTTTTGTTTAGTTTTGTCAGAGAAGGGTATTTCATTGTAGTTTAACTATTGTAGATGTATGAATTCAACAAAGTATTCCAATATAGTCTAGTAGTCCATAACAGTAATGGGTTTTCTGGTAAGACTGGCAATGTCAGAAGTTGTTGACCTAAGCCTTTAAGTCAACATATTAATATGGCTTTACTTTTTATACCTCATTTTTATATTTTTCTGCTGGATGGTTAAGTCCAAGATAAAGCAAGACCTATAGAGCAAGAAATGTAACTTTTGTATCTGACAAGGTCAGTCAAATCCCCTCAGGATTCACCCTGAAACCCTGTACTGCAGTTTGTAGATCCTTTGTCAGTGTCAGCCATGTGGATGAGTCACAGCCATTGCTTGAAAAATGTGTTCTCTGTGAAAGCCTGAGAGAATGTTTTCTTTCTATGTGACTTTCCTTAGTCACACTGTATGTCATTGATCACTTTCCTCTGTGGCCCCATAATCTCCTTGATCTTAAAATTTGGGAAACAACTGAGTTACAGGATGTTGCTGTACTGTTCTCCTATGTCCTGAGTCTTCACTGACCTTGAAAGGCTAGGGCCAAAGTGCTAGCTATCCTTACAGCCCTTATTTTTCTCTAATTTTTCTTGGTGCTTCCTAGCCTAACTCAAACTTGTGATCAAAAAGACCATTTAGTTGAAATTCTTTTTCCTGTTTTAATTACTTTTATGAAATAGCGCAGTTATAGGCTGCAAAATAGAAATTCAGGAGTAAGAGCAATTGATGTCCTTTCTGTCTTACTAATTCCATACTTGAAATCACTTTAGAAACTTCTGTATTCCCTACCAGAATCCCCTGGATCTCAAAATGGTGATAAACACAAAAACTTTCTATTTCATAGCACAGCCTGTCGAATGTGGACAGCTGTCTAAAAATTGCACACAAGTTTTTCTAGTCAAACTATGAATATTCACACAGCCTATTATAAATAGGCTAAAAATATCTTTACGTAACTCAGGTCATATTTGCTACCAAAGGAATTCAGGTCATGTCAGGTTTTGGGAATCAATAATCAAAACAAAAACATTTTTAGATTGTTAAAATTTCCAAATTGAATGAGAGAAGACTGGATGACATTATACAATCAGTTAGATACCTTAATGTACTTTGTAGTTCAAATCCTGTTATGTTTTTGAAAATCATTGTAAGTATTCTTACTTTATATATGGGACAAAAATGAGGTCAAAGCATTTAGAGTATCTTGAGAAAATAACTTGCCTTATTAATCTCAGGAAGACACAATGAAGCATCAAATACATATAGCAAATCCAGGATAGATTCACCTGTCAGAGGCATTGCAAAATTCCTTGATAATCACTACTATGAAGTGATGCACATAGAAAAATCATTCAAATATTACAGTTTTGCTTATGTACCATTTCTTACCAAGAGGCTCCAACTAAACAATTGAAAGGCATTCAATATTTACATGGTATCATGTACTTCCTGTTTAGCATCCTTTTCAGAAACCTGTAACTTACAAAAGATTACAAAGCAATGATACATACTGTTGGATTAAGAGCAGTTCATCAATTGCTGAAAAAATATTTGACTGTCAAATTAGATTCTCATTGTTTTGCAAGTATCTTTTTTCTCTCTGGAATGCAAATGAGATTTTTATGAACCTCATCATGCTTGGCTGCTTGGGTTCTGTGGATTATTTAAATTCATGTTCTTAATGACTAAAAGTCAGGAAATGTATATGTCTAATGAAAAATACATCAGTAATGTTCACTGTGACAGAAATGAAGAGGTCATCTTATTTCATTGCCTCCAAATAAATAGCATATCATGAATCATTAATATACAGTACTTGTGTTTAATTTGTTCTGAATGACTTTAATTAATACGTCAACATATTGTATATGATCTACAATTTGCCTTAGAATATATCCATATATATCCATATATATATATATATCC